>NC_087302.1:7358864-7660912 GCF_015220805.1 Pogoniulus pusillus
AATAGATCAGTTGTGCTAAGTTAGGACATTAAAATACAGAATTTCAGAAAACAAAGGCAAATAACTTGCTAGAGTTAGCTACAAAATTAGGAATGACCCATTGCAGTGTTTTGGGCATGGCTGTGTAGTGCATCCCCCTGAAAACACTCAGAAGCAATAACCAAAAAGTTGCTTTTTGTTTAGAACAGAGTTCCTGGAGGCATCAGGCAGGTTGCCTATTCTGAGAACAGAAAAAATAAGAGAGGCTTCAAGGCTGGTAAAAATCCCCAGAACTGCAGCTTAACTGTACCCTTCTCTCTGCACATATCCCAGTTCCCCAGCAGCTGTAATTCCAGGCTCGCTGGTGTGCTTCCATCTCCTCTTCCACCAGCTCTGGTGCTGGAAATCTGATAGAAGGAGTGAACAACACTGCTGGAGAGAGTTTGGCTTTGCTTGATCCCAGGCTAAGCCTGAGCTATCTGCTATTGGCTCTTCAGGAGAGGTTTACTGATGAGGGGATTTGCAGAGAAAAAGTCTCAGTTCTTCTCCAAGAGCAAACTTCTTTCCTGAAATGGACCCAAACATTACTGTGAGCCAAGGGTGGCCGATCCGAGCTGGTCCAGCGTGCCAAGGTGTCGTCATGGGAGCAGTGAGAGGCCATGCTGGCGTGGGAGCACAGGACAGGCCAAGTCCCCAGCTGCCAAGGACAGGACCTTGCAGAGGCTGCCAAAGTGGACATGACTGAGCTGCCAAGGACATCAGTGAGAAAGGGCTGCTGAAATGGACATCACTGAGCTGCTGAGGACACAAGCTGGCAGGGGCTGCCCAAGTGGACAGCACCAATCTGTCATGGGTTCCATCTGCACCCCCAGCCCAGCCTCATCTCACAGCAGGTCCTGGGGAACCAGTGTCACCTCCTGCCTGGTGGCTGCTCCCAACCCTCCCCACCACATCCATCAAAGGCAGATTGGTGACTCTCCACTGTTTCAAGTTTTTTCTTCAGGGAAGAGTCCAAGGTCAATATCCTTCGACAGACTCTTCCGGACAATGCCAAGACGAGAGCATTAATCAAGCTGTTCCATGAGCAGCAGAACCCTGTTATGCTGCAGATGTGGAAAGGTTTTTGCCTTCATTCTCACCTCCTTCAGCTCTAAGACCCCAGCCTGGCAGTATCCGTGGGCTGATGAGCCAAGGCAGGCTTCTTGCCCTAGGTGGGGCAATTACTGGAATCTGCTACTGAGAACCAGGGCTTTTCCCAGAACTTGCAGCCGTCTGCCCAGTTCAGACTTGGCTGAGGCACCAGTGAGCTACAGAATTACTGCAGAGTACTGACAGAAAGAGCATGTGCACAGCCCTCAGCTCTCCAGGAAATCAAGCCCACACTGTCCTCTTCCCCCATTAGCCCCACAGGAGCTGGTGCAGTAACCTCTGGCTTTGCTCCCTCCTGGCTCTGTTGGAAAAGTAGAAACAGTTTAAAAACAAAGCCCCCAAGTTCAGCTGGGTGCCTTTGCAGCCTGCACACACAGATGCCCTTCCCCAAACAGGAACACACAGCTCAAAGAAACAAATTGGATTATTGATGCCTTGGGAAAAGGGCAAGTACCTGAGAAAAGAAGAACTCAGAGAGCATCTGCTCTGCCCTGTTTCCCCAGCCACATGATAGGATTTAAGTCATGGACTGGCTAACGTAACAACTTGAAATCTTAGAGAATCCCAGCCTGGTGGGGGTTGGAAGGGACCTCTGGAGATCATCCAATCCAACCCCCGTGCTAAAGCAGGGGCAGCCACAGCAGCTGCCAGAAAGACTGAAAAACAGTGATGGAAGGAATTGCCAATTGACCTAAGAGGCCAGAGCTCTACAACCCCACTCATTATGATAATGTGAAGAACCTCACAGGTAAACAGCATTTTAATAAGCCAGCTTCTGAACAAAATAACAATGTAAACCCATCACAGCAAGGAACTGCGTAGAGAAGACCATGCAGAAGCCCAGGAGCCAAATTCATGATTCACAGTAACATCCTGGGGGGTAAATGTGAAGCAGCTTGAGCTGGTCCTTTACATAGGAGACACCTCCATGACACTCCAAAGAGCTCCTCTGCACTGGTGCCTGCAGTAGCTCATGTCCTCAGGGGTCCAAAGGACCTCAAAGCTGAAACTTGACTGTATGCTAAGGATTGGAAGAGACTTCTAGTGATCAAGTCCAACGCCCCCTGCCAAGGCAGGACCACTGAGGGCAGATGACACCAGAATGCATCCTGGAAGGTTTTGACTCCACAGCCTCTCTGGGCTGCCTGCTCCAATGCTCCCATCACTCTCACTGCAAAGTAAAAACATCCTGAGTTCTTTCAGAACCTCCCCAAGGAGAAGCTGAAAAGACTCAGATAACCTAAGCAGTGTGCAATGCCTTTTACATCTCCATCCCTGCAGTGCTTTTGCACACTCTCCCCCTCTGCAAGCACAGAAGCTTGGCAGTGCTGGGTCAGCAGCTGGACTCGATGTTCTTAAAGGTTTTTTCCAACCTAAATTATTCCATGATCCTGTGATTCTAAGCCATGTGGCTATGGTTAGCTTCCTTGCAGGCACTGTGAAGCTGCACAGGCACTGGCATTCCACAGATCCAGCTGGCACATGGCATGGATCCTCCATAGGCAGCCCCAAGCCTTTGCATTCCATTTGGATGAATCGCAAATACTCTGTGTGCCATTCCTATGATAGCCTGGACTGGAGAGTCCAGAGAGCTGAATGCACCCATTACATGACCTGATTAACACCACAGTAAAAGAGGAGGTGGAATTTGGATTGCCCCTGTTCTGATCTAGAATTAAAACACAAAACTACTGCATCTTGGGGAGCAACACCAAGCCAAACCTATCCCATCTGTCCCAGGACAGCCAAATGGTTCCTGTTACATTATTGAACAAAGGGATGCCAGCAGGACTTGACCTCTAGGGTTTGTTTTGTGTATGGGTTTAGATCAGTATTTCCAGTTGATAAACTCTGACCAACCCCAGTCCTGGTCTCCTTCTTCCCTTTTTTTATCCCCTGGCAACGTTGGTGATTTTCTACTTATAAGCTATCTGCCCAAAGCTTCTGGCAGCCTTGGACAGTGGCTGCAGGCACCGACCGCAGTGAGCATTACAGAGCTGAGTGTCTCTCCATCATTTTGTTGTCCAAGCTGGCCACAGGCTGGGCTGACAAGTGGGTATGAAATGGAGAACAAAGAGATGAGACAGGGAAGTGGAAAAGAAACAGGGGAAAGGGCATGAGGAAGGCAGACAGGCAAGCATGGTTCTTAAACCATGAGTTGGGGGAGGGAATAAAGAGTCAGGGTGGTGAGACATTGGAACATGCTGCCCAGAGAGGTTGTGGATGCCCCCTCCCTTGGAGGTGTTCAAGGCTAGGCTGGATGAGGCCTTGAGCAGCCTGGGCGGTGGGAGGTGTCCCTGCCTGTGGCAAGAGGATTGGAACTGGATGATCTTTAAAGTCCCTTCCAGCCCAAACTATTCCATGAATCCATGAATCTCAGTGTAAAGGGGGAAGTTTGCTGAGGCCTCTTGCTTGGGCTCTTGCTCATGCTTGGGCAGCTTCTGACCCTGTGTCTCTCTCTTCTGCTCCACAAGGCTGCTCTCCCATTTGTGTGCCTCATGTAGTTTGCTGTGCTGAGTGTAACTTTATACACTTTAGATTTGAATTGGGTTCGATTTTGCTGTTTCATTAAATCTGATTTCATTTTAACCCACGAGTCTTCTCTCTGTTTCCCAGTCCTCCTTCTCTGCTGGGCAGGGGCCATCAGGTGATAGAACAACTGCTAGAGTTTTGTCCCAGATACGGGCTAAATGTGGGCTTCATAAGATAAAGAATCAAGTGCCACAATAAAGCTTTCAGCATTAGCCATGACCTTAGAGTAAAATTCTCCTATTGATCTCAGAGCAAGGTATTTATTGCACCAGGTGCTCCTGCCATAATTCTATACAGCTCCACCCTCTCCATCAAATAGTTTTGTTCCTCTTACTCCAGAACTTCATCTAATCTCCCTCTTGCATTGTTTATTTTTAATATACATAAAGACAGTGCTGGAGCAGAAGGCTATTGTGCAACCTAAAGGATTTTATTTTAATGAAATTAATCTTGATGACAGGTCTTGGTGGGGAATGAAAGCTGGAAAACACAATAGCAGCTCAAATTATGGCTTCGTTTGCCTTCACTTATCACCAGGAAATTGCTTTCCAGCAGACTAAGTTAGCTGTGCCCCATGGTTTGAGGCTGTAGTCCCACACGTAGCTGAGCTGATGTGAGAGTTAGCTACACAGAAAGAGGGGGGACTGTCTCCTGCTTCCCTTTCCCTGGGTGGTCCTGTCCCTCCTGGCAGCAGCGGCTGTTAGATTGGCTCACCACACCGTGAGGACCCTCACCCAGACCAGACTCCAGCCTCAAGCCCTGCCGTGCTCTCCAGCAACAGTTGAAGTTTCAGCAGAGGTTCAGTGCACATGCTGAAACAAAGCCCAGGTAAATGATGAATCAGACACTTTGTGTTTGCTTTCTCAGGAGGACTCTGCAGAGCAGACACAGCCATGACCACTGCCAGTCCACTCTGAATGCAAAAGGAGATTTAGAGAGAAAACAGAGATACTGAGAGTCAAGGAAAAGTGAGGAGTGGGCTCCGTGGCTTTTATTCTGTTTGCCTTGCTGGAACAACATCAGCAACTCTCCTGTGCTGCCAACAAAGATTGCCTTCTGGTGAGCCTGGAGGGCTCCTTAGGCAGAGGAGATGCATCTCCTCCTAGGAGGGTGCCCCAGACAGGATTTTGGCAGGTGGAAAAATGAGGTTGTGGAAGCATGGATGTTTTATCAGTACCTTAGCCTGACCCCTTCTCCTCAGAGAACACAGGAACATAGCTCCAAAGCAGTTCGGTCAGGCTCACTCTTACCACTGTGCAACCTTCCATGTCCCCAGCTACAAGGGAAGAGAAAAGCTCTTGAAAATGAAGTACTGAAATGCACAAATCAAGGGAGAACAAAACCAACCAAAGGCAGGTCAGTATCTGACAGCTGGGCTGAGGGAAGAACTGGAGCCAACTCCAGCTTGTGGCAGTTTCTCTTTACAGGGCACATATCCCTCACAGCATCACAGTCCTGAGCGGAACCGACACCTCCGCAGCTGCGAACCGCTCCTGCTCCAGGTGCATCTTGCTGTGACCTTTACCCTTTGCGCGCACGCTTAGGAAGGCCCCAAGCAGGCTTCAGTGTCAGAGCGGCAGCGAGTGCCCAGCTCCAGTTTATTTCCAGGGGTGCCACTGGCACCCTCCAACGCCGCAAGCCCGCAAGAGACCCCGACCCCGACCCCGGCCCCGGCCCCGGCGCTGCCCCCGGCCCCGGCCCGCCCCGGCGCCGCCGGCGGCTCTCGCGAGAGGCGGCCGCGCTGGGCCCATATTGGGTCATTGCGCCCTCGGCGCCGCGGCTCTCGCGAGAGCTGCCGTGAGCAGCGGCAGCAGTCGGTGTCGCGGCCGCCGGGGGTGTGTCGGGGCGCTCCTTCCCCGGGCAGGACGGGAGGCGTCGCCTGCGCTGTGCTGTGCTGCCTGCACCAGGGGAGGTCCCCGGCCCTCAGCCCCTCGCCGCCCCGCCCGCTGCCGCCTGGCCGAGCCCCACCGTCCCTTCACCTCGCCTCAACCTCCGGGGGCTGTCCCGACCCTCGCCAACAAGGGGGTGTACGGAGGGCACCCGGAGAGGGACTGAGGGAGCCGGGAGGGAAGCAGGGAAGGGAGGGGCAAAGGCGGTGACAGGACCCGCAGCGCCCCGCTGACCCCGCGGCCGCCCCTGAGGTGAGGGGAAGGCGGGAGCGGGGAACGCCAGCGGTAGCGGCAGCCAAGGGGCGGCGGCAGGAGGGGAGGGCGTTGCTGCTGCAGGGCCGCCCCCGCTCGCCTGAGAAGCGAGGCGGGGAGAGGAGGAGGAGGAAGGAAGGAAGAAGCCGCTGCTGGAGAAGGTGGTGGCGGCGGTGGTAGTGCTGCAGCCCCGGGCAGAGCCTCCCCCTCCCGCCGGGCCGGGCGGGGCGGGCTCCGGAGCAGAAATGTCTCAGGAGCGGCCCAAGTTCTACCGGCAAGAGCTGAACAAGACCGTGTGGGAGGTGCCCGAGCGTTACCAGAACCTCTCCCCAGTCGGCTCCGGGGCCTACGGCTCCGTCTGGTAAGTGCAGGGACGGTACCGGGGTGTGTGGGTGTGCAGGGGAAAGGGGGGGTTGCTGTCCGTACTCCCGGCCGCTGCCCTCAGGGCTTCTCCGAGAAACGTGCCCCGGGTTGTGGGGACCCGCGGCGGGGAGCGGAGCTTGCCTGTGCTCCGCGGGTTCGTCTGCCCCGGCTCTGCAGCAGCGAGGAGCACTTTTCCTCCCGGCTGGAGCGCGGTGCCGCTGGGAAGCCGCAGTCCTGCCTTTGGAATGCGACGGGGATTGCACCACATGGCAGGTGGCACCGAAACATTTTTGCAGGGGAAGATAATCGCGTCCCAACCTCCCCCCCCCACCTCCAGTGAGCTCATATAGACATATTTCACCGTGCCTCTTTGCAGCTAGAAAGTAGGGGGTGGAGAGGGATGGATCCTGGCAAGGCCCCCGTGGTTGGGTTTGCAGGGCTGAGGGCCTGGCGCTCTTGTCCCATTTCCCTTATGGACCTGAAGACTAGGTTAGGTTTGAGGCGTTTGTATTATTCTAATTGGGTTCTATGGATAGGCAGGGAGGGGAGAGGGAAGGCTGCAAGGGCTGTTTTTGCATCCCTGAGTTGTAATACTGGGTTTACAGGTATCGATATTTTCTTGGCAATAGCAGATCAACAGAGAAAATCTTGGTTTATAGCTGTAGAGTGACAGAATGCTGCAGTATGAGCTGCCCGGCAGAGTGAAGTCTTGGTGCGAGACCTGCAGAAACTGGACGAGGTGGAAAATACAAAGCTTAGTTTTTAATGCCTGCCTAATGGGAACAAAACATACGACAGGTTACACGTGTGAAATGCAGCACTTCCTTCATCAGAGACACTCCAAAGGAAGGATGTTGGATCATTAAACATGAGTTAACCGGGCTGCACACATTTAATCTCAACGACAAGGTGGTATTTGTAGTGGTCTGATACCTAGACTCTGGCAGTCGTGTAGCAGAGCTGCATAGAAGTGTCTGCAGATTACTGGGGCGTTAAGAACTGTCTCCACACGAACGTTCTGATTTCTACTCACAGTTAATTATCTCTGTCAAAGTGTGAGCAGAATTTTCAAACGTGGGTGCATAAGGACTGGCACATCTGTGGTGCTGGCTTGGAGCAGGCATGCATCTTTTTCATTAACATAATGTGCAGGCTTCTGTTGTGAACGTCGTTTATGGTGTAAGAAGGGATGCATGCTGCTGCTCTGCTAGTAAGGGTAAGGAGTCGGTTTGCATGTGCTGCAGAGTTAAACTGTAGAATGCACTGGGTTGGAAGGGACATGCAAAGTTGTCAGTTATTCCTAACCTCATGTAGAGCTGTTGGTAAGTAAATATCTGTAATAAATAACCTGCATTGCTTCAAGCTGCTGTGCTCTGGGTGTGCAAATGCTTATAGGTCATAAAAGAGAGAGTGGCCAGTTCTAGTAGCAAGATTAACCAATGTATGTGCTAAGTTTGTTAAAACAGAGGTGTTTAGTGTGGTGAAAGATGGAGCTCGCTGCTGGAGCTGATAAACTCCCCTGGAAGTGCCCTGAGTTACGCAACTGCTGAATGCAATCGGAAATTAATTTGCTCCGTGCCGTGCCCATTGTATGCTCAGGTTGCCCCTACCCAGTCTAGCCCATTCCTCTTTTGTCTCCCCTGTCCCCTCCTACAATCTCAGTTGTGCCTGTGACACTTCCAAAATTTGTTTTCCCAACCCTTAACTGTGGAGTTTGCATCATGAATTTCCTGGGTTTGCTGTGTCAAAACTTTCACAGATTGTCTCATCTTGGCCTGAACAGAGTTGCACAATCTCGTGTTGGAGGTGATTTCAGGCTTGTGGCACACAAGTCTTGGTGCAGCCCCTGCTAGTGGCTTTCTGTGTGTTCTTATCAAGGCAGTGCTTCAGAAAAGATACCCTTCAGAAGGACTAGTGACAGGGAAAGTGCAGCACTGAGAAACCTAGCAGCACAACAGGCAACCCCCTGCATGCATGTGTGGTTTTATTAAGCTGCAAATGTGATGTTCCTGATATTCCTGGAGTGACCTCATGATATTTGTAGAATCATATTATAGAATGGCTCAGGTTGGAAGAGACCTCAGAGATCATCTACTCCAAACCCCCTGCTGTGAGCACACCTCTCAACTAGATCAGGTTGCCCAAGGACTCTTCCAGTGAGGGAGGCATCTACAGCCTCTCTGTTCCAGTGTATCACAACCTTCGTACTTAAGAACATCTTCCTGAGATTCAGTCTAAATAGATCATCACTCAGCTTCAAATCATTCCCCCTTGTTTCTAGACACCCTTATTGAGGGTCCCTCTTCAGGCTTCCTGTAGTTCCCCTTTAGGGAAGGCAGCAGTTTCATCGAGTCTTTGCTTTAGGAGTACATCTGGGACAGTAAATCCTGGGGTTTTCACTGCCCTTAAACTGAATGGCTACATAAACTTCAGTGTGTTCTATTAGAACACCCCAAAGTGTGCTGTTGTTTTAGTTGCAAGACAAGGCATTTAAACATGAAGAACTTCTAGAAAGTGGGGGAATAAAAATTAAAAAAGAAAGAATTAGCCCAGCAAATGAATCATGTAGACTCTGGAGCTGGCTGCTGTAGGCTGCTTTTAATGTCTAATGTGAGTATGACTTGGAACACCCTCATATGTAAGAACCTGGCTTGATTTTGTAGTCAGTAGATGCAGGGTGAGGCATTTGCTGCAGGCAGGTTAAGGCACCTGAGACACGTTCTTGAAGTTGGAACAAATATCCTCTTGTTTTCTGGAGTATTGGGTGCAGGCTTGGAGAAAGGGGGTTCAAATGGCCGACTTGGCTGTTTCTCAGCATCTGTGTTCTTTTAAAATCTGAAAGTCTGTGGAGATGGAGGGATTTGGTTCTAAACCATCAAGAAACATCACTGTGTATCCTCAGATGGATCCTTGCTGAGTTGTGTAACAATTGCTGGGACATCTGGTGTGTGAAATCCTGTTTCGTTTAATTCTTGCAACAGTTTTGGATATTCACACAACATTTTTTTGTTTCTTTTTTAGCCTGAAAAAGGCTTTGTAATCAGATCAACCCCAAAACGTGTGCAGGGTCCTGAGTTATCAGCTTTATGCTTCACGTGGAGCACAGCGTCCTGCAGCAGGAAGTTGCAGGAGGGAGCTGGGATCGATGAGTGACTCACAGCTCAGCTGCAGCTTCATGTGAAGCCTCAGCAAAGGGCGTGAGTTCAGCCAGCTCGGCCTGACCACAGAGGTGTTCTGCTGAGCTTTGCCATCAGTGTCATTCTCTTAGGAGTTTACTTTGTTGCTTTCCCCCCACCCCCTTTTTGCTGCAGTTCTTTGTGTGTTCTTGTACCTTTGTAAAAAAGAAAGTTTTGGTTGGATTCCTGTTCAGCCTGTCTGTATTGCTTTATTTCATTTGGAAAGGAATTGAACAGCCAACACTTGCTCTTCTGCAGAAGCTGCTTTTTCTGTTTGTAGACCATCAGGCTATGTAGCTCTTCCAAAACCTGGGATTTGGAATCCTAGCATGGTTTGAGTTGGAAGAGACCTTAAAGATCATCCAATTCCAACCCCCTTGCCATGGGCAGGGACACCTCCTACTGGACCAGTCACTTAAGGCCCCATCCAAACCTGGCTTTGACCATTTCCAGGCTTGGATCCTCCACAGTTTCTCTGGACAACCTATTCCAGTGCCTCACCACCCTTATGGGGAAGGATTTCTTCCTGATGTGTGATGTAGATCCAGCTTCTTACAGTGTGAGTTTCAATTCTCTTTTTTCACCCGCGATTGTGCCACCACTGACCCTGAATTTTCTGAGTATTATGAGAGTACTGAGATAATTCCTCTATTTAACTAGCAAGAACACACTGGATTTAAGTAATTTAAAAACACAAGACTCCAGAGGAAGTGCACTGACAACCTTAAATATAGCTTGGTTGTAACAATTCCTCTGTGGTTTATCTTTTTTTTAACCAAAGTATGCAGCTGCCTGCTGTCCACTTGATGCTTGCTTCTCCAATAAGGTGTGGCAGATGTGTGAGGAGTGATATGAACAGCACCATCAAACTGTGTGGAATGAAGCAGCTGCACAGGTGGGATCAGCAGGACACACATGAGGAAGAGGGAGCAAGGGGCAGGTGGACATGCACAGAAATGCTGTGAGCAGAGCTTGGGAAGTGGTTTGAACATCGTGGGAAGCAAGAAGTGAAATTAGTGTATGTCTGTCCTACAAGAAGGGTTTTATTGCATCTTTGTGCACAAAAGATGCAGACAGGCTGGGAAGTGTCCAGAGAAGGGCCATGAGAATGCTCAGGACTGGCAGCCCTGCCATGGGAGAGAGTTGGGTTTGTTCAGCCTTGAGAAGAGAGCCTCAGGGGACAGCTTATTGCTATGCACCAGGACATAAAGGATGGCTGTCAGAAGGATGGAGACACCCTTCTTGCAAGGAGTCTCACAGAGAAGGCAAGGGGTGATAGGAGCAAGTTACTGCTGGGGAGATTCCCACTGGAATCCAGAAGAAAAATTTTCACCATGAGAACAGAGATTGGAATTGTCTCCCAAGGGAAGCAGTGGATTGGACAATTCAACGGGGTGCTGGGCCAGCTCATTTCAACTACACCATCACTTGGGAAGGTTGGACCAGATGACCTCTGGGGTCTCTTCCAACCTGGCATTCTGTGATTCTTTCGTAGTAACAAAAGCCAACATAGCTGAGGAGAAACAAGATTTGCAACAAGTAACTTGTACCAACAACTTCTTATTGTTGTGGGAAGTTATGGGGGTTTAACCCTGGAAATGTTTGAAGCCAAGTTGGATGGGACCTTGAGTAACCTCCTCTAGTAGGAGGTGTCCCTCTCCATGCAGGGGGTTTGGATTAGATTCTACTTCTTTACAGCGTGTGGAAAAGTGACTGGTTGAAATGTTTGTATGAACTGAAGTCAGTGGTGGGTGTTGGTGACAAAGTGCCAGGAGCAGTGATGCTGTCTGTGACTAGAGGGGCATAATTTAGCCCCAGAGGTACCACTGAAGAGGTTTGGCTGGAGCAGGTGTTTGCATAGGCACCAGTGATGAGCAGCACACTATTATCAGAACAGCCTTAGCACAGCATTAGCATCCAGACTATCTACTGTTTTAATCAGTTGCACTCTTCAGTAATTTTGTGTGTGCTGCAGTTCTTCAGACTGCTTCAGGTGTTGTTTCCAAGGTGCTGTAAGTTGAGTGTGTGGATAGGTTCTGTGAAGCAATTGTTTTAGCCAACCTCTTGCATTCTGGATTCAATTCAGGTTAGCTCAGAGTTGTGGTTGTGGCTCACTTAGAGTGAGAAGGATGCAGTTTGTGCCATAGCACAGTACCATGGAAGAGGTTAAATGTGAAAGCTGTGATAAACTCTGAATTTATGATAATCTTGTTTTAGAAGGGATCTAAAGCAGTAGATCATGCAGTTTCTTCCCAGTTGAGCTTTTTTAGCTGAAGCATGATTAGTGAAATGCAGCTGTTCTAAGGCTGCTGAAAGGCAGCTTAGTGTTCTTTAAAATGTTCTCCAAGGTGACAGCTGTTGTGTAGCTTTGTGTTCCAGGCTCCTAAAAAACATTAGGCAGTTATCTGTACTGGCAGCAAGTTACTTGGCCTGCCTTTGTCTGGAGGGGAAGGTTCTTTAGACCTTCAGTGTGACTCAACTTAGAAACCTTCTCACTTCAGGAGCAAATCTAGATTGTGGATGTGCAGCAGTGCAATTTTTTCCTTCTTGGACTTGTGCACAGTGTCACTGTGGGGGTTAAAACACGTTTCAGTTCTGATTGCAGCTCTCCTTGGAGGCTGAGCATTCACTACTGTGGAGTGATAATTTGATATGGCTCCACAAATGACCTCAAAATGGCAAATAAAAAAGTGCTAGGTCTTGCACTTCAGCCACGACAACCTCCTGTAACACTCCAGGCTTGAGGAAGGGTGGCTGAAAAGCTGCCTAGCAGAGAAGGACCTGTGAGTGTTGGTCAACAGCCAACTGAAGATGAGCCAGCTTGTGCCAGGTGGCCAAGAAGGCCACCATCACCCTAGCTGGGATCAGCAGTAGTATGGCCAGCAGGACCAGGGGAGTGATTGTCCACTTGCCCTGGGCACTGGTGAGGCCACACCTCAAACACTGGGTCCAGATTTGGGCCCCTCACTCCAAGAAGGACATTGAGGGACTGGAGTGTGTCCAGAGAAGGGCAACAAAGCTGGGGGAGGGTCTGAAGAACAGAGCTGATGCAGCTGAGGGACCCGAGGTTGTTCAGCCTGGAGAAGAGGAGGCTCTCTCTCAGCTCCCTGAAAGGAAGTTGGAATTAGGTAGGAAGTGGTCTCTTCTTCCAAGTAATTAGTGACAGAACAATAGGAAACTGCCTTAATTGCACCAGGGGATGTTTAGGTTGGACATTAAAAGAAACTTCTTCACTGCAAAGGGTTCTCAAATGTTGGAAAAGGCTGCCTAGGGAGGTGGTCGAATCCCTGGATATATTCAAAAGCTGCAGAGAAGTGATGTTGAAGGACGTGGTTGGTAAAGTTAGATCATGGTTGGACCTGATAAAGGTCTTTTCCAACTGAAACAATTGTATGATTCTATAAAAGGTGAAATTGAATTCCTTCCAAAGTCTGAAATAGCTGAGGGTAGGCTGGTGGCTCTGAGATCTTCACTCAAGAGCATCTTGTGGAAACTGAGTGAGAAATCTGACTGCTTAGCTGCTGAGGTGGTTAATGTGAAAGGGATGCTCTGCTTTCAGGATGAAAGAGATTCTGGTATGTGTTGTCTTTCATCCCCTAAATGTTTGAAAGCTGCTAAGGGTTCATGACTAATTCACAACAGCATGAGATGAATTATGATGAGTAATCTTCTTTTTGCTCAAAGTCCTAGAAAACACCTTGAGTATCATTAAAATATTGTCAGATAATTGCAGCCTGAGCTAGATATGTTTCTAGATTGCAAAATCATGTGTGAGAAGCTTAATAACCCCAAGATCCTGTGTTTTGTGTAGTGCTGCACCTTTAAATGTTGGTGTTCTAGTGACTAAGAAGAGTAGCTGAAGCTTGTTGGAAGTCAGGGTGAAAAACTGAAGGCTTAATGGCTGCTGTTGTCTGCCCAGGCTGAGTCAGGTGTGAAGGGTGACCTGTGTGTGGAAGTGGTTGATAAGGGCATTCTCTTGGACAGTCTGGTTGAGCTTGAGTAATGTCCCTCTCTGGCAGTGCTCAAGGCCAGGCTGAATGGGTCTTTGGGTGTCTAGTTGCAGATGGACTTGCTTGTTGCAGGGGGTTGGGCTAGATGAGCTTGAAAGGTCTCTCCCAAACCATTCCATGATTCAGCCATGGCAGTTTGGTGGTCCTGTGGTCTCCTGGCTAGCTTGAAGACAGACTGGAGAGAGTTTGGTTTGTTCAGCCTGGAGAAGAGAAGGTTCTGGGGAGACCTCAGAGCAGTCTTCTGGTACCTGAAGGCAACTGCAGGAAGGCTGGGAAGGGACTGTTTCCAAGGGCTTGTGGTGGTAGGACAAGGGACGATGATTTGAAACTGGAGATGGGGAGATTTAGGTTGGACATTAGGAAGTAGTTCAGATCAGCCTTGATGTGGCTCTGGACAGCCTGATCTCATTGGAGGTGTCCTTGCTGACTGTAGCAGGGTTGGTCAAAATGACTTTTGATTGTCCCTTCCAACTTGATGCAATCTGTGGTCTGTGTATTTGTGTCTTTCCAGGGAGCTGTATGCACTGTAGGTGCTGTGCAGGTGCCCCTTTGGAGGGGAGGAGATTCTCTTCCTCCATCATGCACAGCAGGATCAGCCATCCCCTTACAGGGCCTGGGGAAAGGACCCATAGAAACCAGCTTGTGTTTTTGTTTTCTATTTCTCATAAGCCTCATGTACCAAATTCCTTGGAAACTGAGCAACTTTGAGATAAGGAGTCTGTTTGCAAATTAATTCCAGTTAATTAAATTAACAAATATTAGCCTTCTCTGGCTTTCTCCATTCCACCTTTCCCCTTTTGTTACCTTGAATCAAGCACAACCCTGAGTTCACATCCTCTCCCTTCCTTTTCAACAAATCAGACCTGGTTTAGATAAGAACATCAAGGAGAAGAAAGAGGAGTAATTGAATTCACAGCTCAAGACCTATGTTTCTTTAGCTCCTCACAAATAAGCCCTGAGTTCTGGAAGATTTGCTGCTGCTGTGCTCTTGCAGCCCAGAACCAGCCTTGTCCTGAGCAGGCAGCAGGTGGAGGTAGGAGATTCTGCCCCTTCGCTCCGTTCTGCTGAGACCACTCCTGCAGTGCTGTGTCCATCTTGGGAGTCCCCAGCACAAAAAGGACACTGAACTGTTAGAGAGGGTGCAGGGGAGGCCATGAAGATGATCAGAGGGGAGGCCTCATTGCTCTCTGAAAGGAGACTGAAGTGAGGTGGGGATTGGTCTCTTCTCCCTGTTCTCAGGTGGTAGGATCAGAGCAAATGGCCTGAAAATGTGCCAGAGGAGGGTTAGGTTAGTTATTAGGAAAGTGTCTTTGCTTCAAGAGCAATCAGGCATTGGATCAGGCTGCCCAGGGAGGTGGTGGAGTCCCCATCCCTGGAAGTGTTCAAGAAATCTGTGGTCATAGCACTTGGAGATGTGGTTTAGTGACCATGGTGGCATTAGGTGGATGATTTTACTCATTGATCTTAAAGATCTTTTCCAACCAAAGCAATTCTGTGAAATGCCTTTAACAGTGACTCTGTGTCCAGATAGCTGCTGCCTGGAGTTGCTAGGTGTGGGTTTGAAGGTGTCTATAAATAGTTCCTGTTGGAAAAGTAATTATTCTTTCTTGCAGTTCTGCCTTTGACACCAAAACTGAGCTGCGTGTGGCTGTTAAGAAGCTGTCTCGACCATTTCAGTCCATCATCCACGCCAAGAGGACCTACCGAGAGCTGCGGCTGCTGAAGCACATGAAACATGAAAATGTGAGTGGTGGGAGATGGTATCAAACGTCAGGCTGAAGTTGGACCATCCTGTGACCAGGATTGTCTTTCAGGATCTCCTTGCACATATTGTTTTCTGATGCCAAATACAGAGCTTGCAGGAGGCCAATGGATTTGATTTGTAGCAAAGTATGTAGTTAAAAAACCAGACCTCTGAAAATACATAACCCATTTTGTATTAAACACCTTCATATTTCCTTGGCAGTTTCCATAGAACAGTTGAGATTGGAAGAGACCTTTGTGATCAAGTACAACTGCTCACCTATAGCTCACAATCCCACCACTGCCACTAAACAATGTCCCTCAGAACCACATCCATGTATCTTTGAAACCCCTCCAGGGTTAGTGACTCCACTACTTCCTAGGCAGCCTGTTCCAGTGCCTGAGAGCCCTTTCTGTGAAGAGATGGCTCCTGATACCCAACTGAACCTCCCCTGGCACAATTTGAGGCCATTCACGCTATCTTAAGGGTTTAGGACAAAGGTGGTGTCACCACCTGCTTGCCTGCTGTAGTGAGCTGTATTTGTTGTTACTTAAAGAACTTAATTTAAAAAGGGAATTCTCAAAGTGGTTTTTAGTGTCTTGTGGAGGATTTTTCATAGTTGCTTGACTTCCCTGTGTCAGAGGATGTGGAGTAGATGTTCACTAGATTCCTGTAGGTGAAATAGAGAGGCAAAAAGGAGGTGGTGAGGGGATGGAAATCAGATGGCTTTTCATACAAGCAGTCCAATGAAATCAGCAACAGGAAAATGAAATAGGATGTGACAAATGTTGTGTTGAAATGCTTTTTTAGCTGTAACTTCCATTTGTAGCAGTGGATGGACCAGCTCTGCGTGGTTGTGGTGTTAACTCACTGACACATTGATACTGCAACAGAGCAAAAGCTCTCATAACCTGCCCTTCATAGAGCTCTCTGAGTGCAACAAGTCTGGCTCCAGCTCTCCGGTAGCTCCCTTCAAATCCTGGAAGGCTGTTTTAAGGTCTTTCCAGAGCCTTCTCTTCTCCAGGCTGAGCAATCCCAACTCTCTGTGCCTATCTACATACTTCAGAGCATCGCAGACAGCCTGTGCAGCTTTAAGGGACGAAAGGAAGTGAAGTTGTTTATATATAGAAGTCTTTATTATCAGTTAATCATGCCCTCACCCCTCTGTGGGCACTTCATCTAGGTTGTGGGTTAGAAGTCCTGCAGCAGCTGAGATGTTCAGAGCAGGTTAGTGTTGGTGTGTCAGCTCTTCAGGGCTCAGTTCAGAAGCAGAACACTTGGTTTGACGTGGCACAGAACACACCAGCCCATCTGGAAGCTGTGGTGGTTCAAGGGGCTTGAGCATGGGGTGGTTTTCTGTATCCTGTCTCTGCTCTGGTTCCTGGTAATGCTGAGCACATAAAGGGAGCTGCAGAGCACTCAAGTGTGGCTGCATTGCATTTCCAAATTCCAGCAGGCCTTGTTAGCTTGCATGAAGCACAGCACTCAGCAGATGGGAGAGCAAATGTTGTCAGAGGAAGAATTTAATAAGCTCTGTAATATCCTAAAATGCTGGGAGGGGAAAGCAAAAGGTTAGCAGTTGGATTCTAAATCCTCTGGTGTTCACACTTCCTGGGAAGTGAGTCATTGCTGCACTGCAGAGTAACTGTGTCTGAGTGTTTGTGAGACTCGGGGGTACATATGGGTAGTTTGATGCTGTGCCAGGGAGTGTGGCAAGACACAAGTGATGAAGGGGATGGGGCCAGACTTGTCAGTAGTGCCCAGTGACAGGGCAAGGGGCAGTGGGCACAAACTGGAGCCCAGGAGGTTCTACCTGAACCTGATGTGAGTGTGCTGGAGGCCTTGGAGCAGGCTGCCTGGACAGTTTGTGGAGTCTCCTTCTCTGGAGAGATTCCAACCCACCTGGCTATTGTGACCCTGGGCAGGCTGCTGTGGGTGATCCTGCTTTAGCAGGGAGGTTGGACTTGATGATATCCAGAGGTCCCTTCCAACCCCACCATACTGGAACTCTGGGATTCTATAAAGTGGGTGGATAATGTTCTGTAAAAACTGATCTGGAAGAGTGCACCAGAGAGAAACTGTGAGCATGAGAATTATTACTCAGGATGGATGCGAATGTTTGGGTTTGAAGAGTCTAGAAATGGAGTTGCTGTGATCTATATCAAGAGAGACTGGAAAGTTGCTTGTTTTCCTTTTCAGTTTCCTCAATCAAATGTGATCTGTGATGTAAACAGAGGGGCTCATTTCCTACCTACTCACTTCTCCAAATCCTAGTCCAGATTGGCTGGAATTTTCTGTCTTTAGCTCTCTGCTTAGAGGTAACTCAGCTGAGCCTGGCATCCCTGGCCAGTGTAAAGAAGGGGAGAAAAGGGATGGTCCCAAAGGGAACACAGGAATCCTGCTCTGGATGTTGTTAGCACATTTGAGCTATTGCTGGAGGTGTAGCCAGGATGAGAGGTGTAGCCTTGAAAAGGGAAGAGTTTTCTTGGAGGAGGAGAACCTGTCTCTTTAGCTCATATATTTATAAAATATTAATTGCTGTAAAGAGAAATAAAAGGTTTAAAAGTAAGTTTCAGTGAAAAATGACTAATATTTGTCAACAGGATGGATTTTTTTTTCCCTGTTAATGCTGTGTATGACCCTGGAGGTAATTATGGGATGATAAGATAAAGCTCTGCTTTCCTGCATGGTAACTCATACGTTTCCTTTCACTCTGTACTGGTGCAACAGTTTAGCTGTAAAGTGAGAAGCGGAGCAGCAGCTCTTTGGGCAGAAAATCCAAGTGGCAGTGTGAAGCTGTCTGCTCTTTCGAAAGCAGGTCCTCACTGCAGTGCACTGTTGTATTTCTGCTGTAGTTATCATTATTCATTGCTTGTGTCACAGATCCTTGAGTTTTCCTAGCCATTATTCAGCACAAGTGTGACAAATGCACTCTCCCAGTTATGATTCCAGTCTGCATTCAACAATGTAACTGAGAATTGAGCAGGAGGAATCAGCTTTATCTGTTTGGGTTTTTTGTTTCTCTCATCCATTTCTTTCCTGAACAAACTTCAGCTTTTCCCAGCTACTCCATATCAGTGCTCACACCAGCCCTGTGTGCTGGGTGTTTTAAGTGGATGGCTGCTCTGAAACACCAGCTGTGTATTTTTAACTTTCATTTATTATTTTATTGCACAAGGATTGGACATTTATGATCCTGTGTGAACACCAATTTGCCTACATCAGAATGATTTGTGTAGTTGGAAGAGAACTAGCTTGTGAAATGAGTAGTTCCTGCTCCACACAAGGATCTTACTAACTGTTTCATATTTACTGTGATTGTGGTTTTTCACTTTTCTGTTTCCTTTCTAGGTGATTGGCTTGCTGGATGTGTTCACCCCTGCCAAGTCACTAGAAGAATTCAATGATGTGTAGGTAACTTTTCTAAAGACTGTAACCAAGCAGCTTTTGTGTCTTCCTTGCATGATTATAGGAAAATTTGCCACCTTGATTTATCTGCCATCCTTTCCAGACAACTCTGAATTCCAGCACAAGAGGTATCTCAACATTCTAAACTGTTGGGCTCACCAAACTGGTCCACTTGTGGTTTGCTGCCCAGTGCTGGAGGGATCAGAGTGCTCATCTGCTGTGTTACTTCAAGTGTTGTGAACTGTCTTTCATTCAGCTCTGGGACAGTCAGCCCTGCTACAGGAGCTTCACAGGAGGTTTCTATCCTAATCCTGCTGAAGGGATTGCTTCACAGGCTGTGTCTCTCCTTTTCTTCACAGGTACTTGGTGACACACCTTATGGGAGCAGATCTCAACAACATTGTGAAATGCCAGAAACTCACTGATGACCACGTGCAGTTCCTCATCTACCAGATCCTTCGGGGGCTCAAGGTACTTAACCCATCCTGCCTGAAGGGTGGTAGCTCATGAGCAGTGATGGAGGCTCTTGATGAGTCTTGCATCCTCAGAGCTTCACAAGAGAACATGCTGGGGCCTCTCTGACCTCCCTAATGTATTGTAGGAGAACCTGTTGCTATTGTTCCTTCCCTTGATACCTCTTTGGAGCTCTGTGACAGTAAAGTTATGTATTAAGAGTTTTGTATACTTTATGGAACGTTATGAGCTGTGCTGCCCTCTTAATCTGCTTTGACTGTGAATCTTCTGTGTCCTCAGTTTTGTTTGTGTGTTGTCCTACCCGTGGTGGCAATGCTTCTGGGTGTTCCTAATGGAAGCACCTACCTAAAACGCACAGGCGCTCTGGGTTCCTCCTGCAGACACATCTTAGCACTTGAGTTGTGTGGGATGGGGTAGGGCAGTGTTGTCTGAAGGAATGAGAAGGAGCCTGCTTGGACTGTTAAATATTTGTCATCTTGCCTTGCAGTACATCCATTCAGCTGACATAATACACAGGGTGAGTATTGATCTGGAGATTGCTTCCTGTGCAGAGCCCATGCCTTGAAACATGTAGCACAGAATCTTACAATATAGCACACAGAGAAACAAGGATTCCTCAGACTCCTTTTGGTTACATCTGGGAAGTGGTGGTCACAATCCTTAGTTTCTGTTGCTGCTTATGTGTGACTTGTATCTTTCTGAAGCCAATTTTCTCTGGTTTTGAATGTAATTATCTAGAGGGTTAGAGGGCAAGGGGATGGTGCCAGATTCTTGGCTGTGGTACCCAGCAACAGGCATAAACTGGAAACCAGGAGGTTCCATCTGAACAGGAGGAGAAACCTTCTTGGTGTGAGGGTGCTGGAGGCCTGGAGCAGGCTGCCCATAGAAGCTGTGCAGTCTCCCTCACTGGAGGGATTCCATCCCCCTCGGCCATTGTGACTCTGGGCAAGCTGCTGTGTGTGCACCTGTTTTAGAAGGGAGATTGGACTTTGGGAGATCTCCAGAAGTCAGCCCTCACCATGCTGGGGTTCTGTGTGTGTGTGTTCCATCCACACTTACAGCACAGCCTTTATGCATTTTGCTGATGTGGGACACCTCTGAGGGCCCCACAGAAGGGAGAACTGCCTCTGGGACCAAATCATTTTCCTGAGTGTGAAGAGTTGATATTTGCAGCCAATCAGAATTCATTTTCTTTCTGCATTTACTTTGTCTACTTCAGACTTGTGGAAGCAGCTCTATAGCACCTTTAATGCTGGTGTTTAATTTTTCAGGATTTAAAGCCCAGTAACCTAGCTGTAAATGAAGACTGTGAGCTGAAGGTAATGTAACCATGGTCTGCTTGGTTTGCCTGAATGCCTTGTGGATGTCCCTCAGAACTAGAGGGAACATAATCCCACATGGAAATCCTTTTGTGGCCCAATGGAATAATGTCTCTCCCAGCTATAAAGGGGTGTTTTTTCTGTTTTTCTTCCAGTGTTTTTAATGAATCATTCTGAAAGTGAAGTGTTAGCAGCTGTGGCTTGGGTTTGGTTGTTTTAGAGAACAGATACTGAGGTAGTTCTGATGGTTGGTTCCTACCATGATCCAGGCTGGTGTCTTTAATGGGTTGTGAAATCCTCATTTCATCATCTGCCTTTACAGTTGCACCACCCCTCCTCCACCCAATCCAACAACTGCCCAGTTATTTGCTTCAACTACTTTGCATGGTCCCACTGCAGTAGTTAGAGGATGTCCTTTCTGTGCCCTAGATCCTGGACTTCGGGCTGGCACGGCACACGGACGACGAGATGACAGGGTATGTGGCGACCCGCTGGTACAGGGCGCCCGAGATCATGCTGAACTGGATGCACTACAACCAGACAGGTAACCTCTGCAGCTGCCTTGATGCTTTTCAGTTCTTCAGCTGTGGGAGAAGAGAAGTTGCCCTTTGCACCTGCTCCTTCCATTTGAAGATGTAGGTGGTTAGGAGAAGGAAGCCACGGAATGAATATTTGGAGTGTGTTCTATGGGCGTCAGTTAAAATTTGTTTTGGCAGACTTCACAAGACTTCTTCAAACTTGACCCTTTGAAACTGCAATCAGTAAAGTTTTGTCAGCACCTTGCTTTTCCCAACACAGTGGTTTTTGAAGGGAGTGGGATGTGTCTGGCTGAGGAGAAGGTATGTTTCTAGGAAGCTTCTGGGAATGCACTGAAAAATGCCTGGAAGAAATTACTAGGGAGTACGCAATTCCCCTTCCTCTCCTCTTTTCTTAGCCACCTCTTCACAGTTATATCTTCCTCCCAGTTCCCAGTATCTTCCCAGCAGCATACCATGCTTCCCAACATCCCTTCCAGGCCAGGCACAGGGGAGAAAAGCAAATGCTGAGAGTGGCTCCTGTACAGGAGAGTGCATGGCTCAGAGGCAATAAGATTTCAGACTTCATTTCTTCCTTTTCTTTCCTGTTTTCCTCTTGCTTGTCCATGGACTTGTCCTCTATCTGTAGTGTAATGGTGGTTTTTGGGGTAGAGTTAATGTAAGGCCACGTACAAATTCATTCCTCAGAGTTGTCTGTGACAGGTTTCTTCCTGTTCAGTTGTGCAGATTCCTCCCCAGCTGTGGTGCTCATTGCAAGTTATGCCCTGGAAGGGACATTTGCCTGCTCTAGAACAAGTCTTAGATGATGGTTACTGAACAGTGTCAGCTTGCAGCATATCTCAGGCTGTTTGGGTGCCCTAAGAGGATTTCAGGATAAAGCTGTCTGTACTTTTAGGACAGGGTGGTTCTGAGACTGTTTTTTTTCCATGCCATGATTTTGTCTGCTTTGTTTGCTTTGCTCAGTTGATATTTGGTCGGTGGGCTGCATTATGGCTGAGCTGTTGACTGGAAGAACATTGTTCCCTGGTACAGACCGTATCCTTTGAAAGTAGCATTTGAAATGGAAGCTAGAGCTCTTCACTTCCATAGACTTCCCAGGAAAAGGCATTCTGGGTTTGGTTGTGGGAGCTTTGTTGTTTGGTTTTAGATCAACAGTTTCTTCTACCCGCAGTACAAAGAGGTGAGTCCTTGGTTTTGCTGCACAGGAAACAAGAAGGCAAATCTGTTCCTCTTTATTGTCCATTAACGTTGCTAGAATTGCTCACTGGTTGGTTGTTTCTGGGAGTTAACTTTCCTATAAATTTATTTCAATTCATTGCTCTTTGAGTTTGTAGAAAATAACTGCATGGAGTAACCTGACTGCTCAGAATTGCTCCCACTTGAGGTTTCTGTCCAATATGAAGCATCCCTCCTGGCCTCAATGCCTTGAAAGCAGTGGCCCTACAGGTCCCTAATGCCAAGGATTTTATTCCAAATTCAGAGTCACAGATTGCACTGGGTTGGAAGTGACCCTCAAAGGTCACCTTGTCCACCTCCACCCTGCAGACAGCAGGGACACCTCCAACCAGGCTGCCCATGGCCATAATAAGTCTGATCTTGAAGATCAGGGGTGGTTACTCAACCATATCCCTGGGAGCTTGTTCCAGTATTTTACCACTCTCATGGTTCCCCTTCCATGTGAACAGATTCTGAGCCTGCTTTCCCTGTGTGCTTCTACTGAGATGAAAAATCAAGCTCAAAGAACAGCTCTTCAGAATTATGTTTTTGCTGCAGCAAAAGGGGCTGGGTAGGACCCTGGGGCAGATTTCTGGGGGCACTTAGTGAGAGTTGATCACTTCTATCCCCAGAAAACTAGAACTGAGGCTTGATGCAAAGTGTTACACTTGGAGCTTCTGTTGTTTCAGCCACACAACATTCAGGGTAATTTACTACTGGGAGGATTTTTCCTTACCTAGAAATTGGACTTTATTTACCAGAGAAGACAACATTGCTCACCTTCTACCAAAGTTTAGTCTTTCAACTTCAATTAGTATTTTCCTGTTAATTCAAATGGGTTAGCATTTGATGCAAAGAAAGCAGGTGCTGGGGGTGCTGGCTTCTGTGTGTGACTTGGGAAAGCATCTTGATTCCAGAACTCTTCCCTGGGGAGCAAGGCTTTCATTCCACTTTTGCCACAGTTTCACCTCCTTTTTCAATGTGCTTTAACTTTTTCTTTTTTTCTGCCTGTCTCCATGTCCTGATCTCTCTCCAGATTTGTTGATTTGGCTGTGCTCTGCTGTTCAGTCATCTCTGCTGTATTTTTTTTTTCCTGGTGTCAAACATGACTGTTCAGAAAGCTGGAAACTGCCCCCCTTTGACAGCTGAAAATGTGACATTCTTCTTCCTTTTTGATCTCAAGACATTAATTTTCTCAGCTACATAGCTTCACACTTCCAAAGTGAAACTAGTTACAGGCTAGGGAATAACTTCTCAGGTTGATCATCCTCCTGTTCAGGTGGGTCTCTACTTGGAAATGCTGGTTCCTTTCACCAAGAATTTAGCAGAAGTGGTGTGATGGCATCTCCAGTCCATCAGGTACTACTTTTATACATCCCACAGATGTGTGTATTCCTTGTAAGGGGCTTCAGCACAGCCAAGCTGTACAGTTAATTTAATCTGGTAAGTAATCAAGTTGTACTTTGGGATGCTGATCTTTAGTGCTGTCTGTGATGATTATGACATTGATAAATTAATGCTGAATTTACAGATTCACAGATTGCATCAGGTTGGAAGGGACCCTCAGAGGTCATCTTGTCCAATCCCCCTGCTGTCAGCAGGGACACCTCCAGCTAGAGCTGGCTGCCCAGGGTCACAGCAAGTCTGACCTTGAATGTCTTCACAGACACATCCCTGGGCAACCTGTTCCAGTATTTCACCACTCCAATTGTAAAGAACTTTTTCCTTACGTCTATGCCAAATCTACCCTGCTCCAGCTTCAGACCACTGAAGGACCTAGTTCTGAATGTGGCTGTCATTGACTTAAAGCAAGGATTGGTCTTTGCACTCCTAACCTCACCCCAGCCTATGATTAGAGTGAGCTTAGCTCTGCAGGGTTGTTCCAGTATCACTCACTTCACACTGAGTGTAAGTAAATTGAATGGTTCCTGCTGTAAGCTGCAGGTGGAAAGATTTGGATGAAAGATGGATTTCTACTAGTGATAAAATCTCTGCCAGGAGGTGGAGAAGGGGAGCAAGGCTGTGGGAAAGACTAGTCAGAGCTAAAGTAAAATCCAGGAATCCTTTGGGATTTTCCTGTGAGGCTTGGCTTAGAGGCATTCTTCTGTTGTTGTCATCTCTGTCTTATGCTGAGATCAGTTTCTGTTAAACGTGTAAATTCTTGACTGATTTTTCCTTTTACAGCTCTTGTGAGGTGACTGCTTCATACCAGTGAGCAGTGAAGTTGACAATTTGCCTTGCATAAACTGATATAAAGTACAAATAAGAATACCTTCAGTGTTTGGTCCTACTTTGGCCTGTTTCCTTTGTTTTAAGTTGACTTCATTCCCTTTAAACTCTAAAGAGTGTTTTTCTTACTGCTTTTACTCAGTAGTATGAGGCTTCCATAAGAACTAACCCATCTGCAGTCACTTGTTCTGATATTCCTGCTTGTGGTGGCAGCTAAAACAAGTCCTGACTTTGCTTTGCCTGGGTGATCTCTGACACTCCTGACAGAAGGTTTTTTGCTCAGTTTTGGAATCACTGTGACTCAACAATCCTTGGGGGTCCTTTGGTGGTGGCACTGTGGGGGTTGCATGCTGCACTTTCCTTCTCCATGCACATCTGTTTGCTTGGCTTTCTTTTTCCTTTTGATTTGTATTTACCAAGTCTTCTCCCTGTCTTTGATGGCTTATGGCTTCTTTCTCTGGGACGTGGCAGGCTGAACACTGCAGTTTAGCAGGATATAGGTGGCAGGCTCAAAACTAGAAGCAATTCCAGTAGCAATTTTCCCTGGGAAATGATCTGGCAGCAGACTGGGCAGGCACACGTGGGGCAGGTGATTTGGGTTGTTTTGATATCATAGAATGGCTTGAGTTGGAAGGGACCTCTAAAGATCATCTATTTCAAACTGCCCTGCCATGGGCAGAGACACCTCTCACTAGACCAGGCTGCTCAAAGCTTCATCCAGCATGGTCTTAGACACTTCCAGGGATGAGGCATCCACAGCTTGTCTGTACAATGCATTGTCCAGCCTCTCGGCACCCTCACAGTGCAGAATTTTAAATGCCTTTAAAAGAATTTAAATAAACTGAGGTATGGCCTTCTGAGGCAGGCCAGCAGGTTCTGGCACAAAGAGTGGAAGATGTGAGGGCTGCTTCAGTGGCACCAAGGAGAAGCCAATTTAACTGAGCTGGTTGTGCTTAGTGTGGCACCTCTGCTGATTCTCCTGCACCAGTGGAGGTACTGATTTCGTTTTAAGCATCGACACTTAGGAGTTGGTGATTCAGCAGCTGAGCTAAACCCAGCTGAGATATTGGCTGTACTTGGTTGGAGTGTTCAAGCAGGTGGGAGTAGAGAGGTGAGGAGTTAGTTCAGCTGTTCTGCAGAGTGCTATTTCCAGGGCTCTTGATTCATTTTGTACAGAAAACTTGGGGCTGAAGTTTACGTCAGAAGATAAAGGTTTTAGGACAGTGTTGGTGAGTTCCTTCATGCACAGTTTGCTGGACTTACAGGAGCTGGGAGGCTTTGTTAAAGCACAGGAGAGCATTTCAGAAGCTCTTCTAGCAGTTAGAAGATACTCTAGCAGGGAGCTGGCAGCAAGGTGGTGATCCCATTGTCTAGTAAGTGACTCCTCCAGTTGGAAGGGCAAAGTGTGAGTAGCTTGGTACCATTTAAGAGCAAATAGAACTGTTACAGTCTGAAATGACAAGTCTTGAAAGGGCAGCATGAAGGAAGTTCAGAGAAGAAGGCAGATGAATCTTTTAGCTGTTGTAAAGGTACTTTGTGTCTCTTTTTGCCTTGAGTTTTAGGCATAAAACTGTCTTTAGTGGTTTTTTCCATCAGGGGATACCACACGTTTAATTTTTATTCTCTGTTGAAGAGGACAGCAGCCTGGTGGGAGCTCTGGTTTGGATAAAGCATTCTTTACACCTGCAGTGTTAAGTCCCTAGACCTTTCTGCACAGATGCTGTAAATCCAAGCCCATGTCCTCTTTCAGACACTGTGCAAGTCTGTAGGGCAGAAGAGAGGGAGAACCAGGATCTTTGGCTTCCTGCCTTATTTGTGCTGAGGCTATCACCCTGTGCTGGCTGCAGCATCCTGCCTGAAGGGTGCTCCCCATCTTCAGGGTGAGAGGCTGGGAGCAGGCTCCAGGCATTTCCTTTTTGAGTTCCAGAAGTGGCTGAGTTGCCTTGGAAGGTGTTCAGAAGAGGCCTTAACTTTTTTCCCCTGTTAGTGCCTACACTTCTCAGCCCTGTGCTTCTCCTTCATCTGTCACTAACACAACCTAACCCTGCTCACTGCTGCTACTTCAGTGTGTGGCCTGGAAAGGAGCATGTGAACAGACCTGTGCCAGTGGGGCGAGAGCTCTGCCCCTGCCTCTCGGTGGCCGAGGCTGCAGGGACCAACTCCATGCATGTGGAGCACTCCTAGATAAAGCTGCTCGAGCTGTCTGATGCAGACAGAGCTCTGCTCCGTGGGGGTGTTCCATTGTACACGAGAGGGGTGAACACAGTTTGCTTGAAATAGCTTCTCAGCGGAGGCCTTGGCAGGAGGTGACTTATTGGGAGCTGATGTCTTGCGTTTGGTTTATTTTTTTTCTTCTTCATTTTGATTTGTCCCAGCATTTTCCTTTATGGTCCAGCATTAGATATTGATCAGTTGAAGCTCATTTTGAGACTCGTTGGAACCCCAGGGCCTGAGCTTTTGAAGAAAATCTCCTCAGAGTCTGTGAGTTTATACTTTGATTGTAATCTCTGCCCTCTCGAAGTCCCTGGTTTGTGTCTCGCCCTCCTGTAGTCTCCCTCTAGTGTGTGTTGGGATTTATTTCCTGTTATTTTATTTCCTTTGTTATTCTGTGCTCTTGGATGGCTTTGAGTTCTCACACTGTGTGTCTGATCTTTGTTCCTCTTTACCTCTGCCTGCAGTGTGGTTTCTTTCTTCCATCTTCTCATTTTACTGCTTTGTGACTTTTCTTTCGGTTTGTGGGTTTCTGCTTTGTGATCTCTTGTACCATCAGGTGCTGCTGGGGAAGGATTTTTCACAGCTAAGATCTTGAGGCTGGTCTCTGTTATTATTCCTACACTTTGCCTACCCAGACATCTCCCAGAACAGGAGTGTGCTGTCCTCTGAACACATGCAGTCCCTTCTGCAGTGTGGTTCATTCCTGAAACACCTCTGCCAGCGGCTTTGGTTTTGTAACGTAAAATCCAGAGAGCTTTTTCAGGTGCTTTATGTGGCAGCTGTTTGCAGGGCACACAGTGTACAGGCTGCTGAGAGGAAAACTAACTGGGTGGTGTAATGAAAGAGTATTGCTGTGTGGGGCCACTTGATCAAAGCAATAGCAGAAAGCTTTCTGCAGTTCCCCTTTCTAGAGGGTGACTTCTTCCCAGCCATGCTGCCATTTCTGCACTGTTCTAATCATGAACTGTGAACTCCTGCAAAGCCAGTGCTAAATGGCATTTCATGTTACCTGAGGTGAAGGGCATAGAGTGAGAGATGCTCTAACAGCAGAGATTGACAGGGTAGAGCACAGCAAGCAGTGAGCTTGTGTAGGGGTAACCAGCAGAGTACTTCAGCAACTCACTCTATTGCCTCTGAGACAAATGACAGAAGGCCAGGTTAGGAGGGACCCCAAGGACCCAGACTCTCTGGGTGACTGTGTACCTGAATGAGCTGGCCCAGTACCCTGCCAAGCTGAGTCTTAAAGCTGGCCAATGCAGGGGAATCCACTGCTTCCCTTGGGTAATGATTCCAGTGTCCAGCTGTTCTCAAGGGGAAATGTTTACTTCTGGATTCCAGCAGTGACTTGTCCTCATCACCTGTTTTCCATGGGACTCCTTATACAAAGAAAGTCTCCATCCTCCTGTTAGCCACAGATGTGACACAGTTCTGGCAGGGACATGGTTTAGTACCAGACTTGGCACAGTTAGATTGTGGTTGGACTCAATGATCTTAAGGGTTTTTTTCAACCCAAACAATTCTGTGACCCTCTGTGGTAGAAGATAAGAGTGGTGGAGAGCAATCTTGAGGTTGTTTTGTGCTGCAGCTTCTCCTCTCCTTCCTGTAGCAGTAAATGAGAAACAGGAGGTTAGCCTTGAGTTCCATCTCATGGAGGCTGGAATCAGTTGGTCACCTTGCAGAGTATCAGCTCTTAAAAGAGCCCTGGAAAGGTCAGGACTGGGTAGTGCAGGTTGCTTTGGGCTCTGTGAACTGACCTGAAGGGTAGTCTGGAAGTGCAGGGGATTAGCAGGAGATAAGCTGAAAGATTGACTGGGTTAAGCAGAAGCTCAGTTTGTGTACGTAAGCTGCAAGTGAGGCACAGTGAAAAGAGTAATTGCTCCTAGCCAGGGCCAGGTGAAGTCTGTTAAAAACAAACCAACCAAAGAAACCCCACAGCAGAGTTCTGGTTCTGATCACTTTTTCTGTTGTAGAGAGAGGAGTGGTTGAGGTGCCCTCAGTCTGTCAGTGTAACGAGTTCTGGGTTTCTGCTGCATGACTTCACTTGCTCTCACTTTCCTCTGCTCACTGCCATCAGCTAACTCTGGCTTATGCAATGCTCCTGGTTTGCTAATTTTGCATTTATGCCTTCTACCACCTCGCCCACGCACCAAAGTGCATTCAAAGCTGTTGAGAAGGAGGTGTCACTTGTGAGCCCCATTTCACTTTGCACCGCAAGGAACTGAAGCACTTTCAATGCAGCAAGGGGAAAAAAAACCCAAACCAGTGCAGGGGACATGATTCTGGTTCCTGTTTTAATTTCTGTTCGCTTTCCTGAGGCTGTTTGGAGCTGCAGCAGCCTAGGAAAATTTTTGAGGGGTAGCTTCAGCCAAAGGAAACGTCTGCTCTGGTGGATTAAAGCTGTTGGAAGCATGGACGGAACCGTGTGGTAGGGTAATGCTACTTACAGGGGACAGAAATACTTTGTGCTGATGCTGTTGCCCAGTGGTCAGTAATTCTCCATGGGGTGAAGTGTTGGACAGGTCCAGTCCCTGAACTTTTTCCCAGTCAGTGGGCCCTGCCTCTGCAGGCAGCTTTTGCCTTGTGGTTTGCAGAAGAGGTGCTTTGTATGCAGCTGTTCTTCTGGTTCAAATGGTTTTTGCACTGTTTTTAGCAAAGCCCTTGACTAGGCACTTAAGATATTAACCAGCTTCAGCAGATCATGCGTCTGACGGGAACACCCCCTGCATATCTCATTAACAGGATGCCCAGCCACGAGGTGAGACCTGAGCAGATGTGGGGAGGGAGGGCTGCAGGACAGGTCTTCACTCGCAGCATTCACTGCTGCTCGCATGCAGCATGGAGTGGGAAATGGATGCGAGGTGGTGCTGAGGCTCAGCTGAGCCTGGATGTGAGATGGTTTGGTGCTGTATGGCTCACTGACAGACACCATGCTGGGGCTCAGGGCACTTGGCTCTTGCAGCACCTCTCTCCTTTCCAGTCGTGCATGAACCCCTAATCACCTCAGCTCTTCCTCCACTGTCCTGAGTGGCCTTCAGCTGGGCAGGGATAATGCTGATGGGCTTAGTCAGTACTGGAATATGAGAAGGCAAAGCAAGGTGTCAGACCATCGTACCTAGTGCTTCAGGGTGGCTGAAGTGTACTTTGGTGGATTGCATCAGACTTCACCAATGTTTATTTCTACAGGCAAGAAACTACATCCAGTCCCTGTCTTACATGCCGAAAATGAACTTTGAGAACGTGTTCCTTGGTGCCAATCCCCTAGGTAAGGCTGCCTCCAGTGTTCTGCTGTTCTCTGGGCTGATGCTGCCGTGTCCTGGGGCACCAAAGCTGCGTTCTGAAGGCAGAAGCAGTTCAGAGCAGAGCTCCCTGCCGCTTCCAAAGCTTGAAGTCTGCGTGGGCTGAGGATAGAAGAGGAAGAAACTGTGGGTGATGGGGAGGGTCTTGAGAAGCTGCAGATTCCTCGCAGGCATTTCAGGAGCTGACATGTCAGATCAGTGCCACAATGTAAAATCCTTTCTCTGTTTGGTGCTTTCCCAGCTGTGGACTTGCTAGAGAAGATGTTGGTGCTGGACACGGACAAGCGAATCACGGCAGCAGAAGCGCTGGCTCACGCCTACTTTGCTCAGTATCATGACCCAGATGATGAACCAGTGGCAGACCCCTATGACCAGTCCTTTGAAAGCAGAGAGCTGGAGATTGAAGAATGGAAAAGTGAGTTTGGGGGACAGGAGTGTGAGCCAAGCTACTTCCTCCATGCTCCACTCTGTGGTTCAGCTGAACCATAGTGCTTAGAGGCACAGAGAGCAACATGGGCATCCATGCTGCATGAATCCATCATGTGCTGTGTACATCATTAGTGTAGCCCCTGGTAACTAATTACTACTCTGAGCATGCAAATATGTAGGTGACAAAGTTGCCCCTGTCCTTATTCTCTTTCAAATTTATTCACATGTCTTCAGTGGTTCAGAAATAACTTCTGCTCTGTGTGTCAATCACAGAATGGTTTGGGTTGGAAGGGACCTCAAAGCTCATCCAGTTCCAACCCCTTCCCATGGACAGGATCACCTTCTGCTAGACCAGTTTGCTCAAGGCCTCCTTCAACCTGGCTTTGGGTCTCTGAGAAGGATATAACCATTCATTTCCCTTTATTCTTAATGAATCCTGGGGTTTCATTTGGAAGAGCATCAGAACCTTGCAGATTGATGCAGGTTTCTTGCATGAGAGAGGTCTTTAGTGCTGCTTGTCAAGCTTATGAAAAGTGGCCTCTGTGATGACAGGAGATTCTGTCACATCACACAAGGCCACAGCTTGAGTACTGTGTGTAGTTCTGGGCACCACAGTATACAAAAGACATAGAGGTCCTGGAGTGTGTCCAGAGAGGAGCAGTGAGGCTGGGATGGGGTTTGGAGTGGGGGTGAGGAAGCTGGGGTTGTTTAGTCTGGAGAAGACAAGGCTGAGGGGAGATCTTATTGCTCTCTAGAGCTGCCTGAAAGAAGGCTGGAGTGAGGCTGCTGTTGGTCTCTTCTTCCAAGTAACTAACAAGAGGATAAGAGGAAATGGATTTAAGTTGTGCCAGGGAAGGTTTAGGTTGGCTATTGGGAAAAATGTCTTTGCTGCAAGAGTGCTCAGGCACTGGAACAGGCTGCCCAGGGAGATGGTGGAGTCACCATGGCTGGAGGGGTTCAAGAAGCTGTGGATGTGGTGCTTCATGGTGATGGTAGCTGGGTTACTGTTGGACTCGATGATCCTAAAGGTCTGTTCCAACCTTAGTGACCTTTGTGCCACCAGGCCTGACTTACGATGAGGTGATCAGCTTCGTGCCGCCGCCGCTTGACCAAGAGGAGATGGAGTCCTGAGGAGCTGCTCTCTTCTGCTCGTCCCACGTCACTGTGAGGGGAAGGCCTTTTCCTAGGAACTCTCCGCCTATCGTTCAAGTGCCTCGTCACAATATTCTCCTTGGTGGAGGGGTTTTGTGTGTGTTGAATGGGGGAGGGAGGGGGGAGGGGAGAAAAGCCGACTCTGTGTAAACGTGCTGCATGCTCTCGTGTTCAGTGTACAGCCTGGGGCAAGCCCCTGAGGACCTGCTCTGGCCTCTCCTCTGGCCTTGCGCTGCTGGGGCGAGGCAGGGAAGCTGATGCTGAAAGTTTGGTTACAATTGTTGCCATTTTGTCAATTCATCTACAAATAAGTAACCTCATGGTCATGGAAGTTGTTTTCTAGGTGTAGAGAGTTCTCTGTTCAAGACTGAAGGTGGGGGTGAGGGATGTCCTTGTTCAGTGCCAGGGGACTGATGTGTGCCCAGACATTCCTGGTACAACAGGGTACAGGCCTTCTAATGTCTGATTCCTGGAACATGGAAAGGTTTGGTTTGAAACTGTAAATATGTTTGTGCCTTAATGAATGGGGAGAGAGGGGATGGAAGACTGGAGTGGAAATGTGACCCACTGCTTTTTAGGGTGTGAAAGCTCCCAGATAGCCAGGCATGAACTCCATGTAGTCAGGAAGTAACTTCCAGAGGCAACAGCTTCTATCCCTGGGTTGGGTATTCCTGTATTTACCCTCTTGTTGTGAGGCTTCCCAGCATTAGCTCCCAGGAAACAGAGGCTGGAGTCGATTCTTGCTAGCCACACGTTTGTGTCTGTTCTCTAGGAGGTGAGGTGTTTTTGCATGTCGTAGCTGTGCCTGCATGTGGAGCTGCTTGACCTTTGTCCTTCCCCTCTTGGGGACGGCGCTGGGACAGTTACACCATCAGTGAAGTGTTCCACTGAGTACCTCAGCCAGCGCCGTGAAATCACAGCCTCCCTCTCGTGCTGCAGCTCATGGTGAAATCCAGGCTGCTCCAGAGGCTTCAGCAAGGGCAACATAAAACAACAATGCACAGAAACATGCACCTTGGGCTCTGACCTTCTGGTTTCAGAGGAGGAGAGCTTGGGGTGAGGGAAGTTCTTATGAGATCAGATGTAAAGGATGATCTTCAAAGACAAAACCAGAGCAGACTGGGCCAGGACTTAAGTTATTTCCTGAAATGAATTTTTATAGAAGCCTTGGAATCCAAAGCAAAAAACCTCAGCATGCATAAAGCCACACTCCCCTGTCGCTGTCTATAGCTATAAATAGAAATATTTATATATATATAAACCCCTAACATTTACTAGAGGCTTGGGGTTTTTTTACCCTCCCAGAGAAGAGTTTCTGGGCTGGTCTTTCGCAAGTTGATCTCTGCCTGAGAAAGGAGTATGTTTGTGTGCAGGCAGGGCTCAGATCTTCTGGGTTTTACAGAACTCTGCCCAGAGTGAGATGCTGGCAGGAGGGAGGCTTCTCAGCATGTTTGTGGCCTAGAGCTGGATCTGAGGAGCTCCAGAGCCCCATTTAGGGTTTGTGGAGGAGATGTTTTAGGCGTGATTTGCAGGCACCCTCTGTGGAACACACAGCTGTGTGTAAGGAGAAAAGCTCAGGCAGTGGTCTGGTTTTTGTCACCCATGGGATGGAGTGGAGCCATTTGTGGTGGTTTTGCCCTGTTTGAAGAGGGAACACAGAGGGCCAGGACGTGGATGACAAAGCCATGGATGACTCCTAGGCTACTTCCCAGTGATCTCTGCAGGTCCAGTGCTTGCTAAAGGGTCTGGGGGTGAGGTGGAGCAAGCAGGTAGTTCATGCTCTGCTGCCAAACTCCCCTCAGCCCCACACAACCCTCCCTTTCCTGCTGGACCAGCAGTCCAGGCATCCGAATGGAAGTGTAGATAATAAACTGTAAACCTCCAGCCAGATTATTTTTCTCAGCCAGTTTGTGTAGATGCTACAGTTGTGATTCCCTGCAGAAATACTGCTCGAGATTTTTAACAGTGTAGATGTTGTGTGTGTGTGTGTGTGTGTGAGAGAGAGAGAGAGTGGGAATGTCCCTCTGGAGCCCGAGCCGGAGCGGGAGCCCTCGTGGCAGGCACTCCCCACCCGCGGTCTGACGCTGCCCACGCCGGAGGATGCGCTGCGGAGAGCTGCGGTTTGGTTTCTCCCCATGAACTTTGCTGTCGTTGGTTCTGCCAGATGAGATGTCACAATACCACTGGTTACAAATAAAAACTATTTTTCAGATGTACTGCACTGATGCTGCTTCCAGACCTCCTGCGGGGACAGGGTTGGGCTTTAGCCTGATGGGAATTTCTCCCTTCTGGGGTTTGCCATCCTGCGTGTGGTGTTTGGGGTGTGGGGACCAAGGCCCTAGAGCTGCCTCCTGCCCAGCTTTGTCCCAAACCCAGCTCGGAGTCTGATCATCCATGCTGGACACAGAAGAAATACTTCTGTTAGTCATAGAATTGTTTCATTTGGAGAAGACCTCTTGAGTCCAGCAGTCAACCCAGCACCACCCTGGCCACTAATGCATGTCCCCAGGTGCCATGGCCACACCATTCTTCAACACCCCCAGGGGTGGTGACTCTACCACCTTCTTGGGCAGCCTCTTCCAATGCCTGACCATTTCCACTGAGTCTTGGGGACTCCACTTGTGACTGAGCACCAACTGGAGTTAATTCCATTCCCCATCACTCTCTGGGCCCAGCATCCAGCCAGGTTTTTGAACAGTGAAGCACTCACCCCTCCAAGCTGTGAGTTTCTCCAGGAGGATGTTCTCTTTTTCTTCAGCACAACAGACCAATGTTCTCCTACTTACCTGGAGCCAGGACCCTTCCTCAGTAGTGCTGCTTTGTGTTTGCTGTTTAAAAGTGATTCTTTTTTTCCCCCCCTGTGAGCTGGTTGATGGTGGAAGGCTGTTGAGAGCAGCAGAAGCAGCATGGTTATTGCCTGTCAGTGCCTGAGAAGGACTGGCCAGGGCTGTGTTCTTCACACTCACAAAGCCTCAGTGCCTGCAATTCCTAGCCCTGGGTGACTGAGTGGTTGATGTTGATCCTGGTCAGGAAGCTGATCTCCCTGTCACTGAGCTGGTGTAAGTTCTCTCAACTGCTTCCTGCTTGTTTCCACCCTGTGGTTACTTTGGAGCAAGCACAGCAGAGGGAAAATAAACTAAATTGGACCTATCCTTTATCATGTTCAGGGAGGAAAAAACTCCCCCAGATCCAAGATCATAGAATGATAGAATGGGAGGGGTTGGAAGGGACCTCCAGAGATCATCAGGTCCAACCCCCACTGCCAGAGCAGGGTCACCTGGGGTAGGTCATGCAGGAACACTACAGAAGGAGACACCAGAACCCCTCTGGGCAGCCTCTTCCAGGCCTCCAGCACCCTCACAGCCAACTTTTTTTTCTCACAATGAGGTGAAACTTCCTGTGGTTGAATTAATGTCCATTGCCACTCATCCTACCCCTGGGTACCAGTGAAAAGAGATTGCCTCCATCCTCCTGCCAGCCACTCTTCAGCTCTCTCTAGACAATAAGGTCACCTCTCAGCCTTCTCTCCTCCAGACCAAACAGCCCCAGGTCTCTCAGTCTTTCCTCATAGGAGAGATGCTCCAGAATGACCTCACTTGAAAAAGCACTAAAATCAGAGAGCACTGAACTGTGTGTGTGTGTGGGGGGGGGGGGATTAAACTGCACTTACAACATGAAGTTACATAATTCAGGGTTTCCTCTTCAGCTAGAATCAGTCACTTGGATTATTTCATCTTTTGACAGCCACAACGTGCCCAAGACACGCAGGACTCTGTCGTGTGCCCATCACCTGTGCACGCGTGGTTGGGCAAGAGTTCATGAAACAGCAAAGGAGTTGGAGGTTTGCTGCTGTTCCAGCAGCTTTGCTGTCACTGCTCTTGCTCACAGGTGTATTTATAGCTCTAGCCACTGGCAGGTTGTCTCCTGGCTTGTCTGGTGCTGTAGACATAGCTTGGCACACTCATATGTGAGTGTGGTTAGAAATCTGGCCTGGCACCGTGTCCCTGGTTTGGAGCTTATGAAGCAGCAGCTCTCGCCAGGGCTGCTCATAGGATGGAAGGGGCAAGACTAATATCTATGGTGGTGGTGAACACACAGTTCCAGCATGGTCAGCATGGTGGAGGTTGGAACTGACCTCTGGAGATCATCCAGTCCAATCTCCTTGCTAAACCAGGGCACCTGACAGCAGCTTGCCCAGGATCACAATGACAGGGGAGTTTGGAAGCTCTCCAGAGGAGACTCCACAACCTCTCTGGACAGCCTCTTCCAGGCCTCCAGCACCCTCACACCAAGGAAGTTTCTCCTGTCCAGCTGGAGCCTCCTGGGTTCCAGTTTGTGCCTATTGCCCCTTGGCCTGTCACTGGGCACCACTGACAAGAGTCTGGACCCAGCCTCTTGCCCCCCACCCTTTAGCTCTTGTTGAGCATTGATCAGATCCCCTCTGGGGCTGCTCCTCTCCAGGCTCAAAAGCTCCAGAGCTCTTGGCCTCACAGAGATGCTCCAATACTGTCTGCATCTTGGTAGCCTCTGCTGGACCCTCTCCAGTAGTTCCATCTCTCTGCAGGTAGAAGGATTCTTTCCTAAGTCCCTGGCAAAGCTTTTTCTGTATTTACTATGTATTGAGTAAGTTGGCTCTAATCCTGCTGCCCAGATGTGCTGGGAGCAGGGACACCAGTGCAGGTGGCAGGTCTGGAAGGAGCAGTGGTGGTGGCAGGGATGGGGGCTGGGGGCTAGAGCACAGCCTAAGCAGCAGGGCTGGCTCGGTAAGACACAGCTGAGTCATTTCCTTTGGGAACGGTCAGATGCACCGACCAGGAGTGTCGGAGCCCCACCTGAGTCTCCTCAAGCTGCAGCAGAATGCTGGGGTGTGCTCAGCTAACCAGAAGGGACCTTCTTGCAGGCTGGGCTGGCCTGGTGCGGGGAGGCACAGGGGGGATGTGTGCTGTGTGCTGTGTGCTGGCCGGGGAGACCCGAGAGAGAGCTTGACCTGCTGCAGGCGATGAAACCAGACCCAGCAAAGCCTGGGGCAGGAAGAGTCCTCTTGATGGCCTCACAGCTGACCCTGAACCTCCTCCGTGTAGTCACCTGAGGGAAGCTGGAGAACCTCAGCCGGCTTTCCTCACACCCCTGCTCCGCCGGGAAGCTCGGGAGAGGATCCCTTCAGCTTCCTTGTTCCCTGGCGTCCTCCCGCACAGCCTGGAGCCGTCCCCTGCAGCCGGGCAGAGGAACGCCCTGGATGCCTGCCGGGGTGCCGTGGCTCGTCCCGCGGATTCCCCAGCTCGGCGAGGCCTTACTCACCTGCTTGCTCAGCGCAGGGCTTTCACGAGGTGCCCTGCCAGCCCCACGAGGGCATTGCTGGGCCGGGGGCAGCAGGCGAGCAGCAGCCGCGGGTGACGGTGAGGCTCTGGGCTGCGTCCGGAGCAGTCCAGCGGCACCTGCCCCGCACCGAGGCGTGTCGGAAACCTGATGCCTCACCTCCGCCAATGTGGAGGCGGGAGGAGGGCCCACGGACATGTCCCTTCTCGCTCCCGACAGCTGAAAGCGGAGAAGGAAGCTCGCTAGAGCCCTTCCCCGCAGCGCAGGAGGCCTCGCTGCTGTCCCGCTCTCGCCGCAGCAGCCCTCCCGCACTCCAGTACTCTGGGGGGGTGGCAGTCCCGCAGCCGCCGGGCGATGAACATCGCAAGGAGGAGAGGCTTTTACAGACAGGAGGTGAACAAAACCATCTGGGAGCTGCCCAGGAGATACACTGACCTCCACCCGCTGGGCTCCGGAGCCTACGGCTCGGTGTGGTGAGTAGGAGCTGCCTCCACTGCAGGCATGGGACCGCGCCGGGGGGGAAACGAGGAGGTGCCTGCTGGTACCCCTCCATTAGGGAAGGCCATTTGCATGTGTGATGAAGGTGGTTTGCCTCTAGAGTTGGTCACTTGAAGAAACCGAGGTGTTTCCTCCTGTGGTGGCTCTTGGTGGGCAGAGAGGGAAGCGTCCTCCACCACAGCTGGCAGTGGGTGGGCATCCTCAGCCAGCAGTGAGGGCTGCTGCGGGCAGCTTGGGATCTCTGCCCAGCCATGGGGAGACTTCTGGCTGGGATGAAATCCCTGGACAGAGATTTGTAGATGGTGATGACAATGATGATGGGCTCCTCAATTCAAGAGAGATGTTGAGGTGCTGGAAGGTGCCCAGAGCAGGGCAGCAAGGCTGGGGAGGGGCCTGGAGCACAGCCCTGTGAGGAGAGGCTGAGGGAGCTGGGGGTGTGCAGCCTGCAGAAGAGGAGGCTCAGGGCAGAGCTCATTGCTGCCTGCAGCTGCCTGCAGGGAGGCTGTAGCCAGGTGGGGTTGGGCTCTTCTGCCAGGCACCCAGCAACAGAACAAGGGGACACAGCCTCAAGTTGTGCCAGGGAAGGTACAAGGTGTATGTTAGGAGGAAGTTGTTGGCAGAGAGAGTGATTGACATTGGAATGGGCTGCCCAGGGAGGTGGTGGAGTGGCTGTGGCTGGAGGTGTTGCAGCCAAGCCTGGCTGGGGCACTTAGTGCCATGGTCTGGTTGATTGGCCAGGGCTGGGTGCTGGGTTGGGCTGGATGAGCTTGGAGCTCTCTTCCAACCTGCTTGATTCTATGGAGGTGGGCACTAGAGTAGGGTATCTGTGGCATGTCCCTGCAGTAATCCTTGCTTCTTGAGTCTGAGACAGCTGTTTCTGAGCTGCCTGGGGAAAGGAGCTAGACAATATGACCCTCTCTTTGATACTGCTTCCAGCTTGAAATGATCAAGTAGAAGTGGTCCTAAAGCAGAATCAGGAGCAGGGTGGGGCTCTTAATCTTGGAGAAGAGAAGGCTCCAGTGAGAGCATAGAGCAGCTGGGGAAAGACTTCTGATAAAAGCTACAAATGAGAGATGATGGCTTTGAGCTGGAAGAGGAGAGATTGAGACTGGAGAGGAGGAAGAAATTCTGAAGAGTGAGGGTGGGGAGACACTGGCACAGGTTGCCCAGGAAGATTGTGGATGCTCCCTCCCTGGAGGTGTTCAAGGCCAGGCTGAATGAGACCTTGAGCGACCTGGGCTGGTGGGAGGTGTCCCTGCCCATGGCAGGGGTTTGGGGCTGGATGATCTTAAAGGTCCCTTCCAACCCAAACCATTCTGTGATTCTCCCCAGCTGACGATGGTCCTCAGCCTACCCTGGAGCAGCACAAGCTGCTCTGATGCCTCGGCTGGGTGCAGAGCCTGCGGTGGGTGCAGGCCGAGGTCAGAGCTCGCTGGGTTTGTGTTGGCGAAGCAGAGGAGCCAGGCAGCTTTTAGAAAGGTTCACCGTGAAGCAGCCCATTGATAGGATCTGAACGGAGCCTTTGTTTCACAACACACCGAGCGAAAATAACCCCAGAGGTGTGGCCCTGCCGGTAGTGCAGGGCAAAGTCTCTTTGCTGGCTCCTGTGGCTGAGCTCCTGCAACCCAGAGCCCAGGTCCTGCCTCGTCCCCTGGCTGCCTGTTTACAAAGAGCACACAACAGTTCCTCTCCCCACCTTGGTGTTCAGGTGCATTTAAGCTTCTGAGGTTCTTGAGCCTTGCAAAACCAGGCAGGACTAAACCTGGCTTTTGATATATCACAGGACCACAGAACGGTTGGAAGGGACCTTCAAGGGTGGTCTTGTCCTTTGGTGCCTTCCATTACAGATGTATTACATTAACCAATATCAGAGTAGCTAGATGCATTTATAAAACACATACACACCTTTGAATCCCAGCAGTACTGGAACAGGCTGCCCAGGCAGGTCCTGGATGCCTTCCCACTGGGGATGTCCAAGGACAGGATGAATGAGGCCTCAAGCAGCTGAGTCTAGTTGAGAGTTCATCCCTGCCCATGGCAGGGTGTGTGGAGTAGATGATCTCTCAGGTTCTTTCCAACCTAAGTCATTCCATGATTCATTCCATTTTCTGGGTTCTATCACAAAGGAAAGCAAGACTAAAGAAGACAAAGACAGGACAAAAAGGGAAGAGGAAAATCCTTCCAGAGTTTCCTTGCCCACGACAAAATAAACCCCAAAGCTACAAGAGAAACCTTTCACTGGTCCCAAGGAAAGGTTTGGCTGCTCTGGAGCTTGCAGGAAGGGAGGGGAGCAGCCCCAGGAGCCAGGCTGGACAGGAGGGCTTAGTGTCCATTGCAGCCCAGAGCAGAGGTGTGTGGAGCTGGGGTTTGCTGTCCTCTGCTGGGAGCTGCTGGGAAGCTTTTCCTCTCGTAGCGTGCTTCGGAGCTGCTGCTTTTTGCATCTCCTTGGGCAGCTGAGAAGCTGAGAGGGGACAGCGAAGTTGTGTTTCTTCCCTTGGTAAATCTGCCCAAAGCTGTAGTGATTTGGCTTCCAGCTGAGAGTGCTTGTGGAAGAAGAACCTTCTGAGTCCTCCAGCTTGCTGCTCTCTGCCAGCTGAGGCATGGGCACGGCTCAGCCTGCCCTGTGTCACTTTGAACTTCAGCTGTGGGGAGAATGTGGTGGGCTCAGCGGAATGAACTTGTAGCTGTGCCTGATGGCAGTGGTGAAGCTCCTCTGAGCCGAGTGGTGGGGTCAGATGCTCTATGCTGTGCTGTCTGCTCTGCCAGCACCTGCTGGACAACTCTTCATTGTCCTCCTGAGAGGTCCTTCAGCACAGGAGCTGCCTGATGTGGTTGCTGCACTTCCTTGGCTTTTCCTGGCTGAAGGGACTGACAACATCACCACACAGCAAAGCTCCCAAAGGGTAGTTTTGCCCTCATCACACACACCTCAGGGCAGCTGGAAGCACCTTGGTGGCCAAGAGCAGGGGGATTGCCTGATGGCTTTAGTGAGGCTGAGGAGAGCTGTTGTCAGCCCACGACTGATGCCTTGTGGCTGAGAACTGGAGAAGGCTGTGCAAGAGGCAAGGAGCTGTTAACTCCTCAGCACTGGCCTGAAGGGACAGCCACATGCAGAGGCCTCCTCCAACCTTAATGGTTCTATGATAATGCTGCTCACAGAATCACAGAATGGTTTGGGCTGGAAGGCACCTCAAGGATCATCCAGTCCTAACCCCCACCATGGGCAGGGACACCTCCTGCTAGAACAGGTCGCTCAAGGCTCCATCCAACTTGGCCTGGGACACCTCCAGGGAGGGAGCAGCCACAACCTCGCTGGGCAACCCGTTCAGCCCCCAACCCAACTAATTCAGCCTGGCTGGGTGATGGGTGGCATTTCCCTGTTTGCCTGTGAGCTCCTGCCTCTGAGCAAGGGCCCTGGAGGTCACAGGTGATGCTGATTTACAGCTTTATGGTACCTGTGTACCCACACACGCACAGAGCCCGACCCCAGTGTGGGCACTGCAGGGGCACCCCTGGTGCCAGAGGAGCCTCTGCTCCCCCCCCTTCACGCCTGCAGGGCAGGGGGGAACAGGTTTTCTGCGCCTTTTCCTCTCCCATTCAGACCACAGAGGGAGAGGGGGTTGGGGCATACAGAACTCCAGGAAAGCAGAAGTTGTTTTATTGCTCTATCTCCATGAGCTAGGGAAGGAGAAAGCAGAGCCAGAGCTAATCCTGACCTGTTTGCGTTTCCCTGCTCTCAGGGCTCGGTTAGCTCCAGCTCATTTCTGCAGGTTAAGGGGGACAGAGCTGAGCACTAACTCTTTGCTTGGTGTCCTTCCTGGTCCTGCAGAGAAGATGAGCTGTGGTCTGCTGCCAAGAGCTGTAGAGAGGGACACCTCTGCAGCTCCCTCGTGGAGCTTGGAGCCAGGTGGGGGTTGGTTTCTTCTCACATGCAACAAGTGACTGGACAAGAGGAAATAGCCTCAAGTTGTGCCAGGTCGGACATTAGGAACAATTTCTTCACAGAAAGGGTTGCCAAGCCCTGGAGCAGGCTGCCCAGGGAGGTGCTGGAGTCACCACCCCTGCAGGCACTTGAAAGAGGCATGGATGTGGTGCTGAGGGATGTGGTTTAGTGGTGGTGGCTTAGCAGAGTGGTGGGGTTGTGAGCTCGGGGTGAGGGCTTGGACTGGATGATCTCCAGGGTCTCTTCCAAGCTCAGCAGTTCTTTGACTCTACATCTGCGTGTGCAGAGCTCTGATGGGTTTCCGAGGGAGCAGAGCCCTGCCCCGGGGTGAGGTCTGCCCTAGAAGACTTTGGGTATTGCAGGATTTGCTAGGACCCCCTGCTGGTGGCTCAGCTGGTTTTTGTTTGCCCACCACAGCTCAGCCATAGACAAGAAGACAGGGGAGAAAGTGGCTATCAAGAAGCTCTGCCGCCCTTTCCAGTCGGAGATCTTCGCCAAGAGAGCCTACCGAGAGCTGATGCTGCTGAAGCAGATGCAGCATGAGAATGTGAGTTCTGCCTGCTCCTGCTGGCATCAGGGGGATTATTTTCCTGCCACCTGAGTGGGAGTAAGGCCTTTCTAGTGGCATCACTCCTATCTTCTCCTCATAAGAGGAGGAGAGTCATATGAGGAGTCCCTGAGGGAACTGGGGTTGTTCAGCCTGGAGGAGAGGAGGCTGAGGGGAGACCTCCTGGCTCTCTGCAAGGCCCTGAGAAGAGGTTGGAGCAAGGTGGATGTAGATCTCTCAACTCATGTAAATAGTGATAGGATGAGAGGAAATGGCCTCAGGTTGCACCTCAGGAGGGTTAGGTTGGAGATGAGGTAAAATTTCTTTGGTGCAAGAGTGGTCAGGAACTGGCACAGGCTGCCCAGGGAGGTGGTGGAGTCCTCATCCCTGGAGGTGTTTGAGAAACCTGTGGCCATGGCACCTGGGAACATGATTTGGTGGCCATGGTGGTGTTGGGTTGATGTTGGACTCGGCGATCTCAGAGGCCTTCTGCAGCCTTAATGACTCTGTGCCTGAGGGGTCCTGGCGCTGGGCATGTGCAGGGTTTAACTGCCTGCCTGCTGTGCCCAGCTGGCAGCAGGCTGGAGCAGATGTGTCATGAGTGCTGCCCGCGTTAGTAAGAGGGCAGGCAGCTGTGCAGCACAGCCAGGGGCGCTTGGGCACCTCACACGGAGCCCTGGGTGCTCACCCACGCCCTGTGCCCGTGCAGAGCCATGTGCACAGCGAACGCTTCCCGGGTTTCACTGCGGACCTCTCCTCCCCCGCAGGTCATTGGGCTGCTCGACGTCTTCACCTCCGCCCCCTCCTACCACGGCTTCCAGGACTTGTAAGTCTGGCGTCGGTGCTGGCTGTGCCAGGGCTCAGCTCCTGCCCAGGACCGTGGGGACTTAGCAGCAGGGTGGCAGGGGCAGGCTGAGATGCAGCCCAGCAGCCTGGGACACAAAGGGGCCAGACTGAAGCCAGACATCCCCAGATAACAGGGAGAGCCCAGAGCACGAGGCCGAAACACTCAGCATGCAGAGCAGCTCCCGTGCCCTGCTCTCACAGCTGGCAGAGCAGCTCCCGTGCCCTGCTCTCACAGCTGGCAGAGCACAGCCCACGCACCAAGGAGGCTTTCCAGGCCGTGGGGCACCTTGCACAGCCTGATCCGTGCCATCGCCCTGCCCGAGTGCTGCTGGGCCAGGAGCTGCACTCGCCGTGGGAGAAGTGGTGCTGGTCAGCAAGCCCTGGGGGAACTGGAGAGAGGATTTTACAGACCTGGTGTCTTTCCACCTGGCTCAGGCCGTTCTGGTTTGTGCCTTGCCCTCGGTGCTGATGATCAGGTTGGACAAGTCCTTTTACCCTTCCCTGTCCCTGGGCATGGGCTGTGTGTGCCAGGGCCTGATGACAGCCTGCAGGAAAAGTGTTTGAAGGTTCTCAGAGCAGTTCCTGCTGGAAGACCATCAACTAATTAGCAGTCTGAGCAGACAGGCCAGAGACTGGAGGAAGTTAGATATTGTCCTCCAAGGCAGGGCTGGAGAACATCACAGATGGACCCGGGAGCTGACGCAGCAGTTCTGCAAGGCTCTTGCAGCTGTGCAAGATGCTTCCAGCTCCCAGATGGTGTGAGGCCACCTGGAGCTCTAAAGTAAACTCACTCAGGGTGGTTACAGCCTGGGAGATCCTTGTTCCTACTTGACATCAGACACCCGAGTTCAGGGGAGGAGAAAGGGCAAGTCCCAGAGCAGGCTGAAATCCCAGAGCCACTGTGGGCTGCGCTGGGCAGGGAGCAGCAGAGTCACAACACAGAGGCCAAAAAGCCAAGTGAGGAGAAGGCTTCCTGCTTCCCCTTGCTCTTCCTCTAGACTCAGGGCCTTGTCTTGCTGCCTTCTAGCTACCTGGTGATGCCATACATGCGGACAGACTTACAAAAGATCATGGGACATGAATTCAGTGATGAAAAGATCCAGTACCTGGTCTACCAAATGCTGAAAGGGCTGAAGGTAGGTGGCTCTGGAGGAGTTTAGTGGCTCCCCCTTGTCTCCTCTAATGTCACCTCTAGGCTGACCAGAACTAAGCCCCCTTCCAGCACTGGGTAGGGAGGGCTGGGGGGTTATGGCATCTCCTGAGAGCAGTCTGTGCTGCTGAAGCCCTCCTCTCTCAGCACACCTCGGTAAAATGACTGCTCACAGCAGGCAGTTGGGTAGTGAAGCAATCAGCAGCCACAGACCTTGTAATGGTTTCTCCATGACAGCAGCTGGGTCACTCTGCCTCACCAAAACACTGGGGAGAAGGGAAGAGGCTGGCAGCAATGGGAGCTTCTCCTGAACTCTGAGCAGAGGCTTCTGGGGGAGAAGAGAGAGGGAATGACCTTCTGGTCAGTAGAATTAGGAGGGAACATGCTGCTGGAACTAGCTTTGAGGGAGCAGAGAGCAGTCATTGCCACCCCCAGGACATCCAGAGGTGCCTTCGTGCTGCCCTGTGGGACACTCTTCACCCCCAGTCAGCAGGGTCTTGAAGGCCTTAGCTTGCCTTAATTACACCTTGATTAATGAGCTTGCCTTAATTACACCTTTGCCCAGATCTCTGTGATCTTGAGCTGAAATCAAGGTGGGGAAGAGCACACAGAATGTTTGACAGGTCTGAGAAGATCCATGGAAGCCATCCTTGCAGTTTGGGCTTTTCATGATGCCTTCCCCCCCCCCCCCCCCCCCCCCCCATGTGGTTTAGTGCCCAAAATAACAAACTTCTCCTGTTGCCCATCTGCTGCCCATGCCCCTACCTGGAATCCTGCTGCTTCTGCTTGACAGTTTGCAGCTCCTGAGGAGCCATTGCTCTAAGGACCTATTGCTTCACCCTCCTGCCCCTTGCCTGCTCTTTAGACTGACAATAGCACTGCAAACGCAGAAACTCAGAGCAGAAATTCCCATCCTAGCTGCTGCCCCGGGGGCCTGCAGCAGCTGCAGGGCTTTTGTCCTCAGCATATTCCTGTTGGTAGCCCTCATTTCATTGCTCTGCTGGAGAGGAACAAGTCTGGTCTGCTGGTGCTCACATTGTGGCTCCTCTTTTTGTTGCAGTACATTCATTCAGCTGGCATTGTCCACAGGGTAAGTTCATGCACATCCTTAATTCTGATTTTTGCCTGCTTAGGAGAAACACAGCTTGGTCCTACCAGCTAATAGCTTAACTGCTAAATGCCACCTCCCTAATACTGGCCAGTAGGACAAGGGAGGTGCTTCTGCCCCTCTACTCAACACTGGTCAGGCCACACCTTGAGTGCTGTGTCCAGTTCTGGGCTCCTCCATTGCAGAGAGATGTTGAGGTGCTGGAAGGTGTTTGGAGAAGGGCAGCAAGGCTGGGGAGGGGCCTGGAGCACAGCCCTGTGAGGAGAGGCTGAGGGAGCTGGGGGGGTGCAGCCTGCAGAAGAGGAGGCTCAGGGCAGAGCTCATTGCTGTCTGCAGCTCCCTGAAGGGAGGCTGTAGCCAGGTGGGGTTGGGCTCTGCTGCCAGGCAACCAGCAACAGAACAAGGGGACACAGCCTCAAGCTGTGCCAGGGCAGGTCTAGGCTGGATGTTAGGAGGAAGTTGTTGGCAGAGAGAGTGATTGGCATTGGAATGGGCTGCCCAGGGAGGTGGTGGAGTTGCTGTGCCTGGAGGTGTTGAAGCCAAGCCTGGCTGGGGCACTGAGTGCCATAGTCTGGGTGATTGGCCAGGGCTGGGTGCTAGGTTGGGCTGGATGAGCTTGGAGCTCTCATCCAACCTGGTTTATTCTATGATAATAGCCTCAGCTGTGCTAAAGTCTCTCTGGTGCCCTCTCCTCTCCTCCCTGCATGTTTGGAGTTGCTTCTTTGTGCAGCATTTTGAGGAAATGCTGCATTGTTTGGTCATCTGGGAAACATTTTTGGGATGCTTTTGGGATGCTTTTTGAATGCAATCTGATTGGAAAGAAATCAACCAGGGACCGAAGCTGGACAGTGCCAGAAGCATGGAATGCACTGGTTTGAAAGTGACCCTCAAAGGTCATCTCATCCAACCCCCCTGCAGCAAGCAGAGACATTCACAGCTAGAGCAGGTTGCTCAGAGCCCCATCAAACCTAACCTGAAATGGCTCCAAGGATGGAGCCTCCACCACCTCCCTGAGCAACCTGTTCCAGGGTTCCACCACCCTCAGTATAAAGAACTTCCTCCTAATGGCCAATCTAAATCTACCCTGACCTTCAGGTATGTTCAGCCTGGAGAAGAGAAGGCTCTGGGGAGACCTTAGAGTGGCCTTACAGTACTTGAAAGAGGCTGCAGGAGAGCTGGGAAGGGACTTTCCACAGGAGCATGTGGTGACAGGACAAGGGGCAGTGGTGTGAGGCTGCAGCAAGGTAGATTGGGATGGACATTAGGAAGAAGCTCTTTACTTATGAGGGTGGTGAGACACTGGCATGGGTTGCCCAGACAAGTGGTGGACACCTCATCTCTGGAAGTGTTTTAAGACCAGGCTGGGTGAGGCTTTGAGCAACCTGGGCTGGTGGGAGGTGTCCCTGTCCATGGCAGGGGGCTGGGGCTGGGTGATCTTCAAGATCCCTTCCAAACAAAAGCATTCTATGATTGGATTTGATCAGAGCTGTAAACCAACACAATCATTCCTCAGAAGACCTGGGAAGTGTTTTGCTTTATTTTGGTACTGGAGGGTTACTGCCTTGTGCTCTGATGGATATTATGGGATCCCACCAAAGGCAGGCAGAGGTTTGGAAGAGGCTCTTGTTGTTGTGTTGTGACTCAAACTATCCTTGCTATTTTCCTCCTCTCTGGTGTAGGACCTGAAGCCAGGCAATCTGGCTGTGAATGAAGACTGCCAGCTAAAGGTAGGTGGAAAAGCTCCACTCTGCAGTGTATGAGGTGGTGGAGAGTGTGCCCTGCCAGCAGGACTCTGGCACTGCCAGGCTTCCTCTTGCCTCCCCAGGCTCGGCTGAGGCATTGCATCGCTCGGCGGTTGCAGGCAGTGGGAAATTGCCACCTGCTGATGTCACCTGCTGATGTCACCTGCTGAATCAGGGCTCAGCACTTGGAATGAACATCCTGTCACTGTCATTCCTGTGCCATGGCAGCTCCTAATGACTTCCTAAACACATTCTGTACTACTGAGCAATGCTTCCATTAGCTGACCCATCCCTGGAGGATAACTGGATTTGTCCACAGTTACCCCTCGGTTCTCACTGACCTGGTGGCTGACTCCAGACCAAGTCCTCAGCATTGCCTGGGAGGCTTTCCCTGCAGCTGGCTGCTCTAGAACACATTTTCTGTCACATGTGACACAGGGAAAGGCTCCACTGCCTGTAAAGTTGGGTCAAGCCACGTTCATAGCATCACAGAATGGTTTGGGTTGGAAGGGATCTTAAACATCACCTAGTTCCAACCTCCCTGCCATGGGCAGGGACATCTTCTACTTAGACCAGGCTGCTCAGGGCCTCAGTCCAACCTGGTATCATCTCCAGTACTAAGGGAGAGGCCATCCCCTGCCAGCTGCAAGGTGTTCTTAGAGGAAAGGTTGAGTCACAGCTGGTTGGGAGTTGCCAGGTTTAAGAACAACTCAAATAAAGCTCAGAGAGTTGAAACTTAAGCTTCAGAGGAGGCCACGAAGATGATCAAAGGGCTAGAGCACCCCTCTTATGAAGACAGGCACAGAGAGTTGGGGTTGTTCAGCCTGGAGGAGAGAAAGCTTCAGAGGCACCTTAGAGAAGCATTCCAGTGTTTGAAGAGGGCTACAGGAGAGCTGGAGAGGGACTCATTACAAAGGCATGGAGTGGCAGGACAAGAGGTGATGGCTTCAGACTGGAAGAAGCTCCATTTAGATTAGACATTAGAGAGAAATCCTTCCCCATGAGGGTGGTGAGGCACTGGAACAGGTTGTCCAGAGAAGTTGTGGAGGCTGCAAGCCTGGAAATGGTCAAAGCCAGGTTGGATAGGGCCTTGAAGGAGGTCTAGAAGGAGGAGGTGTCCCTGCCCATGGCAGGGGGGCTGGAACTGGATGATCATTCAAGTCCCTTCCAACCCAAACCATTCTGTGAGTCTATGATTCAAGAAAGGAAACGACCTTCCAGGTGGTGCACAGCACTGATCCTCCCAGCAGAGTCCTCACACACAAGGCCTTGCAGCTGGCTTGCAGTTTACCATGGAATTAAGCCAAACCTGTTTGCTCTTTGAACAGAGCAGCCGAGGCATAGATGGGGCTTTGTTATTACCTGCTTGGATCTGCTTTGTTGCCTCTCAGAGGCAGTTTCTCACTTGCCTGTAGGATTTCTCTTTCTCTTTTATTTCCCCCCCTGTTGCCCTCCCTTCTCTCTCTCCCTTGGTGCCCTGCAGATCTTGGATTTTGGGCTGGCCAGGCAGGCTGACGTGGAGATGACAGGCTACGTGGTGACCCGCTGGTACCGAGCCCCGGAGGTCATGCTCAACTGGATGCACTACAACCAGACAGGTGAGCTGCCCCTGCTGGCACACCCTGCTCAGATCCCACCTAATCCTCCAGATGCTCTGCTGCTGCATCACTCTGCAGCCTGCTGCTGCACAACTGCCCGAGCTGGTGCCTGGGGGAAACGACGAGCAGCAGAGAGAGGAGTCTGGAGAGGAGAAGGCTCTGAGGTGACCTTCTTGTGACCTTCTAGTATCTCAAGGGGGCTACAAGAAAGCTGGAGAGAGACTTTTTAGTGATAGGACTGGGGGGAATGGACAAAGCTGGAAATGAGGAGATTCCAGCTCCTGGAAATTCCAGCTTCCTAACTGGATGTTAGGAAGAAGTTCTTCAGTATGAGGGTGGTGAGAGCCTGGAAGGGGTTGCCCAGGCAGATGGTGGAAGCCTCATCCCTGGAGGTGTTTAAGGCCAGGCTGGATGAGGCTGTGGCCAGCCTGATCTAGTGTGAGGTGTCCCTGCCCATGGCAGGGGGGCTGGAACTGGCTGATCTTTGTGGTCCATTTCAACCCTGACTGATTCTATGAGGAGAGGGTGGGAAATGAGAGAGAAATTTACATCAGTGCCTGCTGCAAACAACAGTGAAGCAAGAAAAGTGCCCAGGGATCACTGCTGCCTTTTTACTGACCCTGTTTTGCCTCCTCTTCCTCTCCGAGCAGTGGATATCTGGTCTGTGGGCTGCATCATGGCAGAGATGCTGACTGGGAAAACGCTGTTTAAAGGAAAAGATTGTATCCTTTGGAGCTCTTTTGGAGCCTGGGGGGGTTAACAGTTCTTGGGGGGGTTGGGGTGTGAAAGGGCTTTTGTCAATGAGGCTGCTGAGAACAACAGGTTTCAGCCTGGTTTGCCAGGAGGTAGTCATGGGGACTGGTATCTGGGGGGAGAAAAACATAGAAGAGTTAGGAGGGGACCAAGACACCCTTAGAAATACAGCTCTGTGCTGGCCACTTCTCACCCTGTGTGCCCACAGCTCCAGCCCCGAGCCCCTGGCTCTGTGTCCCTGCCCTGAGCCCCTGGCTCTGTGTCCCACCCTGAGCCCGTGGCTGTAAGCCCTGGCAGATCTGTGCCAGCAGAATTATCCACTGGTGAAAATGGCATCCCAGGAAAGCAGCCCTGGAGCATTCCTTGCTGAGAGTCCCTGCTTGTGTGGCTCTGTTGGGTTTGTATCTGCTCACAGCTCCCTGTGGGGCCTCAGGCTCTCCAGCAGCCAGCTCCCAGGCTGAGCTGTTGAGGGGTTCACTCCTAGCTGGGTGGTCTTTAACCCAGCCTTCCAGACCTCGACCAGCTGACTCAGATCCTCAAAGTGACAGGGCACCCGGGAGAGGACTTTGTGGAGAAGCTGGAGGACAAAGCGGTAAGAGAGGTCCCTGCAGATTCATTCAGGTCCTGCTGGCAGAGCTTTGGTGGGCACCCCTGGGGATGGGGACCCCTGGGGACGGGGACCCCTGGGGATAGGAGAGGTGCTGCTTCTGCAGCAGCAAAGAGAAGCAACCTCAGTCTTGTGCTCTGGGCACAAAGGAGGTTTCTCTTTGCTGGTGGCACCTCCAATGGACCTGGCACTGCACTGGGAGGTGGCATAGGCTGCAGAGGCTCCTAGGTGATGCCCCAGCAGACTGCCAAGCTCTGCTCTCCACTTTGACCCTTAAAGCAGGAATATTTCTGTATCTCAGTAGATCAAAAATAGTTTCCTTGCAAAGTGGTCACTGAGATGTGGCACCTGGGGTGATTTGCTGTCTCACCTGAGCCCATGAGACCCTAGGGCTGTATTTCACAGCCCTCCCCCCACTACCTCCTGTCCAGGCAGTAAAGATGCTTTCCTCTCTCTCTCAGGCTAAGAGTTATATCAAGTCCCTTCCTAAAACCCCCAAGAAGGATTTCTCTGTGCTCTTCCCTGCAGCCAATCCTCTGGGTAAGTCACCTCCAGCATTTCTCAGGGGTTTTCTCAGCTGGAAAGGAGCCAGGGGGACCACCACAGCTCCACTCCTCCTTCTATCCTCCACTCCTCTTTCTGTCATTCTGTGATTCTAACAAAAGAAGAGGTGCTTGGCTTCTCTGGGTGCTTGGCTTCTCTGGGTGCTTGGCCTCTCTGGGTGCTTGGCTTCTCTGGGTGCTTGGCTTCTCTGGGTGCTTGGCTTCTCTGGGTGCTTGGCTTCTCTGGATACTGCTTGGCTGCAAGCCACAGCCTCTGGAAGTCAGTGGCAGCCAAACTTCATCCCAGCCCTCCCTCCAGGTGGAGCTAAGCCTGGCAGCTCTCCTAATTGCACTCTTTGCACCCCACAACCTTGACATCACATCACACAGAACCAGAGAATTGCTTTGGTGGGCAAATCCCTCTGAGATCATCCAGTCCAGCCACCCACCCAACACCACCATGGCCACCAAACCCTGTCCCCAAGTGCCATGGCCACACCTTTCTTGAACACCTCCAGGGCTGGGCACTCCACCACCCCCCTGGGCAGCCTGTGCCAATCCCTGACCACTCCTGCAGCAAAGACATTTTGCCTCATCTCCAACCTAGGCCTCCCCTGGCACAATTTCAGGGCATTTCCTCTCATCCTATCACCTGATCCTAGGGAGAAGAGACCAACCCCACCTGGCTCCAGGCTCCTTTCAGGGAACTGTTGAGTCAGAAGGTCTCTCCTCAGCCTCCTCTTCTCCAGACTAAACAATCCTCAGCCCCCCCCCAGGTTTGGATGAAGTGCTGGGGGAGCCCCACAGTCCACTCCAGTAATTTATTGATTATTTTTGGAGTGCAGCTTGGTCTTAGCTGTTTGTTTGAGCACCAGGAGCAGCTGATACTTAACAGGCAGCTGAGAGGTGCACGTTTCAGGGTAGAAACTGATCTCCTCCAAGGAGCTCTTGAGTAGATAGAAGAGAGGGAGCAAAACTCCTTCTCAAAGCTGAAAGGAAGAAAGCATGAAGCTGTTCAAACCGAAGGGCACAGAGGCCCACAGCCTGGCTGGTATCAGCCTCCTGCCTGCCTGCTCACCAGGAACGGGCAGAGTTGTGCAGATCGCTCTTGTTAAGACTACTTTGAGTTGCAAGGGGCAGAGCTGAAACTGTAACATATCCTAACGTTCCTGGCAGCTCTTAACGTTCTTGCTGCAGCTCCATCTGTGCAGCAAGGCTTATTCAGGACCAGTTTGTTGCACCTGCACAGTTTGCACCTTCACTTCTGTCAGAGCTACCCAAAGCTGCTGTTAGCTGAACTCTGCATCCCGCCGACGGGAGCTTGGTGCTGCCTTGGCCGGGCTGAGGACTCTCTTTCATTTTCAGCTCTGGAATGCTGGAGACATTAGTCCCATTGCTTCCAGGCTTCGTGCACAGGATCCCTGCTCTCCATCGCACCCTGCTGAGCCCTGCTCCTGTCTTCTCTTGCAGCAGTGGACCTGCTTGACAAGATGTTGCAGGTGGATGTGGAGAAGCGCCTCACGGCCAGCCAGGCGCTGGCTCACCCTTACTTCGACCTATTCCGAGACGTCGAGGAGGAGACAGAAGCTCAACAGTCCTATGATGATTCCCTGGAGCATGAAAAGCTCTCCGTAGATGAGTGGAGAAGTAAGAAGTTTCTCTGGAGGTTCTGCCTCTCAAAGGCTTTCCTCTCTCTCCTGTGTGCATGCTGAGCAAGGCTGCGATCGCTGCTGCCTTGGCTTGCCCTTGCTGCAAGCACTCAGCAAAGACCCCTGCGGCTCCCGGGGGCAGGCTCTGGGTGCCCCTGCGACTCTGGGGGCAGGCTCTGGGTGGCCCTGCGGCTCCCCGGGGCAGGCTCTTTGTGCCCCTGCGGCTCTGGGTGGCCCTGCGGCTCCCCGGGGCAGGCTCTTTGTGCCCCTGCGGCTCCCCGGGGCAGGCTCTTTGTGCCCCTGCGGCTCCCCGGGGCAGGCTCTGGGTGCCCCTGCGGCTCCCCAGGGCAGGCTCTGGGTGCCCCTGCAGCTCTGGGGGCAGGCTCTGGGTGCCCCTGCGGCTCCTCGGGCAGGCTCTTTGTGCCCCTGTGGCTCTGGGGGCAGGCTCTGGGTGCCCCTGCGGCTCCCCGGGGCAGGCTCTGGGTGCCCCTGCAGCTCCCCGGGCAGAGATTTTTACCTCTCTGCTTCGCCTCCCGTCTTTTACCTGCCACGTGCCCCCCACTGAACCCCTCCTCTCTGCATACTAACATTCAGACTTCCACTTGTGTCCCCTAGAATCCCACACCCATAGTTCTTCCCCCTCTTTCCCAAGGGCACATCTACAAGGAGATCTTATCCTTCAGCCCCATCGCACGGAAGGACTCGAGGAAGCGGAGTGGGATGTCTCTGTAGTGGCTGCCGCCGCCAGGATGGATTCTCTGCTCCAGGACAGTTGGATTTACACCACCCTGCCCCTCTGGTGGTCACAGTTTGGCCTGTGGGACCTTCTCTGTGTGCCTGCACAGGGTGGCACCATGCTGCTGCGGGCACTGGACTTTGTTCTGCTGAAGAGGGGAAAACCTCAAACAGTTTTCGGTGTGAAAGATAAATATATTCTTGTTGAGACTTCAAGGGGGAGAATTTGACCTCCTGGTTCTTTGATTCAAGATTCAGCCCCCTCGAGAGAGCAGGCCTTCCATTGCTCCTGTCTCCTTGGGCTTTCCAAGCACAGGCTTTGAAGCTTTAATTATGGATAAGGTAAAGAAAAGGTTGAATTGACTGGGAAGTGAGTCCCAGGTGAAAAATAAGCAGTAGTGAAGTTCAGCATAAGTAATGGTGAAAAGCAGTGAAAGGCTTGAGCCAGTCCAGCTCTCCCTGAGCAGTCCAACAGCCTCCAGCACAGGAAGGCTGCTGGGCTGGTGTTGGCTCCAGGGCACTACAGGAATTCAGGTGATCCTGGGTTCAGTTGAAGTTCTGAGCAGCTCCAAACTCTCAGCTCCCTGCTGGGGGCTCTTCCCTTTCTGGACAGCTGCTGCCATCTCTTCTTTTGCTCTGCTTCTTTTATTCCCTGGTTGGTGATCAGTGCTGTCTCCTCCTTAGTGACAGCTGCCAACATAGAATCCCAGAACCCCAGCATGGTGCAGGTTGGAAGGGACCTCTGGAGATCATCCAGCCCAACCCCACTGCCCAAGCAGAGCACCCACAGCAGCCTGTTCAGGATCACAGTGGCATGGGGGGGTTGGAATCTCTCAAGGAGACTCCACAGCCTCTCTGGGCAGCCTGCTCCAGGCCTCCAGCACCCTCACACCAAGGAAGTTTCTCCTCCTGCTCAGGTGGAACCTTCTGGATTCCAGTTTGTGCATCTTGTCCTGTCCCTGGGCACCCCTGACAAGAGTCAGGCCCCAGCCTCTTACCCTCCCCAGGTCCTTTAGCTCTTGCTGAGCACTGATCAGATCCCATCTGGGGCTGCTCTTCTCCAGGCTCTCAGCTCCAGGGAGGCTCACAGAGATGCATCAGGGAGCATCCTGGGAATTTGAGGCTGTTTCCCACATGGATAGGCCTGGCATCCCAAGGAGCTGGGTTATTAGCTAACAATCCTGCTGCTCTTCCTTTCTGCTCAGACTGCTTTCCCCAACTGTTCTCTCTCCACCACCCTTTATCTCTCACCAAACACCCTCCCTGGAGTCACCCAGCCTGCTCCCAGCAGATCTCTGTGTCTGCAGCTCCATGGGTTATTGCACCCTCACCAGAGAGTTCAGTGCTAGGCAGGTACAACTGCTAGCTGTGGCACCACCTTTGGGCTGCAGCATAACTAGCTTTGAAGTTGGCATCTTCTTCCCTGCTAAGGTGGGTCAAGCTCTTTCACTCCGAAGTCCATCCTGAGGGACACTGTGCCAAGTGTCTTCTCTGTGCAAGAGCTCAGAGCATGCAGACCCTAGGGCTCCAGGGAAGTGTTCCTGGAGAACAGAGCTGAGGTCAGTTACACAGGCAGTGCTTTTTGACTCTCCACCCCTCCTGGAGCTGCTGACACATCTTGGTTTGGTTTGGCTTTCAGTGCTCTCTCATTCTCTGCTCTGCCTCAAGTGCCATCCTGCTCTGCTGTGCAGACCTCAGCTAAGGGACAGCTGCAGCCTTCCCAGAATTTTCTGAGCTCTCCTCTCCTCTGGGAGCTGGAGAAGGCAATGTGGTGTTTCTTGGCTGTCTCCCTGCTGCAGCTCTCACCTGTGGCACTGAGGACCCCCCCAGTGACTGTAGCTGTTTGATATGGTGATGCTGATGTCAGCCCCGCAGCAGCTGCACAGATGCTTGGTGCTGATGAGTTGTGGTTTCTCCTGGCTCTTATCTCTCTGGGCCATGCACAAGCCCTTTGCCTCGCTCTGCTCTTAGGCAGGGACAGTGAGCACAGAGCAGCTGTGATGTTCCCTCAGCTCCCTTGGAATTCAGTGGTTTTGCTGTGGGGGACTCTGAGGAGCTGAGCTGGAGGACATTCAGTAGTGTCCTGCTGACTGCCTTGGAGAAGCTCAGCCTGATGGGCACCAGAGGCCTTTTTTCTTCTGCAGTGTGATTCAAGTGCAGTGCCAGGTGGAAGGGAGAGGCTCTGCATGGATCAGACAGCAGGGAAATTGCTGTCCTTTGGAACCTGGCACCTGGCCTGGCACCATGGCTCCTGCGTAACAGTTACCTGAGGGCAGACAGGAGCTGCCTGCAGCTGCCATAAACGTCCCTGAGAGCTGCAGGTGCTTGGGGCTGCCTGAGCCCTGCTGAAATGAAGTTTGGTGGTCAGCAGAGGAGGGTCATTGCCCAGGTGAGTGTGTGTGAATGCCCAGGGAGGTGTCTCAGGATGACTGTGGGTGAGGCAGGATGGCCTCCTGACTGTGCTGTGGATGCAGAGAGGCAGAAGAGTCCCAAAAGCTCTATCTTGTAGAGAAAAAAAGTAGTAAGTCCCTGGAGCCCCCAGGAGTCCAGAGCTTGCTTTCAGAAGCTATTAGGTCAGTTATTAAGGAGAAGAACCCAGTCAGAACTCAGAAACCATTTTACATGGTAATTTGGAGTGTGATTCCTCAATTATCTTGCCCCTGTTCATAGAGCCTTAGAATGCTTTGAGTTGGAAGGGACCCTCTGGGATCATACAGTTCCAAACCCCCTGCCACGGGCAGGGACACCTCCACCAGCCCAGTTAGCTCAAGGCCTCATCCAGCCTGGCTTTGAACACCTCCAGGGAAAGGGCAGACACAGCCTCCCTGGGCATCCTCTGCCAGGGTCTCACCACTTTCCCTCTGAAGAATTTCAGACACTTCCTCCTGCACTTTCCAGTATCCCAACGAATGCAGGGAGCTGGAGCTCTGCAAGCCCAGGAACCTTGGAGGAGGGCATGGGTTTGTTTCTGTGGTAGGCACCAGCCAGCAGCTCAAAATGGACAGCAGGAAACACAGCAGGTTGGCAGTGGAAAGAGTGCCTGTGTGTCAGGAGCAAGCCTCATGGCACTCCTGCGGCATCTGAGGACAGCTCCATGAAGAGCAAGGAGCTGCTGAGAACCAGAGGATCACAGGATCGTTTAGGCTTGAAAGAGCTTCAAGGCCACCAAGCTCAGCTGTCAATCCAACAGCAGCCAGCCCACTGCTGGGCCATGTCCCCCAGCTCCACAGCTTCAACACTGCTCCAGGAACAGGGACTCCATCACCGCCCTGGGCAGCCTGCTCCCGGGCTTGGCAACCCTTCTGGGGGAGAAATCGTTCATGCACAACTCAAACCTCCCCTCGTGTGACTTGAAGCTGCTTCATCTTCACTGCCTGTTCCACGGGAGAAGGCAGCCAGGTGGGAGTCACTCTCACCTCCTTTCGGGGAGCCACAGAGCCAGAAGCTCTTCCCATCCCTGGAGATGCTTACCAGCCAGAGAGCTGTGCTGCTGACACAGCTTGGCACCAGCCTTGGCAGAGCTGAAGGTTGGATTTGATGATCTTAAAGGGCTTTCCCAACCACTCCTATTGAATTTGTCTTTTGTTTTATCCTTTGTGGATAGGGCTGTGTGGTTTTGGGGGGGGGGGGGGGGGGGGGTAGCTCAGACACTCCGGAAAGCAGTGACAACATTGGGATCCTTACTGTCTTAGGCTGTTAGGTTGTTCATGAGGTTATTTATGAGCCACTGTGGACAATTTTTTCATGTAGGACAGGACCAGAATCTGGTATTCATCATGATTTATTGAGTTCTGATATGGCAACAGCAGATGCTGGAGCACTCCACCTAGTTCTGGGGCTCTGAGCCCCCCAAGGACATAGCACTGTTGGAGGGAGGAGGCCATGAAGGTGATGAGCTGGAGAACCTCCCCTCTGGGGACAGGCCCAGAGCTTGAACTGTTCAGCCTGAGGAAGGTTCCACAGAGACCTTAGAGCAACCTCCCAGTACCTGAAGGGGCTACAGGAGAGACGGGGAGGGACTTCTGACAAGGGCTGGGAGTGCCAGGACCAAGGGCAAAGGCTTCGAGCTAGAAGAGGGGAGAGTGAGACTGGAGATCACAAGAAATTCTTTAGAGGGTGGGGAGACACTGGCACAGGTGCCAGGGAGGTCACATTGTGTGATTCTGTGATCCACAACCTCCCTGGAGGTGTTCAAGGCCAGGCTGAATGAGGCCCGGAGCTACCTGGGCTGGTGGGAGGTTGGAACTGGCTGAGCTTTAAGCTCTCTTTCAACCCAAACCATTCTATGACCCTTCACGGAAAGGAGCACTTAGAGGTTGACCTCTAAGACCATTCAGCACTCAGTGAAGTGTTTCCCCATGTCTAAAGCCTCCAACAAGCTCTTCTCCAACTTTGAGTGCTTTGCAACAGAGATTTGGCATGGAACATTTGGCTGCTCTCAGGTTCCACCATTCACATCAGATCAGAGATCCATAGCTGGGCCAAGAACATTCATTTTCCCTTCTGAAAACAGCTCTCTGAATTCTATAAATTCCAGTGCTGACATTATGCAATACCCAGCAGGGCCTGAGTGGGAGCTGGAGCCTTCCTCTGCCCAACTCTGTGACACACTCTATAAAAAAAATCAGCGTGGGAGCCTCTCTGCAGGTCCTATCTCAGCACCCAGCTGCAAACACAACTCCTTCCTTGCTCACTTCTGTCCCTCTCACCATCCCTCCGCTCTCAGGAGGCCATCTGGACCCGAACTATCAGGCTAGATAGAAAATAACTGTGGACTCTTGATTATTCCCATCACTGATGCTGCCTGCTAAGGCAAACACTGGCACAGACAAGGCTGCAGAGTGGAGCCAGGTCAGACTATAGCACCTGGTGATGCTCCTGGGACACCCCACTGCATCCTGCAATTAGGAAGGAGGTGTAGGATGAAGGTGTCCCCCAAAAAAAGGAGGATGAAGGGACCCCAAGCAGCCTGGAGCAGAAATTCAAGCTGTTCATCTCCAGTGGCCTAGGAGCTCCCTGGAGGAAAATACTGCCCTAGAAACCATAGAATCGTTAAGGTTGAAAGAGACCCTGTCAAGATCATCGAGTCCAACTGCCAACCCAACGCCATTCAGGCCATTAAAACCTGTCCCCAAGTGCCATGGCCACAGGGCTCTTCAACGCCTCCAGGGAAGGTTACTCCACCGCCTCCCAGGGCAGCCTGTGCCCATCCCTGACCGCTCCTTCTGCAAGGCAGTTTTCCCCAATACCCAACCTAGACCTTCCCCGGGGCAACTCCAGGCCCTTTCCTCCCCTCCTAAAGGGCCCCCCCGCAGCTGCACTTCAGCCCTCGCAGGCAAACCTCAACCGCAAGGAGCCGGGGGCGGTGCCCGGGACAGCCACTGCTCGCCACCCCCCCGTAAGCCGTGAGGCCGGGGACACCCCCCCACACCTTCCTCCCACCACCCTGCGGCCCCCGGGGTCCTCCCGCTGGGCTCGGCCCGGGGGTGGGAAAGGACCATGGAGGGGCGGGCGGTCCCTGCCCGCCCTGGGGGGGAGCGAAGCTCGGCAGCCCCCTCCCCCGCCTGCCCGCTGGCTGCTGCCGCCTCTCCTCGCCGCTCGGCCGGGCTACGCCGCCTCCGCCACCGCCGCCTCCATCTTGTGCGTGTGTCCCCTGCTCCCCCCCGCCCCGCTCCCCTTCCCCTCCACACAGCACCGGCAGCGGCGGGGGCGCTGGAGCGAGCGGGGCCCGGGGGAGGGAGGGGGTGGGGGGGGGGGCGGTTGAGGGTGGTGGGGGGCGAAGCGGCACCGGGGCTGGAGCGGCGGCGGCGGGAGCAGCAGCGGCAGCGGCGAGATGAGGAGGTGGCGCTGAAGAAGGCGGCGGTAGCCGGAGAGGACGGAGCCGACATCTTGTGCCCTCCCCTCCCGCCGGCGGCTGGGTGAGCCCGTCCGCCCCAGGGGGGAGGGCAGGGGCGGCGGAGAGAGAGGATTTAAAGAGGAAAAAAAAAGAGGGGGGGGGGGGGGAGGGAGGGAAAAAAAGATTAAAAAAGAAATCCCCCCAAAAGGCGGCGGCGGCAGAGGCTGGAGAGCGCCGCGGCGGCCCAGGTAACGCGCGGCGCGGGAGGCCGCAACACCCTTCCCGCAGGGGGTCTCCTCCCGCACACACCCCCGCGCCGGGGTCGCGGGAAGGTGACCGGGCGGGCGGGAAGGAGCCGAGGCAGGCGGGTGCGCTACAGCCTGCGGACCCCTGCTTCGTTCCCGAGCGGCGACAGCGGCCCCGCAGCCCCTCGCCGAGAAGGGGGTGGTGGCGGAGAGCTCCTGCGGAGGGGGACCGGGAAGCGCCGTGGCAGCCGAGCCCCCCCCTTGCCGCCATCTTGGCCCCCCCTCTCCGCGTCGTCCGCCGGCGCCCCGCCCACCTTCTCCCATCTCATTGGCCCAGGCGCGGCCGAGCGCACATCTCCTTAGGCCCGCGGCGCCTCGCTCTGCTATTGGCGCTGTGCCTGCGATGGATGGCGGCGGCAGCCAATGGCCTCGCGGCAGCGCTGCGCACTTCGCCCGCCTGGACCCGCTCTCCGCGGGGACTTGTGACGCCCCCGGGTCGGTGTGGGCGCACCTGGGCAGGGCCCGGGGACAGGGAAGCTCATGGAGCTGGGCAGGGCCCGGGGCTGAGGACAGGGTAGCTCCTCGCACCCTGCGCACCTTCTTTTCCCACTGGTGTGTGGGGCTCTTTTTCGGCCGGGTCTTTGCCGGGCCCTGCCCTAGATCACTGGGCGCATCTGAAGCTCTCTGCAGGGCTCCTGTGGCCTTTGCTGCACAGGAGAGCTCCAAAGCGAACTCCGGGCTGGCAGCTGGCGCAGCTTATGGCGTAGCATAGTTCCTTCAGAGTACTGCTGAGGCCAGGCACGGCTCAGGACATGGGATGGTTCTCTCGGAGCACTGCTGAGGCCAGACTGCCTTAATTTCCCCCCACAGCTCATTAGTGCACCCTGACAGCCCTTGCAGCCTGGTGCATCTCCCATCAGCTGGCCTGGGCTGCAGGAGGGTTGCTGAAGTGTGCTGGGGCAGCAGCTCTGTGTGGCATCTGCTGAGTACCAACATGCTTCACTGTAGGCATCGGTGTGGGCATGAGGAGCACAGACCCTAGGCAAGTGTGTGAGGGGAAGGTGGGCTCGTGGCCGGGAGGACTGCGGCAGGAAAGGGGCTGAGGTCTGCGGTGTGAGAGGGTCCTCCAGCCCCTGCACATGGCCAGTGCAGCGCTGCGTGGGGGCATGTCACAGGCAGTGCCCTTGCTTTGGAGGATCCACTTGTGCTGGGTTTCCCAGGCTCTGTGCCCCAGGGGAGTCTGTGCTCTGATACTGTTCCATGTGAGGATCTCTCCAGGTTCTTCCCAGTGGAACATTCAACCCCTTATAAGAAGTTCAAGTCTCCTGGTTGAGTTGCTGCTTCTTGGTCACAGCCCCTCTCTGGTCCCCAGATAGGAAAGCTGCTGCTCAGAAGAACTGAACTGCGCCTGAGTCAGCTCCTGGAGTAGAAGCCAGTTGATCCCCGGTGGCTTTGTGTCTTACAGCCACGCTGCTGCCTCGGTTGTGCTCTCTAGGAACCTCATCCCCTGCTCCTGGCACAGTCCCCAGCGGAAATGGACGATGGGAGGGTTTTGGAAAGCCTTGAGCACACTGTGGCCATGGGACAACTGTTTGAACTTTCTGCTTTCACATCAGCAACCTTTGTCCGTGGCGGGGCACAGTCAGCGTGGGCTGCAATAGCATTTAACCCTTGCAGAGTCGGGTCCGTTCAGCCTTCCAGCACGCATGGGGGCTGTTTGCAGAGGGACTCTGGTTTATCCCTGGCTGGGGAAGTGTTTTCAAGTGTGCCAGGAAGATCAAAACATTCCTAGATTGCTGCTTAGAAGTTTTTGTTGTTGCAGACAAGGTCACAGCGTTCAGCTCGGTGTGTCTGGGTTCATTTCCTTGCTGCTTTCAAGCTAATCTGGAGGTGGGTAGCTGCGTCTCTCTCAATTTCCAGGTGCATGGCTTACCCCTGGCACTCAGCTTTCCTTGGCAGCAGTTGCTGCTGCTGTTTCAGGTGCTTTTGTGGAGCACTAAGTAATTGTGTGTTCTGCAGATGGTTTGTGGCAGTTGTGTGCTGTGGTGGAGACCCACTCTGGGTAATTCCTTTAGACAATCTACTGATTGTTTCACTAAGGCAACAGGAGCTGCGTCCCTTGGCTCTCCCTTCAGCAGGTGAAATAAGCCTCGGGGTGCTTGCTTCATTGACAATCCTCATCCTTCAGCACTCCCAGCCTCTTTTTTTCTTGATCACAATATTCATTCTGAGCATGCTCAGCTCATGCTAATTACTTTCTCCTCCAGTATCTTTTTTTGCTCATGTATCTTCTTGCCTCCAGTATCTTCTCTGCTTGTAACCCATCTGAACTGTAAGAGGAGCATTCAGCAGCAGGATTTTCTAGTTCATTTGGAGACCAAGTTGCTTTTACATCTTCATTTTAAAGTTCTTTCCCCCCCCCCCCACTGATTGAAGCTCTTGGGTCTCTGCAGTCTGCTGATCAAGTGGCTAATTAGAATTTTGAGGCAGAGGTTCCTGAAATTGGTGGCACTTGGGTGGAACTTGTGCCCTGCAGGCTCCATCCCTGTGTATGTGGGTGCTGAAACTGGCACCTGCAGCTTCTTTCATTGGCTGCAAAGGAGAGGTTGGAAGCTTCCCAAAGCTTGTTGTGTTTCTTAGGATGCAGGTTGTGTCATGGCTTAGCCTCGTGGCTCACAAAGAAGAGAAACTTGTTGCTCCTGGAGTTTGTGGCATCTTTCTGGGAAAAGCTTGGGTCTCCTTGTAGGTGCTGCACAGTGCTGCTGGCTCTGACATGTAGGACTGAAGATTTGTGGAGATGTGTCTGGGTCAGAGCAGAAATAATGCAGCATCCAAGTGTAAATTCTAGGTTTGCAGTGTGGGTCCCACAGAGGAGGGGCTAAAAGTGTGGGATGCTCTAAACAAGGGTGAGGTGCTTGTTCAGGCCTCTGTGTGGTGACAGATAAGCCCTGGGCTGACTTATCTTAAGGAGATTTTACATTTGTTTTTCTTTGTCTCCCCTCCAGCTTGTCACAGCCTCAGCCCTTTCCTTCTCGTCCTTGACACTGCCCTTTTCACTTGCATTCCTCACTTGGCCTCCTCTCTTCTCTCCCTCTTTGCTGCCTCCCTTCTTTGCCCGCATATCGCTGGGCTCCTGCTGCTGTGTCTCTGTCCTCCCCCAGCTCATCTCACCAGTTCCAGGCTTCTGCTCCTCTGCCTCTTGATGGGCACCTCCTTAATGTCAGGGGATGCCTCTCAAATCATTATCTGAGCTTCTGATTAGCAGTTTGTGAAGGCAGAGCTGGCTTGGGCTCTTAGTTAAGGCTCTGAGTAAACACCTTTGTAGTCTAGAAGCTGTCCTGCTCCTTTGCTGCTCCTGTCCATTTGGACTCTGCATGCAGAACCGGCTTAGGAGCCTGAACGTGGATTGTGGCTCGAGTGGAGTGAGTGCTGAGCTCGTAAGTGCACCCTGGAGCCCTGTGCTTGTTCCCATGCTCATTCCCCTTTGCTTCCTCATGGGTCCCACTGAGGAGCAGAAGGGATAGATAGCACATTGTGAGATGTGGTTGATAGATCTGTTATCGTGCCAGGGGAGATTTAGGTTGGAGCTGAGGCAAAATGTCTTTGCTGCAAGAGTGGTCAGGGATTAGCACAGGCTGCCTAGGGAGGTGGTGGAGTTCTCATGCCTGGAGGTGTTCAGGAAAGGTGTGGCCATGGTGTCTCGGGACATGGTTTGGTGGCCATGGTGGTGTTGGGTTGTTGGTTGGACTGGGTGGTCTTGAGGATCTTCTCCAACCCAAACAATCTGTGATTCTGTGATCTTGGCAGTTGAAGAGGGCTCAGCAAACCTGCAGCTGCTGTAGCCTCCAGCAGAAGTGTTGCTGTGTTGCAGCACCGAGTGAGTTTTGGAGTGGTGACTGCTCCTTGCTGGCGGCCTTGGCTCATGTCTCTGTCCTGTTCTGTGGCAGGGTCCCTGGGCCACAGCGATGAGGAAGCCTCGGCGGAGGTCCCGGCAGGCCTTGGAGGGCAGACGCTCCCCCTCGCCCTACAGCCTCAAGTGCTCCCCGACTCGGGAGACGCTGACCTATGCCCAGGCCCAGCGCATCGTGGAGGTGGACATCGATGGGAGGCTTCATCGCATCAGCATCTACGACCCCTTGAAAATCATCACCGAGGATGAGCTGACAGCCCAGGACATCACAGAGTGCAACAGCAACAAGGAGAACAGCGAGCAGCCCCTCTTCCCCTCCAAATCAAAGAAGGCACCTTCCAAAGGCAAGAAAAAGGAGTCCTGCTCCAAACGTGCACCAGGGACATCCTTACACTTACCCCAGCCCAAATTCCGCCTGCTGGACTCCTTCAGCCAGCCAGACGCTGCTCCTCTCCCGGCTGCCTACTACCGGTACATTGAGAGACCTCCGGAGGACCTCGACGTGGAGGTGGAGTATGACATGGATGAGGAGGACCTGGCGTGGCTGGAAATGGTCAACGAGAAGAGGAGAGACGACGGCTACGGGACAGTGTCTGCAGACACTTTTGAGCTGCTGGTGGATCGGCTGGAGAAGGAATCGTACCTGGAGAGCCGCAGCAGCAGCGCTCAGCAGTCGCTCATCGACGAGGATGCCTTCTGCTGTGTCTGCATGGATGATGAGTGCCACAACAGCAACGTCATCCTCTTCTGTGACATCTGCAACCTGGCTGTGCACCAGGAGTGCTACGGCGTGCCCTACATCCCCGAGGGACAGTGGCTTTGCCGCTGCTGCTTACAGTCCCCTTCTCGGCCTGTGGACTGTGTCCTTTGCCCAAACAAAGGTGGAGCCTTCAAGCAGACCAGCGATGGCCGCTGGGCTCATGTGGTTTGTGCCATCTGGATCCCCGAGGTCTGCTTTGCAAACACTGTGTTCCTGGAGCCCATTGAAGGGATAAATAACATCCCCCCGGCTCGGTGGAAGCTCACATGCTCCATCTGCAAGCAGAAGGGCATGGGAGCTGCTATCCAGTGCCACAAGGTGAACTGCTACACTGCCTTCCACGTCACCTGTGCCCAGAGGGCTGGGCTCTTCATGAAGATTGAGCCCATGAGGGAGACTGGCATCAACGGCACGACGTTCAGCGTGCGCAAGACTGCCTACTGTGGCAGTCACTCCCCACCCAGCACGGTGAGGAAAGGGTCTTCAGCCGCTAGTGCTGAGGGGCAGGAGGATACTGTGAAGGAGGAGAGAGAGGAGGAAGCCAATTCTGCCCCTCCCAAAGGATCTCTGAGAAAGAACCAGGTGAAGTTGAAGCAGAAGATCAAAAAGGAGCCTGGCGATGTGACCAGCGGGCGTTCATCAGCGCCCATGGTGACAGTCACACAAATCCCCTCTTACAGGTGAGTGCTGCAGGTGTGGGGAAGGGGGTGGGCAGGGTCTGCTCTGAGGGCTCAGTCCCTCTTGTTGTTGATCTTGGAAACTAGAAGATAGCTGTGTTCAGAGTGCTCTGCAGCATCAGTCCAGAGCAGTGTTCTCCCACAGGAGTGTCGCTGGCACACTCTGCCTTCCCTGCTCTGCTGAGCAGCCATCCCAGACTGCCATGTGGTGCAGAGTCTGTGGTGGTCCTCAAGAGCAAACACCCATCTCCCACCTTAGTTCACACAGATGACTCTGAAGGTGCTTTTAAAGCACTTCAGGCATTCCAGCTTGGCAGGCAGGGGTCATCCTGCTATTCATTTTTATATTAATCCCCTAACTTCTTAATTCCTCCTTTAATTACAGAGCATGGCAGACCTGTCAGTGCTGTGAGCAGCTTTGGATTTGGCTGTGGATTGTTTTTTCCTCCCAGCTCTTTTCTCACCAGAAGTAGGTAGTGCTGAATCTTTGGTGCCTCAGGAAGTGTAGTGATGTCACTGGGATTTGAAGAGATAAGCTTTGGAAAAGTACTGATCAGGCACCGTGTGTAGTCTAAGGCATGGTTTGAGAAGGTTAGAACAGATGGAGCATTACTCTTGGACTCCTGTCAGGTCAGTGTCCCAGGCTCTAGCTTAATAACATCAGACCAAAGTGATCCCTAGGAAAGTTCTTGACACTGAAAGTAGTTTTGAAACCAAGACTTGGAGTGATTTGGTGGTTGAGCTCAATGACCGTGCTGTGGCATGTGCCTGGGGACAGCCTCTAGCCAAGCTGCTACTGACCTAGGAAGTCACAAATGGCTTCGTGGTGGGCAGGTCCCAGGGTGTACCAGCTGCAGGTGTGGCTCAGAGCATTCACACCACACCATCAGAACAGTCAGACTGTGGAATCATAGAATGGTTTAGGTTGGAAGGGACCTCAAAGCTCATCCAGTTCCAAATCCCTGCCATAGGCAGGGACACCTCCTACTAGAACAAGTTGCTCAAGGCCTCATCCATCCTGGCCTTGAACACCTCCCAGGGAGGTTGTGGAACACAGAATCACCGAATGTGATCAAAGAGCAACCTGTGCCAGTGTCTCACCACCCTCACTGTAAAGAACTTCTTCCTAACATCCTGTTTGAATCTCCCCTCTGCCAGTTTAAACCTTCATCCTGTCACTACAAGGCCTTGTAAATAGTCCCTCCCCAGCCTTCCTGTATCCCACTTCAGATACTGGAAGGCCACTATAAGGACTCCTTGAAGCCTTCTCTTCTCCAGACTGAAGAGCCCCAACTCTTGTAGCCTGTCCTCATAGCAGAGCTGCTGCAGCCCTCTGAGCATCTTTGTGGCCTCCCCTGGACTTGCTCTAACAGTTCCATATCCTTCTTGTGCTGGGGGCTCCAGAACTGCACACAGGACTCCAGGTGGGGTCTGAGTCATCTCCCAGGGGGAACAGTGCATTCCCCTGCAGTGCTCACTTGTAAGACTCAGCCTGACAGGGTGCTGGCCCAGCTCATTTCCACTACACCATTCCCTGGAGAGGTTGGATCAGGTGATGCTTGGGGTCCTTTCCAACCTGGCATTCTGTGATCAAGACCCCTGATGGTATCTCTCACCAGGCTCTGCAGACTCATGATTTGCAGGTGGCTTCATGACACTCTTTTTGCTCCCTTCAGGCTGAACAAACTCTGCAGTGGCCTCTCCCTGCAGAGGAAGAACCAGTTCATGCAGAGGCTCCACAACTACTGGCTGCTGAAGCGGCAGGCGAGGAATGGGGTGCCCCTGATCCGGCGCCTGCACTCCCACCTCCAGTCCCAGAGGAATGCTGAGCAGGTACCTGGTCCCCAGAGGAAACTCTGGGAGGGTGGAGAGCTTGCATCCCAGGAGATGATGTGCTTGATCACAGGATCACTGAGGCTGGAAAAGACCTCTGAGATCATCAAGTCCAGCCTATAACCTAACACCGTGACATCAGCTAAACCATGCCACCAAGTGCGTGGCTGGCAAGGGGAGTGAGGGTGGATCAGTGGGTGACCTGCTCAGGGTCTCTTTTGATCTCTCTTCGGTGTGCTCACGCCTGGAGAGCTGAGTCAGTGCATCAGTGGGATAGCCCTGATGTCACTGGAGCTGGTCTTGATGGACCAGCAGGTTAAGAGTTTGTCTCCTGAGTCAGGAGCCCCAGGATTGTGCAAGGATGTGATGGGCCTGTGGTGAGCTAATCTTTCAGATGTGTCACAAACCCACGTTCCTCAGGTGTGATTGCAGGTCCCTTCCTCAAATATGGGTGTCAGCTCCAGAGTCTTGGCCACCTTCCAGTTTGGGTCATTCTTCCTGCAGCTTCTGTGATTCCTGACCCTCCCATGCACATTCATGTGGAAGTTTAGACAGAATCCTCATCTCTGGACTCCTTTGCTTCCTCCTCTGAACTGATGCCCAAAGTCATTTGATCTCAGTGCAATTAGAGAGCCCTGCTTTGGGCCAGGAAGTAGGTGGTGAAGTAATGAAGCAGTTGGGACTGTCCCCTCTGCTGCAGGCTGGCAGGAGGTGCTGTGCACGTCGTGTGTGTATCTTTTGGCTGCACTTGGAGGAATTTCTTGGCTTTTGGTTTGCATGAAGCCTGCTCTGTGTGATTAAGAGACAAACTGTTTCCCACTCCTCAGCCTGGATCTTGGGGAGGTTCAGCATTTCCTTGGTATATTAAGTTGGGAATTTACCAGGAGTAACTCCTTAAAAACGAACATCCAATAAGTAGAAACCGCTGGGATCTTGTGGAGCAGTTGTCCTCTCCTGGTGATCATGTTGGGGGTGTTTGCCCTTCCCTCAAACCTGTGCAAAGAGCTGCAGATTTGGGAGAGGCAGGATGATGGCTTCACAGAGCCACTGACCTGTGTCTTGGAAGGTGTGTGCTCATCTGCCAGCGCTGGCTGCTCCTTTGTGTTTTGGCAGATCTCTTCCTATGGCTCTGTGTCTCTTTGGCTGCAAAGAGGACAGGAATAGCTCTTCACTCCGGCGCTTTTCCCTTTGTGCTGCAGACTCTTTGGGCTGCCTCTTTGATGCACAGCAGCCAACAGAAGAATATTCAGCCTCTGTAATGAACCTGGATACGAGAGTAGGGAGGGTGTAAATGAGCACATGCTGAAGTGAGCTCCCAGAGTGTGGGATTTAGAGCCAGCTCCACAGAAAAGGTGGAGCGCAGCAGTGGTATGTTGGGGAATAGGCTGGGTGGGAGTCAAGGGGACAGGAAGAAGGCTGGGAGCACCTCATGCCTAGGAAGAGGAGGAAAGGCAGGAAGCCAGTTCTTGTTTTCATCTGCCCCTGCTGCTGTCTTGCAGAAGGAGCAGGACGAGCAGACCAGTGCCGTGAAGGAGGAGCTGAAGTACTGGCAGAAGCTGCGGCACGACCTGGAGCGGGCACGGCTGCTGGTGGAACTGATCCGCAAGAGGGAGAAGCTCAAACGGGAGCAGGTGAGTTCAGCTGAGGCTGCCAAGTTGCTGCCTCCAGCTTTGTTCTCATGCAGGAATCACAGAGTTGTTTTGGTTGGGAAAGACCTCTAAGGTCATTGAGTCCAGCCACACATCCAGCACCACCCTGGCAGTTAAACCATGTCCCAGAGTCTACCAGCAGTGAGTCTGCCAGGCTGGTGGTGTGGTGACCTGAGGTTTCAGAGCTGGGGTGATGATTCAGGAGAAACTGGAGGGAGACACCTCTCCAGTGTCCTGTCCTGGGTAACTGCTCATCAGTATCCTCTGTGCCCAGGTCAAGATTCAGCAGGCTGCTATGGAGCTTCAGCTGACCCCTTTCAACGTCCTTCTGCGCACCACGCTGGACCTGCTGCAGGAGAAGGATGCTGCCCAGATCTTTGCAGAGCCTGTGAACCTGAACGAGGCAAGTCTCCTTCCTAGGGCTGTCTGATGGGCTGTAGATGGCTGGCAGAAGCTCATGTGCTCTCCTAACCCTGGAAGCACAAACCACCTTGTCCCAAGATGCTGGTGGGCTAAAGAATATCTCAGAGAGGACACATACAACCTGGATGTCCTGGGCCAGAAAAGGGTGTTTGTGTTCTGGAAGCTTCAATAGGTCGGGCAAGTAATGTCTGCAGAGCCAGGGTCATAGAATCAGAAAGGTTGGAAAAGACCTCCAAGATTCACAGGTTGTATCAGGTTGGAAGGGACCCTCAAAGGTCATCTTGTCCATCCCCCTGCAGTCAGCAGGGACACCTCTAACTAGGGCAGGCTGCCCAAGGCCCCATCAAGTCTGCCCAGGGTCTCAACCACATCTCTGAGCAGCCTCTTCCAGTGCCTCACCACTCTCACTGGGAAGAACTTCCTCCTGATGCCCGGCCAAAATCTCCCCTGCTCCAGTTTGCCTCTCATCCTATTGCTAAAAGCTTTGGGAACAGTCCCTCCCCTGCCTTCCTGCAGGCCCACTTCAGGTACTGAAACGCAGCTCTAAGGTCTCCCTGGAGCTTCCTCATCTGTAGGCTGAACAACCCCAAGTCTTTCAGCCTGTCCCAATAGGACAGGTTCTGCAGCCCCCTGATCATCTTCATGGCTCTCCTCTGGGCCTGCTCCAGCAGGTCCATGTCCCTCTTGTGCTGAGCATCCCATAGCTGCACGCAGCACTCCAGGTGAGGTCTCACCAGAGCAGATCGAGTCCAGCCATTAACCCAGCACTGCCAAGGGCACCGCTACACCGCGGCCCTTGGCACCACCGCATCTCCATGCCGTGTCTGCCTTGCCTGGGTGGCACAGGAGCCAAGTGCCCCTTGCTGGTGGAAGGGGCAGCCAGGTGCTGGCGCTGGGCTGGTAAATGGTGTTTGTAATTGTACAGGTTTTATATGTTTAGGTTCCAGATTACCTGGAATTCATTTCCAACCCAATGGATTTTTCCACCATGAGGCGGAAGCTGGAGTCCCACCTGTACCGAACCTTGGATGAGTTTGAGGAAGACTTTAACCTTATAGTTGCCAACTGCATGAGGTATAATGCTAAAGACACCATTTTCCACCGAGCAGCTGTCCGCCTCAGGGACCTGGGGGGAGCCGTTCTGCGCCACGCACGGCGGCAGGCGGCCAGCATCGGCTTTGACCCTGCTGTGGGGATTCACCTGCCTGAGTCACCCAAAACCAAGGACTTTTACCGCTTTTCCTGGGAGGATGGTGAGTGCTTGGCGACCTCTCTGTGCTTTCAGGCGCTCATGGCTCTCCCCTTTGTCCCGACCGCGCAGCCCAGCCTGCCTGCAGCTCGCGGCCGGCGGTCAGGGTGCAGGAATGGTTGCGCCTTTCTGGTCACAGCTCCTGTCGGGTTGGGAGGGACCCTGAAAGGGCATCCTGTCTGACCCCCTGCAGTCAGCAGGGATGTTCCCAGCCAGAGCAGACTGCCCAGAGCCACTGCATCATGGAATCATAGACTGTCAGGGGCTGGAAGGGAGAAAGCTCATCCAGTTCACCCCCACCTGCCAGAGCAGGATCTCCTATACCAGATCACACAGGCACTCATCCAGGAGGGCTTTGAGTATCTCCAGAGGGAGACTCCACAAGCCCCCTGGGCAGCCTGTTCCAGAGTTCTGTCACCCTCACAGGGAAAAAATTCCTCCTCATGTTTAAATGAAACTTCCTATGCCTCATTTTCTACCACTGCCCCTGTCCTGGCACTGGGCATCCCCAGCAGAGCCTGGCTCCAGCCTGCTGCCACTCACCTGCACATCTTTATAAACACGGATGAGGTCACCTCTCAGTCTCCTCTTCTCCAGGCCCCAGCCCCAGCTCCCTTAGGCTCTCCTCCTAACAGAGCTGTTCCATTCCCTTCAGCATCTTCATGGCTCTGTGCTGGACTCTCTGCAGCACTTTCTATGTCCCTCTTGACCTGGGGGGCCCAGAACTGGACACATTACTCTAGATGCAGCCTCCCCAGGGTCGAGTATAGGGGCAGAAGAACATCTCTTGACCTACTCACCACAGCCCTTCTAATCCACCCCAGAATGGCATTGCCCCTCCTGGCACCCACAGCACACTGCTGGCTCATGCTCAACCTCCCACCCACCAGGACCCCCAAATCCTTTTCCCCTTTGCTGCCTTCCAGCAGGTCAGTCCTCAACCTATACTGATCCCTGGGGTTGTTCTTTCCCACGTGCAAGACTCTGCACTTACAGATCAGACTCTACATTGATTCTGATCTTGAATGTCTCCAGGAATGGGACCTCAATCGCATCCCTGGGCAGCCTGCTCCAGTGTTTCACCACTCTCATTGTGCAGAACCTCTTCCTGATGTCCAACCTAAATCTCCCCTGCCCCAGTTTCAAACCACTGCCCCTTGTCCTGTCGTCACAGTCCCTCCCCAGGCTTCCTGTAGGTTCCCTTCAGACATTGAAATGAGCTCTAAGGTCTCCCTGAAGCCTTCTCATCTGCAGATTGGACAACCCCAATTTGTTCAGCCTGTCTTTGCAGGGGAGATGCTCTCACATTACCTCTCCCATCTGCTCTTACCTCCTCTAGAGCCTCAAAGAGCAGGATTTCAGGTGAATTGGGCTCTCTCAATCACAGAACTGGGTTTGGTTGAAAAGGCCCTTTCAGATCATTGAGTCCAGCCATGAGGCTCTGCTGGGCGCAGCCCCCAGCTCTGTGCCCTGCTGCGGTGGGCACCAGCCCTCCAGCAGAGCCAGAGCAATGGCAAACAGGTCCTGCTGGCCACTTCTGTCTGTGCTCCAGGGTTAACAATTCCTAGATCCCCAAACTAAAGCAGTTGGTTTGTGAAGGGCAGCAGGGGGGTGAGACGCAGCAGGGGGATGAGACATAGCAGTGGTCTCAAACGCTTCTCCAAGGAGCCTGACTCCATGCTCCCCTCTTTTGGTGCAGTGGATAACATCCTCCTCCCGGAGAACCGGGCTCACCTCTCCTTGGAGGCCCAGCTGAAGGAGCTGCTGGAGAAGCTGGACTTGGTGAGCACCATGAGGTCCAGCGGTGCCCGGACGCGGCGCATCCGGCTGCTGAGGCGGGAGATCAACTCGGTTCGGCAGAAGCTGGCCCAGCAGCAGAGCAAGACCCTGCCCAACGGGGAGCCTGTGCCCTGGGAGGAGGGGCTGGAGAAGACATCGAGGGAAGGGGATGAGGAAGGGGAGAAAGGTGAGAGGTGGCAGATGGCAATGGCTGCTGGGACCGTGCAGTAACTCTACAATGCTCAAGCAGATTCTTTATTCCCGTAGCAGATGATGCCAAGCCCCCACATCCTCCAACCCTGGAGCCCACGGGACCTGCCCCCTCCCTCTCAGAGCTGGACTCTCTGCAGGACCCTCCGAAGCTCAAACCCATCAGTGAAAACAAGTCACTGACTCAGCTGCAGAAGAGGGTGGTGCCAGACAGGGAGCTCTTTGAGAAGCAGGCTCTGGAGCGGGAGAGCAGAGCCTTCCAGCGCCTGCTCAGCGACAGGGGCCTCAACGGGCTGGCCCTGCCCTCCTCCCACGGCCCCGACAGCCCCTGCCTGGGCGGCGTGGGCCGGCGCACCTCGGTGCTCTTCAGAAAGGCTAAGAACGGGGTGAAGCTGCAGAGGGGCCTGGACTGCCCCCTGGAGAATGGGGAGGACCACGGGCAGAGCGGGCAGCGTTCGCCCTCCCGCCCTGCTGCGGAGCGGCCAGCGCGGAAGAGGGCACAGAGCAGGGCCTGCAGCGAGAGCGATGGAGAGAAGTCCCCCAGGCAGGCAGGGCAGAGAGGTAATTCCTGAGGGGCTTCTGTTCTGTACCCTTGGAGTCTGTGAGATGGGGCTGAGGGAGTGGGAACTCGTGAGCTGAGCAAAGACATCTGCATCCAGGCTGCTGGAGTGCTGTCTGCAACTACCTGCAGGGAGGCTGTAGCCAGGTGGGGTTGGGCTCTTCTGCCAGGCACCCAGCAACAGAAATAGGGGACACAGGTCTGAAGTTGTGCCAGGGGAGGTCTAGGCTGGATGTTAGGAGGAAGTGCATGCCAGAGAGAGTGACTGGCATTGGAATGGGCTGCCCAGGGAGGTGGTGGAGTGCCCATCTCTGGAGGTGTTCAAGCCAAGCCTCGATGGGCACTTAGAGCCATGGTTTGGTTGATTGGACAGGGCTGGGTGCTAGGTTGGGCTGGATGAATTTGGATCTCTCTTCTGACCTGGATAAAGTTATCTAAAGAAGAGTGTGGCCAGCATGGCTGTGGAGGTGCTCCTGCCCCTCCTCTCTGCCCTAGTCAGGCCACATCTGCAATACTGAGTCCAGTTCTGGGCTCTCAGTTCAAGAGAGACAGGGAACTGCTGGAGGGAGTCCTGCAGGGGCTGTGAAGATACTAAGGGGCCTGGAGCAGCTCTGTGAGGAGCAATGGCTGGGAGCCCTGGGGCTGCTGAGCCTGGAGAAGAGCAACCTTAGAGGGGATTTGCTGGGGTCAGACTCTTGTCAGTGGTGCCCAGAGACAGACAGGACAAGGGGCACAAACTGGAACCCAGGAGGTTCCACCTGGATGACACAGAGTGAAAGGAAACCTCTGAGTGACAGCAGTGTGATTTCTTCTTGATTCTGTGTTGAGAGCCATTGTGGGACAGTTCCACCTGGACTTAGCCCACTCATCTAACATTAACTTGAATGGTTTTAACTGTTAGAAAGCGGCCAGCAAACAGAGTGGGAGGAAAGGAATTGAGTGTGAAGATGAACTTAGCAGGACAGGTTAAAGGAGACACAAATGGCTGCTCCAGAGAGTTGGGAGTCTCTCCACATTGCCTGCCAGTACCTGTAACTGAGTGAGCTGTGCCCCCTTGGGCCTGTTCCCATGGGCAGGGATCAGCCTGATAGCCCAGCCCAGTCCTTGGCAGTCAGCCTGCAGTCTCCATGTCCTTCCCAGACAGACTGGAAGCCAGATGAACGAGTGGTTTGTTTCCTGGCCTCTGGGCTTGTCAAGCAGGGTGGGTGCTGAGTGGAGCTCTGCTGTGACATCCCTGGGCCCCTCTGCGGTGCTGCTGCTTCCGAGGCAGCCCAGTTTGTCATCTGCTGGGGTAGAAACAGCTTCTGCTTGTCACCTTTTGGCTTGCTGCTGAGTCTGGAGAGCTCAGTGTGGTGTTTCCCTTTCTGGCTGAGGTACTCAGCATCTTTGTGGCTGGCAGTCCTGTGGCAGTGACCTTGCCTGAGCTTTGGCAGCAGCTCTGTGTGCTGGTGCTGCTGTGTTGGGCTGATTCCGTTCTCTCCTTGGCAGGAGTCACCAACGGCTTTGCGAAGCACACCGAGAGCAGCTCTGACTCCGAGTGCAGCTCTGGCCTGGGTGCTGGGCTGGCATTTGAAGCCAGCAGTTTTCCTCCTCCTGGCAGTGGGCTGATGCCCCCCAAGCGCAGCCGCGGGAAGCCAGCTCTGTCCCGGGTGCCCTTCTTGGACGGGGTGAATGGAGACTCCGAGCACAGCAGCTCAGGTGAGAATCGCTGCAGAGCAGCCCTGCTCTGGGGGATGCTCTGCTCTGGTCCCACCACCCCGTGGGGCTACCACCCATCTGAACCAGGGCAAGCAGGTCTCAGTGCCCACCAGGAGCCTGCACAAACTCATCCAGGTTTCTCATCAGGCTGCTCACCTGCTGCTTGTTACGGGTGTAGGTTATGGTATCAAACATTTCTGCTTTCACTGCTCTCCTTGAGTGGCAGCCCAGTGACAGGAGGCACAAACTGGAACCCAGGAGGTTCCACCTGAACAGAAAGAGAAAATTATTTGGTGTGAGGTGCCAGAGGCCTGCAGCAGGCTGCCCAGAGATGCTGTGGAGTCTCCTTCTCTGGAGAGCTTCCAGACCCTCCTGGGCAGGCTGCTGTGGGTGCCCCTGGTTTAGCAGTGGGGTTGGACTGGATGATCTCCAGAGATCTCTTCCAACCCCAGCATGCTGGGATTCTGGGATCAGTAGCTGGACAGTTGGTTTGATACAAAAAAACCCTCCCAAACCCAGAGCACTGAAACTCAGCTTTCTGCTTGCTGCAGAGGCACCGAGATGGACAAATTAAACCAGAAACACTGCCAGGACGTTTCAGGCAGAGCAGTTCACCTGGTGCAGCTGATTGCTACTGGGCTGCTGCAGGCCTGCATGCTTGGGGTAGCTGACTCTGATTTCTTCTTCTAGCACAACCACCCTGCTTGTAGTCACCCTCCCAAATCTTGTCTCCCTCTCTCCCTCAGGTAGGACTCTCCTGATGGCCTTTGAGAGTCAGGATGAGCTGGAGCCCTTGGAGCTGGTGTGGGCCAAGTGCCGTGGTTACCCTTCCTACCCTGCCCTGGTAAGTGCCCTGCTGCTCTCAGAGCCTGCTCAGGCAGCCCACAGCACAGAGCCAGTGTGCAGTGTGAGCAGACAGGAGGGTGCTGAGGCACTGGCACAGGTTGCCCAGAGGACCTGTGGAGGCTGCAAGCCTGGAAGTGTTCAGACAGATTGGATGGGGCCTTCAGCTAACTGCTCTGGCAGGAGGTGTCCTGGCAGGGGCACTGGAACTGGAAGGTGTTTAAGGTCCTTTCCAACCCAGCCCATTCTAGGCATCCATGAATCCACAGCACCACACAGTCAGGACCTTTCACCTTTTCAAGGGACTGACTCCCCTTCCACAGGGGGAGCCTCAAGGACAGGAGAATCCTGTCAGTGATTCCAGGAATGCTGCTTTTGCCATCCTAGAGGAGATTGTCGTTGTCTAGCTGGAGCAGACTGAGAGAAAAGGTTACAAACTGCTCCTTGAAGGGTTTGTGCTGAAATCTTTCCCCCTCTCTCTCTAGATAATCGATCCCAAGATGCCACGTGAGGGTTTGCTCCACAATGGAGTCCCCATCCCAGTCCCACCCATGGATGTGTTGAAGCTTGGGGAGCAGAGGCAGACTGAGGCAGAAGAAAAGCTCTTCCTGGTTCTTTTCTTTGACAACAAGAGAACCTGGTGAGTGTGTGTGGAGAGGCAGGTCCTGTGCTGAGTGCTGTTAGGTCACAGGCTGGACTTGGTGATCTCAGAGGTTTCCAGCCTCAGTGATTCTGGTTCTCTGGCAGCCAGGGAAGGGTTAACAGCATCTTGGCCATTGGATTGTGGTGCTGGTGTTAGCTGTGACCTGGAGTTAGATGTACAGCAGCCCAGAGGAGTGGGGCTGGGGAAGCCCTGAGAGCATGACCTCTGCTCAGGAATGCAGTTTTACCTCTGCTTTTTGGCCAGGCAGGAGGGATGTGCCCAGGGCTCAGTGCTAGAGCCATTTCCCTTTAATCTCTTCCTCGGTGGCCATGGCACTTGGGGACGTGGTTTAGTGGCCATGATGGTGTTGGGTTGATGGTTGGACTGGGTCATCTTGGAGACCTTTGCCAACCAAACCAGTTCTATGACCACCTGATCCAACCTCTCCAGGTGGTGTAGCTGAGCTGCCCCAGCACTGCCCAGCTGAACCTTCAGGCTGCTTCCCACTCTTGCAACAAAGACATTTTTCCTCATCTGCAACCTAACCCTTTCCTGGTACATTTTCAGGCCATCTCCTCTCATTCTGTTACCTGGTTGTGGGGAGCCACACCTGGCTGCAGCCTCCTTTCAGGGAGCTGTGGGAAGCCAGAAGGTCTCTCCTCAGGCTAAACAACCTCCCTCGGCCGTTCCTCCATCCTGGCCTGCCACTGTTCTGCTCCCAGCTCCCATGCTGTGTGCTCCCTTTCCCTTGAGTGCCTGATTCCTTCCCGTTGCAGGCAGTGGCTTCCACGGGACAAAGTCTACCCCCTGGGTGTGGACGACACCGTGGACAAGCTGAAGATGATGGAGGGTCGCAAAACCAGCATCCGCAAGTCGGTGCAGGTGGCCTACGACCGCGCCATGAGCCACATGAGCCGCGTGCGGGGGGACCACCCCTTCCTCACCTCCTCCTACCTGTAGGGCCCGGCGGTGCCTCGGCCCCCTTTAGCCTCCAGACCCCTCCGTGGCGGCAGAGAGGAGCATCTTGAGCCTCCGTGGTGGCGGAGAAAGGCATCTGAAGCCTCCGTGGTGGCAAAGGAGCATCTGGAGCCCCCATCGTGGCAGAGAGGAGCATCCTGAGCCTCCGTGGTGGCAGAAGAGAGCATCCTGAGCCTCCGTGGTGGCAGAGAGGAGCATCCTGAGCCTCCGTGGTGGCAGAGAGGAGCATCCTGAGCCTCCGTGGTGGCAGAGAGGAGCATCCTGAGCCTCCGTGGTGGCAGAGAGGAGCATCCTGAGCCTCCGTGGTGGCAGAAGAGAGCATCCTGAGCGCTGCCTCTCACCTCTGGCTGGGGGATGCTGTTCCCAGCAGTTCTCAGCACTCCTCTGACTACCCTGCAATGTGCCAAAAAAATGCCTGCCCAGCTTCTTTCTGAATGTGTCTTGCTGAAGAGCTGGCAGGAGCTGAAACGTAGAGTCCAGAGGGCCAGGAGTGAGTGAGGTGGGAGAAGGTGATAAGGGGGGGACCAAGGGCAGGGAAGCAATCAGCCCTTGGCTACCCAAACCTCACACAGGTCTCTGCCTCCTCTCTCCCCACTGCTTGGTGGAGGTTTGGAAGTCATTCCCTAACCTTGAGTCATTGACCCACTGGAACCAAACCAGGCCCAAAAATTCCCAACTGGACCTTTTTTTTTTGTGCCAAATCTAACCCAATTTGCATTTTACTGGGGGGAGTTTATGACATTGATTGTCTCATCTCATGAAAGGGGAGGGGGGTGGAAATAGCAGCTGGGAGCTCCTGTTGGGATCTTCCCACCTATGCTTGTGGTTTTCTGCTCTGTGAATAGGGGTGCAGCAGAGGGGAAGGTGACCAAAGGTCACCTCTGCTGCACCCCCATGCACAGAGCTTTAAACATGACTTTTGTGCCTCCCCTAGCAGCTGATTTTGACCATTTCAACCCTGATTTTTGTCACCCTGCTCCCTCCCAAGCCTGTTTTTCGTCTCATGGTTGTAGTGCAGAAAGGAAAACCTCCTTTGTGTGGTTTGTTGTTTTGTTTTTCTTTCTTTTGAGGACACAAAAACCTTTCATTTTGGAGGTGTCTGAGGAGCTGGAGCAGCTCTGAGGACGCTGAGGTTGATCAGGGTTGGAGGGAGATGCATCTTTTGGTGGTGGTTTCCACACATTTGGGTGTAGGACTCCTTTTCCTTTCTTCCTTTTTGGGTTTTTATCCCTTTCTCTGATGTTTTTCCTCTGGCTTAAAGCCAAGAGCAGCACATCACCATTTCTGCCTTTTCACCTCCTCCCACACCCACACATCCTTCCCACCAAGGGCTGTGTGTGGTGGGGAGGGGGTTCCAGCCTTGTCACCTGTGCAATCCCAGCTCTGTTGGACAATCCCTGCAATGATTTTCTTCTTCTTTGTTTTTTTTTTGGGGGGGTGGAGGTTTGCATCATTAAAAACCAAAAAGCAACCCCAAAGGGACAAACCCCACCCTGGGCAACAGTGACAGAAACCTTTTCCCCTAAGCCAAGGACTCTGATTTATGGGTTTGTTTTTCTTGAGGGGGGTTCTCTTTTTGTCTTTTGTTTTCCTCTTCTGTTTTTCCCCTTTTTTAATGTTGCTTTCAGAACCAAAGGTGCAGAGCAAAGGTCACAGAGCACTGGCACAGGCTCCCCAGAGAGGCTGTGTGGGGTCTCCTTCTCTGGAGCCTTTCAAGGCCTGTCTGGATGTGTTCCTCTGTGAGCTGTGTTAGGATTGTCCTGCTCTGGCAGGGGGGGGTTGGACTCGATGATCTCCTTGGGTCCCTTCCACCCCATAACATCCTCTGATCCTGTAAGGTTGAAACTCATCCTGTTTTTTGCTGTGGATTTCACTTTTGGATGATTTTAACTCTCTTTTTTTTTTTTGTTATCACACTGAAGAGAATGTGGAGGTGGGGAGGGGGGAGAGGGAGGGAGAGGATGGGGGTCAGAGTATTAATAATTAGTGGGGACTAATCACTGCCATTTCTACTTGGTCTGCTTTTTTAAAGTACCACTTCTTATACATGGAACCACACTTTGAGGATGATTCCTGTAATATATCAAGAGCTGGGGCATAGGATTTTGTAATAATAATAATAATTAATAATAATACTAATTAATGATGCCTGTGGAGGGTGGCTGGGGAAGGCCTTTCGTGTACATAGCTGTAAAATACCAATCTAAATTATTTAGCCCTCCTGTCAGCATCCCTCCAGCCCCTCACTTGCTGTCTCTGAGTCTTTTTTAGCTGCCCCCAGCTGTAATGTACTGCCAGGGACTGTTCCCTTGCTCCAGGTGGGAGCTCAGCTGTGATTCGTGACCTGTGTTCTATGTTGGCAGATCCTGGGAGCTGGGCTTGGGCTTGCTTTGGTTTGGTTTGTTCTGGGGGAGTTGTTTTATTTCTGTTTGGGGGGTTTGAGTGGGTTGGGTTTTGGGGGGAAGTTCTTGGGGCTTTGTTGTTGTTTGGGTTTGAACTCTTTTTATTTAACTTTTTTTCCTTTAATCTTTTTTATTTAAACTTTTTTTTTAAACCCTTTTTAAAAACCCTTTTAAAAACTCCCCCCCCCTTTCTTCTTCTCCCCCCCCCTTTCTTCTTCTCCCCCCCCTTTTCTTCTTCTCCCCCCCCTTTTCTTCTTCTCCCCCCCCTTTTCTTCTTCTCCCCCCTTTTCTTCTTCTCCCCCCCCCTTTTCTTCTTCTCCCCCCCCCTTTTCTTCTTCTCCCCCCCCCTTTTCTTCTTCTCCCCCCCCCTTTTCTTCTTCTCCCCCCCCTTTTCTTCTTCTCCCCCCCCTTTTCTTCTTCTCCCCCCCCTTTTCTTCTTCTCCCCCCCCTTTTCTTCTTCTCCCCCCCCCTTTTCTTCTTCTCCCCCCCCTTTTCTTCTTCTCCCCCCCCTTTTCTTCTTCTCCCCCCCCTTTTCTTCTTCTCCCCCCCCTTTTCTTCTTCTCCCCCCCCTTTTCTTCTCTCTCTTCCCCCCCTTTTTCTTCCTTCCTTTTCTTCCCCCTTTTTCTTCCTTCCTTTTCTTCCCCCTTTTTCTTCCTTCCTTTTCTTCCTCTTCCTTTCCCCCCATTTTCCTCTTCTTCCCCCCCCCCCTTTTATTTCCCTGTCCCCTTTTATTTTCTCCAATGCCATTTGAGGCTCTGACCTGGCTGCTGCTATGCTGCTGTGGCTGGGGGCCCTGACCCGTTGCTGTCAGTCTGCTGTGAAGCACAGATTGCTCTATTTATTGTAGAAAGTGAGGTTATTTGCTTTCTAGAGTTGTTTATATATCAGATGGTATAAGAGAGGTAATCAGAAAATCTATGCTTGTAAAGAGAGGAGAGATGCTAATTTTCCCTACTATAACCTGACTGTCTGAGACTTATATATTTTCTCTCTGAGAAATAAATGTTCTAATGTATAAAAGAAAAACCAAATCCACCCCAGAGTCCTCCTTTGTTCAGGCAGCCTAAGGTCCAGAACCTCTCTTGCTGTCCTTGGCACTGTTTGGTGGCCATGGTGGTGCTGGGTTGATGGCTGGACTTGATTTTAGAGGTCTTTTCCAACCCACACAGGTCTCTGATTACTTCACTGTAAGAGCTTCTCCCCTGGCTCCTCACCTCACAAATGAAATTGGGCTTTACTGACTCACTGCAGCTCAAAGGTTTCCATGGCAATGGCATCTTCCAGGCTCAGCAGCTGCAGTGGTGCCAGCCCCAGTGCCTGCCTCCAGCCTCACCCCCATCCAGCCCAAAATGAGACACAGGAGCCACACCAAGAAGCTCCCCTTGTGCTGGGGCAGAGGGTAAGGGTGCGTGGGGGGAGCTGTGACGTTGAGTCCTGTGGCCCTTTCCCTCCAGCCTGGACTTCCACTCTGTTGGACTTCAAAAAGTAACTACTAGGGGATAGGAAGTGACTGGGAGGAGGCTAAGAGCTCATTCTCCCACACTGCTCTGACCAGCAGCAAACAGAGCTGCCCAGCATGCTGCAAAGAGCAAACCTTCCTCCTCATTGTGCACGTAGGGAAAGTGAGGCACAGGCTGGGTGGGTGATGTGCCTGCAGCCCCGCAGGAGGCTGGGCATGGTCTCCCCACTCCTAACCCCACCTCGGGTTGCGTTGGGGTTTTGTTACTGTTTTGGTTAATTGGAGGTGCTCTTACTTGAGGCAGGTTGGAGCAGATGATCTGTGAGGTCCCTTCCACTGTGCCGCGAGGGCTGCCAGCTCTGCCCAGGTCCTGAGAAGAACAACTCCAGCTTTGGAAGCCCTTTCTTGAGACACTGTTTGGAGTTTTATTGGCAACAAGGCTCTGCCTTCCACATGCTTGGCCTCAGGGTCTGCTGCCTCCTCGCACCGGGAGCAGCAGCAACAGAAGAGCAGAGGGCCTGGGATGCTCCACGCCCTGCACAGGTAGCCCCCAGGCAGCCTTGGTCCAGCGCCCCCCACCCTCCTGGCCCAGCCCAGCCAGCCCCTGCCCGCGGGAGCATCCCTGGTTGGTTTGATTGAAAAGCAGATGGCAGCCTGGTCCCTGCTGCTCCCAGGAGGACCTGTCCGTGTCCGCAGGGCTGGGGGCAGCCAGTGCTGGATCCGGGATGCTTCCCAGAGAGTCCTACAGGCACAGCTCTGCCCTGGAGCGTTTGGAGGGGCACACCCAGCCCGGCTACCCTGTTTCCTTGACATGGCTCTTCCCTGCTTCCTGCTGGAGCTTCTTCTGTCTCCTTTCAACACCCAAATCCTCCTTGTAGGGGAAGCCTTGAGATCCACGTTTCCATCACACCTCATCCTGGCAGATCCAACACGTTGCAGCAGAAGGACCCACGGCTCTGAAACGCTCCCCACCTCGGGAGGGGTTTCCAAAGCCCTCTGAGGCTGTCCCCAGGCATGGAGAGGGTGAGGAGAAGAAGGGGTGCAGGTTATAAATATAAAATCAGTATCTGCTACAAACAGAGACTTATATTGTACAGCTCTGACCCATATACACAAGAACACAATATACACACAACGCCTCGGCGGGGCAGGGGGGAGCTTCGCAAGGGGCTCCCCTCCCAGCCCCCCCACCCCTCCCCCTGCACTGGAGGGGGTTGTACCGACAGCACAGCAGCCACCAGAAGTCCTGTCGAGTGGTCAAACCACACCTGGATGGAGTGAAGGCTCCCACTCTGCTGCCCCGCGGGGAGAGGAAGGCGAAGGGGATGAGGAGGAGCAGAGGGCAGGCAGGAGGAGCTCTCCCCTGAACCCAAAGTGCTTGGAGGTCTCCAGACCCTCGGAGCAAAGTTTAGGCCCTGAGAGGAACTTCTTGCCCTGCCACCCTCGCTGTGTGTGGGAGGATTCTGCAGCCAGGCAGGTCTCTGATAAGGCATTTTCATCTGGGAGCTGGAGTGAGCAGGAGCAGCTGAGGCAGCACACACAGCAGCAGCTTCACAGGAGGCAGCCAAGCCAAGGTGGTCCCAGCTGGACAAACCCAGGGCAAGGGGTGCAGAGGACAGGAGGGCTTCATCCTTGGCTCAGTTCATCTGGAAAGCAGCCCCCACCACTGTCCTCCCCCAGCCCCTTCTAGCCTCTCTCCTTGGGTGGAGCCAGCAGCACAGCCTGGAATACTGCAGGTGGTTGGAGTGGCACAGCCAGGGGCATGGAGTGGCAGCCAGGCACACGTTGAGAGTTAAGACAAGAGTTGATGTGAGCTTTGTACAGCGAGGAGCAGCTCCCAGCAGGAGTGTCCAAGGACTTGGGACGACAAAAATGCCACAGTGATCAGGTTGAGCCAGGAAGAGGGAGTGGGCAGAGGGCAGAGGAAGGGGTGGAGTCCTGGCACCTATCGGCGGTAATGGTTGGGGGCATCTGCAAACATGTACTTGAGTCTGTAGGCTTCAGCCAGCAGCAGTCCAATCTCCTCATTGCCCCAGTGTATCGTGGGCAGGTTTTGTAGCAACATCAGAAGGCCCTGCGAGAGGGGAAGGTGCTCAGTTTGGGGTGCTTGAAGGCAGAGGACAGCTCCAGGGCAGGCTCAGGGCTGGCATGGCCACAGACAGCAACATTTGGTAACTTTCACCCCACCCCTGCAGCTCTGAAAGGCTCAGAGGAAGCTTTAAGGTGTGCTCGTGTCTAAATGTGACTCAGTGAAGCACCTCAGGTGCCCACAAACCCCTGAGACAAAGGGGTGCTGCCACTGTGCTAGAGGTGGACACCAGGAGGCAGACACCAGGAGGCTTCTCCTGACCACAGCTGGAGCCTGGGGAAGAGCTGGCAGCTGGAACCCTCCAGGAGTCCTGTCCTGGGCGCTGAGGCTCAGCAGTTACTTTCAGGCTGGGTGACCTTGGAGCCAGCTTTGAGATGAATATTGATCATGCCCATGCTGGGCTCCCACCCACAGCCAACTCCCTCCCTGCTGCTCCCAGCCCCGGGGACTCACCTGGAAGTCTTCCTCATCTAGGATCTCCTTCCTCCACTTGATCAGGAAGGCGGCGCAGACGTACAGGTGGAAGTGGGAGAACCCTTCCGGCTCCGACTGCGGGCGGCAAAGCCCTGGGTCAGCTGCTGCACCTCCCCAGGGGCACAACCTCCCCAGGCACAGCTCCTGCTGGGCCACCGCTCATTCAACTGCCTGCAAACACCCCAGGGCCACACTCTTTGCTTCCCTCACCCCCTCAGCTGCGTGCTGCCCCCACGAGTCCTCCCCCCCCACGCCGGGAGCAGGCAGGAGGCAGTACCTGGTAGGTGTCCCAGAGGCGGATGGTGCAGCGCAGGGGCAGCTCCCTCATCAGCAGGTTGTTCATCCAGCGGAAGGCAAACTGCAGGTACTCGACCTCGTACCTCCTAAAGTGATTGTGTACCTGCTCTGAAACAGCAGGTGTCACCCACTCACCCGGGGACAGGGCACCCCAGCCCCCGCACCTGGCACTGTCCCCAGGCTGACCTCACTTCCCAACCGCCTCCGCTCCTCCCCCTGTGCTACCCAGAACCACTGAATCCTTTCAGCTGGAAAAGGCCTCCAAGATCATCGACTCCAACCACCAGCCCAGCACCACCATGGCCACCAAAGCATCTGCCCAGGTGCCGTGGCCACACCTTTCTCCAACACCTCCAGGGATGGGGACTCCATCACCTCTCTGGGCAGCCTGCTCCAGTGCTCTGCCACCCTCAAAGTAAAGAAGTTCCTGCTCACGTTTGGATGGAAGATGCCCTGGTGACCTACCATCGATCCTGCTGACCAGCTCCTCCAGGGCTTTGACCTTCTTCTGGATCCCTGGCTGTGCAAAGGTGTAGTTATCCTGCAGAGAGAGGCCATGAGTCAGAAGCAGCAGCCCCAAAAGCAGCTAGAAATGACCAAACCCAGCTCCATAGGGACCCAAGACCACCATGGCTCCTGAGCAGCAGGACCATCTGCCTGCTGTGAATTCCCAAGCTTTGGACAGCCACAGCATCTTATTTCCCTGGAATTTCACACAGATTTAGCTTAGGGGAGGAGCAAAATCTCCCTACCCCTGGGACATGCAGAGAGCTCACCCAGCACAGAGTGCTGCTACCCCAATGAGGGGAGAGAAAGCCTCATGGCCCTGGAAGAGGCTCACCTGGATCCCATCCAGCAGCTTGCTCATGCACCAGAAGCTGTCAGCTTCGATGCTCTGCAGAACATCCTGTGACAGGTTGGTCACGTCGAAGTTCTCCACATCCTCCTCTGCAAGACAGGGAAGGAGGAAGGAGATCAGGAGGCTCTGGGAGACCCTGAGGAGCTTTATCAAGCCAAGGTGAGGCAAGCAGCACTACAGAGCTCCCTGCATGGCATCAGGGGACTGCCCAAAGCAGAGCTGGGCACCCTGGCACCCATCTCCAGCCTGGGCACGGTGCTGAAGGTCCCAGAAGACTCAGCAGCTACGATCCAAACCCAGCTCAGGTCCTCAAGGGACCTTGGGAGGAATCCCACAGTGCTGTTGCATGGACAAAGCTCCCACCACATGGGACCACTCTTGGTGGAGCAGATCCTGCCTTGGATGACTGCAGAGCTCTGCCAGCTGGCAGCACTGCTGGGAGAACTGGGGGGATGAGTCCCTCACTGCAGCCAGAAACCACGGGAGGAAACACTGCCCTCGGCCTGAGGCAGGACCAGGCAGCTCAGTTCCCACCCCCAGCTGGATTCATCAGCACCACCCCAGGATTAAAGCACAAGAGAAGCACCCAGAAAGTGCCTGCTGACTCTGAGGGCCCATGAGGAAGAACTGCCAGAGCCTGAGGAACCTCTGCAGGAGGCAGGACTCGGCAGGTGCTGCCCAAAGCATGGCTGAGGGGTTAGAAGGCTACAGGGAGCTGGGAGCAGCCCACGGCCAGAGGCAAGATTGCTCTGTAAGAGGCCACTGGACTGAAAAAGCAGAGGAGCAGGATGTCAGCCTGGGCTTGTGCTCAGCAACTGCCCAAAGGAGCAGTCTGAGAGCTCCCTGCTGTGCCTGCCAGCTCCCAGTCACACACACAGGGTCCCGGGAGAGCTGCGAGGGTCCTGCCGAGTCAGCTGCTGCAGGAGACAGCCCTGAAGAGCTCCAGCACCACCATGCCAGGGAGGCCTGTGGGCAGGTAAGCAGAGCAGCCAGCTGGCAGCACAGCGAGGCCCTCCCAGCATCTTGCTGTCAACACAGCCACTCTGAGAGCAGGACAGGAGAGGCAGGAGGAGTGAGGCAGCGCCAGTGCTGGTGCCAGCTTCTCACAGGCAGCTTTCAAGGCAAGGGGAGGGAGGCTTTTCCAGGCCAGCTGAACACACCTCTGAACAGGGAAGCTCCCCCAGATGAGCACCTTCTGAACCTCAAATCAACTCAACCAGGCAGCAAAGACATGGGAAGAGGTCAGGATGTATGGGACAGCCATGTATGTGGCCAAGAAGGCAAATGGTCTCCTGGGAGTGCATCCAGCAGGTCAAGGGACATTCTCCCCCCCATCTATTCTGCCCCAGTGAGGCCACATCTGGAGTACTGTGTTCAGCTGTGGGCTCCTCACATCAAGAGAGACAGGGAACTGCTGGAAAGAGTCCAGTGGAAGCTATGAGGATGTGGAAGGGACTGAAACATCTGCCTGGTGAAGAAGGGCTGAGAGCCCTGGGGCTGTCTAGCCTGGAGAAGAGCAGCCTGAGAGGGGACCTTACTAACATTTATAAACCTCTGAAGGGTGGGGGTCAAGAAGGGGCCAGGCTCTTGTCACTGATGTCCTGTGATAGGATGAGGGGCAACAAACACAAGCTGGAACCTAGAAAGTTCCACCTCAACATGAGGCAAAACTTTGCTGCAGAGGTGCTGGAGGCCTGGAGCAGGCTGCCCAGAGAGGTTGTGGAGTCTCCTTCTCTGGAGACTTTCAAGCCCCATCAGGATGTGTCCCTGTGTGACCTGCTCTAGATGATCCTTCACAATGAGGGTAGTGAGACTCTGGAAGGGGTTGCCCAGGGAGGTGTTTGAGGCCCCAGACCTGGAGGTGTTTAAGGCCAGGCTGGATGAGGCTGTGGCCAGCCTGACCTAGTGTGAGGTGTCCCTGCCCAGGGCAGGGGGGCTGGAGCTGGCTGAGCCTTGTGGTGCCTTCCAACCCTGACTGATTCTACAACCCAGCTTGGGGGTTCCCTGCTTGGGAAGGGACCTCTCCAGAGGTCCCTTCCAGCCCCTACCATTCTCTGACTGCAGAGCAGCCTGGCATAGGTGCTGAAGGAAGGCTCCACCACCTCCTCCAGGCAGGCAGCTCCTCCTGCTGTCAGCACTTCACACCACTGCCAACCTCCTGCCCGGGAGGCAGCACCGTGCTTCAAAGGGCCAATGTCACTTACCGACGTACTCAGAGAGGAAGACAACAAAGAAGGGGGTGACCAGGTCGTTGATGCCCTGCACGTAGCCGCTGGCTGGGTGTCGAATGGCCCAGATAAACAGGATCCTTTCAAAGATCTGGGGAGGGAGGAGGGAGAGCAGGAGCCTGCGTTAGCCGTGCACAAAGGAAAGGCTGCAGAGCAGAACTGCTAAGCTGAGGGAGCAGAGGTCAGGCACTGGCAGAGGCTTTCTGCAGCAGCACAGGGAAGGGAAGAAGCATGCAGGTGCTAGGAGAGACTCTGCTCTGATCCACAGAGCCCACATCACACAACAGCCAGGCCAGGCTCCTCCTCAGAGCCTCCCCTTTGAAGAGAGGCAGACTCAACTTGTCAAGCTCTGGGTGGCTCAAGAGCCTTCCCTGCACAGCACAGGGCTGCTATCAGCAGAGCACCACGTGCACAGCCACTGCTGTTATCTGCTCCCAACAGAACACCACAGACCAGAGCAGCTCCCAACACCTCCCAACCACCAGGGTGTCACTCCCCGAGTGCCTCAGCCCCAGGACTGGCACCGTACCCAAAGAGCCCAAGCAGGCAGATGCTCCACACCTCCTGGCTGCCTCAAACCCAGCCCTGCCCACGTTCCTCACAGACTGTTGGACACAAAAGAGGTTCTGTAGCCAACAGAACCTGCCCTGGCTGAAGCATCTTGAGTTTGTCTCAAAACAAAAGCCTCAGGCCTTCCACCAAGTCCTGCCTCCATCTCACCACAAAGAGCTGACCTCATAACCCCTGAGCTCCACCTCTGACACCTCTCAGGAACGCAGGAGCAGATGGAAGACTTTCAGCAGGTCTTTGCAGCACTCAGGGAAGTCTCCCCACACAACTCCCTGTGGGCAGGACTGGGCTCACCCCACACATGCCCCACGGCAGAGGTGGAGCAGGAACTTCTTTCCCTCTTACCTCCTGGACGAGTGGCTGCTGGAAGAGGGGAATGAGTGGGTTGGTCCTTGGAATGTCGATGTGAATCTGGAAGAGAGGGTGGGTTGCACACACCACTTGTGAGTTCCAGAGGTACACAGTAACTCGTCCCAGGCTAACAGGGAAATCCACTCCCCTTGTTCCCCCAGGCAAGAGCTGCACTGTTTGAGGAGCACACCGAGGGCTACAGGTGATGGCTGTGCTGAGGACATCATCTACAGCTCTGTCTCCACTGTTCCCTGCTTGGGGGTGGGCAGATGGCCAGGGCTGGGGTCTGAAATCCAGTTACTAGAGCAAGTTAGAGGAGGTTTAACCTAATACCTGGAAGAAGATAGACAGAAACATGGTGCCCTGGCCCCAGAAGAAGACTCCTATGACCTACATACAGAAGGACCATAGAATGGTAGGAGGTTGGAAGTGACCTCTAGAAACCACTGAGTCCAACCACCCTGCCAAAGCAGGATCACCTAGGCCAGGCTCACACAGGAACACACCCAGATGGGTCTTTAAAGTCTCCAGAGAAAGAGGCTTTCTGGGCAGCCTGCTACAGGGCTCCAGCACCCTCACACCAAACAAGTTTCTCCTCATGTTGAGGTGGAACTTCCTGGGTTCTGCTCTGTACCTGTTGTTCCCTGTCCACTGGGCACCACCAGACAGAGCCTGGCACCTTCATCCTGGCACCCACCCCTCAGATGTTTACAGACATTGACCAAATCCCCCTCTCAGGCTTCTCTTCTCCAGGTTTAACAGCCCCAGGGCCCTCAGTCTTTCTTCATAGGAAGGATGTTCAAGTCCCTTCATCATCCTCACAGCTCTCCGTGGGACTCCCTCCAGAAGGTCCCTGTCTCTCTTGAACTGGGGAGCCCCAGATTTGGCACAGTATTGCGGGTGTGAGAGCAGAGGCAGAGGAGAATCTCCCTGGCCCTGCACACCTCAGCCCTGCTCGGCCACGCTTCGCTTGGTGCACCCCAACACATGGAGAAGCTGCAGCAGCAGCAAGGAGGAGGAGAGGGAAGGAGGCAGGGCAGAAAGGCCTGCGGGAGGCCGCGGCTGTACCTGCCGGTAGGTGTCCTGGTGGTGCTCCTCGTTGCGGGAGTCGTAGTACTGCTGGATGAAGCCGAAGTACTCCTCCCGCTTGCGCTGCAGCGTCAGCTGCCGCCGCTCCATGTTCGCGGGCAGGTAACCCTGCGGCACCAAAGCGTCTGTCAGCCTCTGCTCCCGCACCACAACCCCCCCGAAAGCCTGCCAGGCCAGCTGGCAACATCAGGCACAGAGACTCGAGAGCTGGGGAAAGGGCTCTCAGGGCACTGAGTTCTCCCAGGTGCCGTCGCTGATCTTGGAGCAACCCAGAGTCGTGGGGTTCAGTTTCCCGACATGGACTGAGCCACAGAGGCACAGAATCAGTGGCTTGGGCTGGAAGGGACCTCAGAGATCACCTAACTGCAACCCTTCTGCAGTGAGCAGGGACACCTTCTACTGGAGCAGCTGCCTCAAAGCCCCATCTAACCTGGCTTTGAATGCTTCCAGCCTTGGAGCATCCACAGCTTCTCTGGGCAGCCTTTTCCAACGCCTCAGCAACCTCATGGGGAAGAATCTCCTCCCAATGGCTAATCTAAAGCCAGCTCCTTGCAGCTTGGAGTTATGTCTCCTCCTGTCACTGCCTGCCTGTGTAAAGTCCCTCTCCAGCTTTCCTGTAGCCTTTTGCAAATAGTGGAAGGTCTTTTAGGAGACTTCTTCGAGCTGAACAACCCCAACTCTCTCAGCCTGTTCTTCACAGAGAGGTGCTCCACCCTCTGATCATCTTCGTGACCTCCTCTGGACCTGCTCTGACCTCCTCCTTGTGCTGGGACTCCAGAGCTGGACACAGTTCTCCAGGTGGGATCCTACCAGAGCCAGAGCAAAGGCAGAGAATCATCTCCTAGCACCACTCAAGCCCTGAGTGGTCCAAGAGGGTGCAGCAATTACACTCCCTGTCCAAAACCCCCTCCCAGCTCACCCTAGGCTGGGCACAGGCACAACACTGAGCAAACCTGATTATGGGACACACAAAGTTCTACGAGTGCAGGTCCCTGGCCTGGCACATTCCCCCCAGAGTCCTGCAGCACAGCCCCAGATACTCACTGAGAGGAGACGCCAGGTCACGGGCCGGACCTCCCTGGGCACACCAGGCCAGCTGCACTTCCTCAGCTCATCTGCAAACGGACAGTGGTGGCAATGGATTAGATCCTAGGGCACGTCCAGGCACCACTACAACCTAGAAGGAGAGGAAAGCCCAAGTCTGGAGACACTGAGCCTCCAGGAAGGCTGGACTGGGGGATGTGGGTCTGCGGCAAAGGGAGCAGAGATGGTTTCAAGCTCAGCCTGGCCATAAAAACAGTGGTGCTGCAAAGGGCTCCTGAAGGGCCAGAACCTCAGCTCCCATGCAGAGCCCAAAAGCCCCCAGTGGTCACAAACAGAGATGGAGAAAAGACTGGGAACAGAGAGCTGGTGGAGGACAGAGCAGTTCATGCAACCAGCCCACCTGCTTCAGGCTGCAGTGGGGCCTGCTCTGGGCCAAGGGGGGAGAAAAAGACAGAGCAGACCCCATTACAGCCTGAAGCAGGCATTCGAGGCCCCTCCTCTGCATCCCCCCTTCCCCACACTCACCCAGGTCCGTGTTGTGGCTGGAAAGGAGCTGCTTGAACTTCTCCAGGCGAGTTTTCTCCCTCACTGTCATGGGGGGCGCACCCGAGGCGTTCTGGTCGGAGATGCGGGCGACGAGGGGAATGACAGGGCGGAGGGGAAGGGACTGCTGCTTCTGAAGGGGGGTCCGTACACAGGCCTCCTCTGCAAGGGGCAGGAGGGGAGAAAAGCTGCAGCTCCAACCCTGCCTCGCTCCTCTGGTCGCTGGCAAAGACCTCCCAGTGGAGATTTTATCCCTCCCTTCTCCAGCTCCAGCGAGCAGAGTGGCACTGGCACGCCAGGGGAATTGGTTCCCAAGCTTCTGTTGTGGCTCTTCCACCATTTCTCCTTCCCTTCTTTCCTCCTGTATTCAAAGGCTGCCAGTGGACCAGACTCCTCTTTTCCCATGGGAAGCCACGGGCAGAAGCTGTAGGAATCCCAGAACTAATCTGCTCTGCTTGCCATGGATCCAGCCAGTGATGGAGCTAATCACTAGAGCAGAGAGAGGAGGTGACAGGCTGCCAACGCCACCCCTCTGGCAGCAGGGACCTGCTGGGTTCATGCCACAGCAAAGGCACAAGGCAGAGTGAGCAGAGGCTGAAGCTGCCCAGTTCCAGGCCCAACGTGGGCTCCACAGACCTTTACTACGAGCAGCTACAGGACCACAAAGGAAGTAGTGAGCAACCCTGAGCAAGAACTTAGCAGACCACAGAACGTTAGGGGTTGGAAAGGACCTCTAGGGATCATCGAGTCCAACTCCCTTGCCAGAGCAGGACCATCCCTCAGCACCCAGACCATGGGATCCTCTGGGACAGAGGTGGCTGTATGCAGGATACTGAGCAGCAGAGGATGCTGAAGCATTAAGGCCAGGCCTCCAACAATGGCTCCCTGGAGTACAGGATGCTACAAGGAGGCAAAAGCCTCTCACAGACTGTACCACAGCCCATAATAGGCAAGCAGCAGCAAGAAGCTTATTTCAGTAGTCAACCAAGAGAGCACTGGAGCGGGAGGCTGCTCCTGAGGGTGGCTCTTACCAGATGCCCTGGAGAGCTGGGCCTCACTGCTGGACTTGATGACCTTGCAGCCGGTGGGCAGGTCGCCGAGAGTGGCCTGGGCTCGCTCGGGTTTCGCTCGCAGCTTGCTGTGGTTCTCCAGCACCTGCACTGCTGTGGCCTTGGCCACTTTAGAGTTCAGAGTTTGCAAAGAAGAGGAGGAGGAAGAGAAGTCCTCATCTTCATCGTCCCCAATGTCCCAGGCGTCGCTGGTGCTGCGGGCAAACTCGTGGAAGCTGGAGGCCTTCTTGCTCTTCATAGGCAGCGCATTGGTCTTGGAGCGGTCCTTGATGAAGCTGGCAGTGAGAGAGGAACACTGTCAAAGCCATGCTGACAAGAGAGCCCACTTCATTTCCTTCCCTGTGGCCTCGTTCCAATCCCTTTTCCCAGTTTTCCCATTCCTCCTCCTCCCAGTCCCAAGGAATTAGTAAGCCTCTCCAGCCTGCCCGCTGCCAGGAGGCAGAGTCCGAGCCGGTATGGTGACAGGGCATGAAGGCCACCACGCAGCTGGAGAGCTGCCAGGTTTGCTGGCTCAGAAGGGCAAAAGGAAGAGAGGTACAATTCCTCCAGCATTGCCTCCTCCCACCCTAGAGAAAAGCAGTGGATTAACACCCCAAAAAGCCCTGTGACCTGGGCAGAGGCATGCCAGAGGTTAGACAGAGCCACTCTGTGCTCCTGGGTGCTCCCAAAACAGCTGTGAGGGCTCCCAGCAGCCTGCTTCTTTTCCCAGGCACAGGAGGAGCCTTCGCAGTCACCCTGCAGCCACAGGAGGCAAAGTCCACCTCCTGAAGCGTCACAGAACAGGGGGGGACCTTCAGGGCTACAGGGAGACACAGAGCAGCTCAGCTCCCTTCTGTCGAGGAGGGTCCTGCAGTTCTGCAGCCTCTCGGCTTTACCTCCACTCCCCTTCGCTCCTCTGCCCCCAAGGGGAACAGAGGGCTCAGGCACTGCTGCTCACGAACACGCCTGCCCCCTTGGATGTGGCTGGTCTGATAAGAACCCTGGCCACAAAGGGTGTGAGCAGATAAGCCTTCCCTGCAAGCTCGTGCAGAGCCCGGGACAGGCTGACACACATCACCGAGCCAGGAGACGCCAGAGACCTCCACCTGCTGCAGGGCTGAGCCAACAACCTGCAAAGCTCTCCAGAAGATAAAACACTCACTTCTTGGTCAGCCTGGGATCCAGTGGAGGATGCTGTGCTCCATAGACAGGTTGAATGCTGCAGGGAAGAGAGAGAACAAGTAAGAAGATGACACAGAAAGCCCTGAAGCAGTCCTGAACAACCTCCTCAGCCGGGGCCAGCTTTTGGTCATCTGTCAGGAGCTGAACAGAGATCAAAACCAACTTCAACCACCTTCTGTCTTCAAAGCCTTAGATCTGAAGTGCCACACTCAGCTGAAGATTTGCTCTTTGCAGAAGCAAAGAGAAGCTTTGTTTAAACTCTTAAGTCCTCTCCAGCCCAAGCTGGGATTTGAGATCTCCTCTGGTCTGCTCCAAGGATCACAACTTTCATCCTCTGCCTTAATACATCAACATTCCTCCTCTTTTCCAGCAAGGGGGCTTCCAGGGGGTTTGGAACTCACCCTTGGGAGCCCTGCAGGTCAGGGAAGGACTCTGGTCATTGACACTGGGGCTCCTCCACAATGCTCTGGAAGGTTTGAACCCTGTGCTGGCCCTTGGGCTTGTAGCCAACACCACGACAAAGCAGCCTCAGGCACAGCAGTCTGACTTGGGTCCAAATCCCAGCTTATCAGTTACCTTCCTACGTGGCCTGAAATGAGTCACTGTGTCCCAGGCCCTCAGCTCCTCTCCCTGTGGAATGGGACTCATGGGGCAAGGAGCCCAAGGGCTGCAGGTCCTTAGAAAGGAGCTGTGAGCTGAGTGCTCATTGCCAGTTTTGCACCTGGCGCTGGCACCTGTGCTCTGGACACAGCAATCTGCAGTCACTGCCTCCATTTGGGTAACTACTCACAGCCACTCTGGCCTGAAAAGCAAATCCTCCCCATCCCCTGGTACCCAGCACAGTCCCACATCGCATCCCATGGCACAGACAAGGGCCCATTCAGAGCTGGCACACAAGGGACAAGCTCCTCTTGGGTCAACAGAGCTGGCCTGGTTTCCAGGAGCTGCAGCTGGTGCCCAGCAGTAAAACGAGCAGAGCCCAGCCATGTAGGAGGGGATGGCAGCCTGGTGCAGCTGGAAAACACTCTGGGAATCAGTTGATGAGGAGGAGGTGGCAGCAACAGGCCCAGCTGGCAAGAAGAGATGCAGGCCAGAGGCTGAGACTGGAAACAACCAGAGCACAGTGCGATGCTGGTGGCATCACCGCCGGTGAGGGCTGGAGGCTCTGGAAAGGCTCCCCGTGTTTGCCCACCAGGGATGCAGCCCAGGAGGAGTTTGCTGACTAATAAGCAGTTTGGAGTCATGACAGCTATTAAGCAGAGACACCCCTGTGGGTGGGCACAGCAAGCAGCTTATCCAGAGTGAGAAAAAACAACCCCTCCAGATCAGTGCTGCTTGCCAGTGACTCACAGCAGCTCCCCGCAGACCAGGAGCCAGCAGAGACCCCCCCCCTCAGCAAACACAGAGCTGCATCCACACACTGCTGGGCCAGCAACGTGCCCTTGTGGCCAAGACAGCCAAGGGCACCCTGGGGTGCATGAAGAAAAGTGCACCCAGCAGGGCTAGGGAAGTTCTCCTCTGCTCTGCCCTAGTAAGGCCACACCTGCAATACTGCCCAGGTCAAGAGACAGGGAACTGCTGGAGAGAGTCCAGCAGAGAGCCACGAGGGTGAATGTGGCACTTGAGCATCTCCTCTACAGAGACAGCCTGAGAGCCCTGGGGCTGTTTAGTCTGGAGAAGACTGAGAGCAGATCTCATCGATGCCTATAAGTATCTGAGGGGTGGGGGGCAAGTGGCTGAGCCCAGGCTCTTTTCGGTGGTCAGCGGCAATAGGACAAGGAGCAAGAGCTACAAACTGGAGCACAGAAAATTTCACCTCAATGTGAGGAAACTTCTTTACAGAAGGGTGACAGAGCACTGGAGCAGGTTGCCCAGAGAGGCTGTGGAGCCTCCTTTTCTGGAGGCTTTTGAAACCTGCTTGGGTGCATTCCTGTGTGACCTGCCCTAGGGAATCCTGCTTAGCAGGGACATTGGCCTTGATAATCTCTGGAGGTTCCTTCCAACCCCTAAGGTTCTGTGATTCTGGGCCTGAACTTCACCAGCAGAGTGAATGATGTGTTAGAGAGAGGAGGGGATGTGGCAGCCAGCTGGGGTGAGGAAACCCTTTCCTGGGGCTCTGAAGCAACTGTGCGATGCCTTTGCTGGCTAACGGCAGACAAGGCAGCAGAGGGTCCCAGCTCCCATGCAGCAGAGGCAACGAATTTCAATCCAGACTCATCCAAGCAAAGCATCCTGAGCTGATCTAACTGCACAGCACATCAGCCTGTACTCCCACAGCGCAGCTGAAGAGGACAGTGTCACTTCCAGCAGGTTACAGAGGCAGGGCTGGACACCACCCTGCACTGGACAGCTCCAACTGCTGCAAGATGCAGCTTTGCCCTGTGCTTGCCTCATCAACCAGCAACAGAACAAGGGGACACAGTCTCAAGTTGTGCCAGGGGAGGTTCAGGCTGGATTTTAGGAGGAAGTTCTTCCCAGAGAGAGTGACTGGCATTGGAATGGGCTGCCCAGGGAGGTGGTGAAGTCGCTGTCCCTGGAGGTGTTGCAGCCAAGCCTGGCTGGGGCACTTAGTGCCATGGTCTGGTTGACTGGGCAGGGCTGGGTGCTAGGTTGGACTGGATGAGCTTGGAGCTCTCTTCCAACCTGCCTGATTCTATCAAAGATTGCAAGATCTTTGTCAACCCTCTGCCCTATCCACTCAGGCAGAGGATGCAACAGGTTGGACGGGAGGAGTATAAATGCTGAGGTGTGCAACAGGTGACTTATGACATACAAGCACAGCTGTCAGACTGCCAGCTTGTGCCAGTGTCTGTGGTACCCTCAATGTCTGATCCCACTCCTTCGGCTCATGTCCCTGCAGCTGCCTGCCTGCAGATGCTGCAGCTCCACACCAAGCTGCATCACCATATCCTGCTGCCACAGCTGAGAAAACAGAGTGACACCACCAAGGGATGCTCAGGAACTTTATTTCCTCCTTTTTGTCTTGTTTGGCAGCTCAACCGGACAAATCTGCTGACTCCAAGCTCAAATCCCCACCTGAAGCTGCCTTTGCTCAACTTCTGCGTGGACAGAAAGCTCAGGGCAGGCATCATCTCTCAGCAAACACATTACTGAGTCAGGAGCCAAGGTGGAAGCTGATGCTGTGCTTCCAAACTGAGTGGACAAGTCCCTGTCCTGTCTCAGTTAAGCTCTTTGGGACAGCCTCCTCCTGTTACCTGTACATCCAGTGCCTGGTACAACTGGTGACTGGCAGTGCCTGGCACGACAGTAGCTGCATTACACCACTCACCATGGGATCACTGCATGGGGTCCTGACATGGCAGCAGAAAGCTGCACATCCATGAAACCACTTAGGAGAAAGATTTAATCCCAGCAGGATCTGTTCCTCCCCTTTTAAACACCCCTCCCAAGGGCCTGGCTGCTCATCACTCCTCAGGGCAGGAAACAAGCAGCCCATCACAGGGCAACACACAAAACTGACCTGCCAGCACACCCCCAGAAACTGACTGAGGTGAGAACTTCCAGTGCAAAACAACCCACGGGGCAGTACTGGAAACAGGAAACAACATTTGCTCCTCCTGCCACCCTGAATCTGCAGGCACAAGGCACCAACAGCTACCACCACCAGTGACCGACCCACGACACGTCATGGAAGAGGAAGCTAAGACAGGCTCCAAATCTTCACAAAGCCTCCTTCTGCCAGCTTGTCAGGGCAAAGAAAGGCAAGAGCCAAGAATCTCTATGGGAAGATCTCCCAAAGCTCAGGCACAGCAGAAGAAAAGGAGCTCCACATCGAGTGCCCATGGAAGCAGCACGTCCCAACTCTGCCCTTCACGGCGCTGTGGCCCAAGCCCTGTTGGTACCCGTCCCTAGAGAGGGTGCTGAGCGGTGGTAACAAGGCTCCTGGACAGCAGCAGGATATTTGCCAAGCAGCCAGTTAGGAACAGGAGCTCTGCCAAAGCCTTGACGTTGGAGTGCATTGTTTAGGCAGGAGCTGCTGCCTCCCAGACCGGTTCACCTGGTTGGAGCTTTCCAAGCCACAGCTCCAAGTCGCTCGCTGCAGGAGGCAGAGGTTATCTAAGACCCTCAGCTGGGAGCATGCTGTGACCCCTGGGAAAGGGATGGGAGACAGAAGGACACAGAGAGAGCAGGACCTTTGCTTCCCCCATGAGCAGAAGGAACACGGAGTGTTTGTGGCTTTCCCTTTGCTTGCCACAGGCCTGGACTGTCCCAGCAACCTGAGGGAGCTGGCTGGGTGACAAAGGACCGAGGGAAAGCACACCAGAAAGAGAGATTTAACTGGCCCAGCAGGATTTAGAGCCAGCTAAGCATTTCAGACTGTGTCCACACAGCAAGAGGGGAAGGGCAGGGCTCAGACAAGGCAAATGAGAGCAAACGTGAAGAGCACCAGGCAGGGGCAGCGCCTGGGAGAGCCTCCCCAGACAGGTGGTGTCTTCTCCCCATGGCAGCCTTGCTCCCAAGGCCGTGAAGGAAGCATCTCGTTCATCACCACCGGCCTCTTCCTCCTAAAGGCCACCCGAGCCAGACATTTCTCTTGTTTCCCCCAACTCTGGCCGAGTGTGGGAGCCTTGACAGCAACCAGGACACCTCGGCCAGAGGAACCGCAGCAGGGGAGGTGCACGCAGGGAGCCTCCACAGCCCCTCCTGAGCAGAGCCAGACCAGGGGTGCCATCCCACCCAGAAGATAATGGGTTGCATGCAGGGCAGGGGCATCTGTCTGGGACAAAGCTGCTGCTGCCCAACGTGACACACCTAAGGGCTTGGGAAGGGATGGGATTTCTTCAGCACCTGTGGGAAGGAGAATGGTACAACCTTGGCTTCGACGCCACCCCAGGAGAGCCTTCAAAGCCACTGCCCCCTGCCTCCCGTAGGGCAGAAGGTGCACAAAGGGGTCCCCGTAGCCTCCACACTGCCCTACAGACGACAGGACAGTCCTGGCACCCTTGTCCCTTACACAGCAGGATTCCCCTGCCCCGGGGTACCCCTGGCACTCCCCGGTACTGCACAGGAGAGCTCTGGGGGCACAGCCAACTGCCCCACGCCGCGGCCAGGGCGAGTGCTCCTGGTGCGGCCACGCTCCTGCAGGGGACACCCTCGGGGTCTGCAGCCCCACAGCCAGCGAGGACAAGGCTGTCACTCCCCCACCACTGCCGGGGACACCCCGAGCCCCTGCTGCCACAGCCAGGTGGATACTCTCGGTAACCTGCGCCCTTGCAGAGGGGAAACTGAGGCTTCCACGCAGCCTCCCAGCCCCGCTGCCACGGTGGACATGCCTGGCATCTCTCCATCGCTGCAGGGGGTACCCCAGGCCTCCCCACCCCACAGACAGGGCAGACCCCCCTGGTATGCTTCCACCTCTGCAGAGGTACCCTGGGGACCCAGCCCCACGGCCAGGACGAGTGCCCCTGGCAGCCCCTCCCGGAGCAGGGCTGCTCCATCTCCCTGCTCAGCAACTGTCCCCGGGATGAGGCCTTCGCAGCCACTCCCGGCGGGCGGCCGGTACGGGCCGGGCCCCCTCTCACCTGCCCGGCAGCTTGGCGCTCCGCTTCCAGAACTGCTTGCCGCTCTCGGCCGCCATGGCGGAGGGGAGGGGCGGGCCCGGCCGGCCAGCCAGCGAGCCAACGAGCCCACCGGCCGGCCAGCCAGCGAGCGAAGGAGCCCACCGGCCGGCCAGCCAGCGAGCGAAGGAGCCCACCGGCCGGCCAGCCAGCGAGCGAAGGAGCCCACCGGCCGGCCGGCCCCGCGGCGCAGCGGCGGAGCGCGGCGGAAGGCAGCGGCCCCCCCGCAGGCCGCCTCAGCGCCACCCGCCCGCAGCCCCCGGCGGCGCCATCTTGGACCCGGGCGGGAAGAGCGCAGCCATTGGCCGCTTCGGGCAAGGCATCGAGGGTGAGCCAATGGCGAGAGGGAGGAGGAGTGACGTAGTGAAAGGGGCGGGGTCTGACGGCTTGGAGGCGGGGCTGTGTGGGGTGGGAGACACCATCCGAGGGGGGGGGAGAGGCCATCCCGTCCCGGGAAAGGCCACTGGCACTGCGGGGCAGGTGTTGGGGCGGGAAAGCGACGGTGGCTGCGTGGGCCGGGGGACAGCGAGGGGAGATGAGGGAGCTTGGGGAGAGGAGGGTGGGGATGGCTAAACACTGCCCTCCTGCGAGTGAGAGACCACTCGTGCTGCGGGGACACCCGGGCGGGCGCGCCCAGCGAGCACCTGGGCCAGACCATCGGGAGACGGCGAGGGGGAGGGACGACTCAAAGCGCCCCCAGGGAGCCTGTGGCCAGAACTATCCGCGGCGCAGGGGGGGCCGCGCCTGGGTGTGAGCCTGTGGCGCTAAGCGAGGGGCGGCACTGCGAGCATCTTCCGCTGCCAGGGTGCCCTGTTTGAGGTCCCCGTTTGAGGCCATCTGCAGCTGTCAGCAGAGCCCCAGCGCCGGGGGTCCCCTCCTAACCGCAACCGGTGCGAGAGCGACGCTGCCATTTCGGGGCAGCTCACTAGGGACGAGCGGTCGCCCCCAGAATAAACGGAGTTAAACTGGGGGAAACCCCCATGGGTGTCGGAAAAACTCCACTGATGGCAAAAAAGTGCAAACTTTCCAAGTGACGTGGGAGCCACCCAGCAGCGCTGCCAGCCCCCTCATGCCCCCCGGAGGAGCCCTGCCATGACAGCAGCTGGCGGCCACGGGCGCTCGACGGGGCAGAGCAGGGGAGATGCCGTGACTGCCGTCGCGGGGTGTGGGGACACGGGGACCTCCCGCTCGTGGGGAAAACGTGTGATGCCCCCCGGTGAATTAGCAGCCAGCGCTCGGAGGTCAGGCTGCCAGCCTGGCCGTGTCCCACCAGTCGGTTCCTCTCAAAGTGCCTCAATTCTCCCTGCTTCAAAGAGCAGGGCAGCACCGAGGGGGCAGCTCCGCACCCCTCGGGGCGTCTCAGGCGATGGGGCCATAGGAAAAGGGGTTAATGTCAGCCCCCAGCTCAGCATGCTGGCTAGAGTGGGCACACAGGTCCCTTGCCGTCCCCCGAGGGTCAGGTCCTGGTTTGGTGGCATCGTGGCTGCTGCTAAACATCTGGGGAGAGACTCGGAGAAGCTTTCAGGAGGCGGAGAGGCTGCGAGCACCAAAGACAAGGAAGGGAAAGGGACAAGCAGGCACATTTCTGCCAGCTCAGCCTGCTGGGGAGGACAGCAGAGGGCGGCACAGGCTCGTCGCAGAGCCTGGCACCTGCCTGCTTTGCCCACACCGGACCTGCGGCTGCTCCTTCCCCTGCCATCAGCTGCTCTCGAGGGACTGGGAGGCATTTCGGGGGGCAAAGCAAGCCCAAGACCGTGGCAGCAAGCCCAGGATCTCTGGCAACCAGCCCAGGCTCTCCAGACAGCTTTCGATTCCGAAGGAGAGAGACGACTCAGTTCCTTTTCCCATCGTGAGGCTAAAGCAGAGAAGGGAAACTGAAGAGCTGGCAAAAACAGAGCCTTTAGAGGGACCCAGCTGCAGGGCAGTCTCTGCCCTGCTGCCCAGAGGATCACAGAATCAGTTATGTTGGCAAAGACCTTTCGGATTATCCAGTCCAGCTGTCAGGACCAAGAGATGCTGTGCTGGGCTGGCACTTCCCAGAGGGGAGCTGGTCCATCCTGGGTGGAAATGCCACTCTTTCCCCCCCGAGTTAAAAACCTGTGGGCTAAAAGGTGCAACAAAAGGAGTTAGTGCAAGTTACTCTTTCCATTTGATGAGGTTCAACAAGGGCAAGGGCAGAGTGGCACCTGGGAAACAACAACCCCAGCGACCAGGATGGGCTGGGGACTGATCTCTGTTGGAAGGCAGCGAAGGGAAAGAGGACCTGGGGGTCCTGGTGGGTGGGAGGTTGAGCATGAGGCAGCAATGTGCTGTGGGGGCCAAGAGGGGCAATGCCATTCTGGGGTGGATTAGAAGGGCTGTGGTGCCCTGGAGTCCTGTGTCCAGTTCTGGGCCCCACAGTTCAAGAGGGACATAGAACTGCTGGAGAGAGTCCAGCACAGAGCCATGAAGATGCTGAAGGGAATGGAACAGCTGTTAGGAGGAGAGCCTGAGGGAGCTGGGGCTGGGAGCCTGGAGGAGCCTGAGAGGTGACCTCATCAATGGTTATCAATGTGTGCAGGTGAGTGCCAGGAGGCTGGAGCCAGGCTCTGCTGGGTGATGCCCAGTGCCAGGACAGGGGCTAATAGTGGAAGCTGAGGCATAGGAAGTTTAAACATGAAAAGGTTTTTTTTTCCCTGTGAGGGTGACAGAACTCTGGAACAGACTGCCCAGGGGGCTTGTGGAGTCTCCCTCTGGAGATATTTAAACCCTGCCTGGAAGCATTCCTGTGTGATCTGGTGTAGGAGATGCTGCTCTGGCAGGGGGGTTGGAATGGATGAGCTTTGGAGGTCCCCCTGACAGTTTATGATTCTGTGATCCCCTAACACAACTGCAAACTCTGAGAAACAAAATCCACCCCACATCAGGACAGCAGCCCTCAGTGTCGGTCAGGCTGAGCTTGCTAGAGAGTCCATCCACACTCTGGGTGTGCCCGGAGTCACTTTGGGCATCCACACATCCCTGCAAAGCCTCCTTTGGGTCCTGCCATCTCCTCCTTCTAGGCAAGGAGGGGTGGCTTTGTTGTTCACTCTCACCCCGAGGGATAGATACTCCGTGGAGGAGTTTTCCCTCCAGCTTCTCCCTGGCACTTCACACATCATCTTCTCCTGCTTCTCTTCTTGGCTTTATCAGAAGCTTTGTTTGGAAACACCCAGCTAGAAAAACAGGAGTGAGCCTTCCAGCCGTAGCAGGGGAAGGTGTCACATTGTCTCTGCTCTGCCCACACCCTGCTCCTCCCCAGGAGAGAAAACCCACCCGGAGAGGAGGTTGGAGTGAAGAGGGTGTTGATTTCTCCTCCCAGGTAACTAGTGATAGGAGAGGAAATGGCCTCAGGTTGTGCCAGGGGGGCTTTAGATGGGATGATAGGAACGAGCTCTTTACAGAAAGAGTGGTCAAGGCCTGGCACAGGCTGCCTGGAGAGGTGGTGGAGTCACCATCCCTGCAGGTGTTTAAAAGCATTTAGACATGCCACCTGGGGACATGGTTTAGTGGGCATGGTGGCTTACTGGTCTTAAAGGGCTTCTCCAACCTCCATGCTTCTATAAATTGAGCCAAATGTATGTGCTGTGGGGGCAGTCTGCACCCCCACACGTACCTCTGCACTCTGCACACACACAGGGATGCTGGAGTGAGGGATCTGGAATGGGCTGCCCAGGAAGGTGGTGGAGTCGCTGTCCCTGGGGAGGTGTTCAAGAAAAGCCTGGCTGAGGCACTTAGTGCCATGGTCTGGTTGATTGGACAGGGCTGAGGTGCTAGGTTGGGCTGGATGAGCTTGGAGGTCTCTTCCACCCTGCTTGATTCTATGGTTCTAAGCAGTAGCCTGGCACTGAGGTGCAGGCTGCTGTGGCACATCCATGCCATATGGCAGGCAGCATTGGGGATGGTTTCCATCACGCTCATGAGGCTGCATGCATGTGGCTGGGGGTAGGGGGGGGACACCCCAGCTCTGCCTGCCCTTTCTGAGGAGGAAGATGAAGAATTTGAGCAGGGCTTGACCCGAGCTGACATTTTCCTGCTTCTGTTTTTCTCACCGCTTGGGCAGCAGGGCGAGAGCTCAGTCCCAGCCTCTCCCGTGCGGGCGCTGGCCCGGGTGTCATTTCAGGTTAACTGAAGTGGCTGCTTCAGCTCGAAACAGGAGCTGCTGTTTCGTTTTTCGGGTCGCTTAACCCCCTCCTAACTGTAATAAACACTGTGGGTAGGGACACAAAAAAAGACTACCCTGGAGGGAGGGGGAGGGAGAGCTTGGAAAAGGATGAAAGGCAGGCTCCGGTTTCCCCTTTTAAAAACATGTTTCTTTAGCTGGAGCTGCTAAACTTGACTCAACTTTACACCCTGGAAAGCCTTTGTGGTTGCTTTGCCTTTTTTTTTTTTTTTGGTTTAGGTTTTTTTTCAGTGCACAAAGTGTTGTTTTTTTTTCCCCTCGTAAAAAAACCCCCACCGAGTCTCGGGTTGAGTGCTGCAGTTTCAGTGTGGCACGGAGGAAGGGCTGGTGCAGGTCCCACTCTGGGCAAGGTCTATGCAAACTCCAAAACATGAGACTCTGGTCTTGAGCAAGGCTCCAGCTGCCTGAAAGCTGCACCTGGTGCCCCCTCACTGGCACAGCATGGGGTGGTAATCTCCAGCAGAGGTCTGAGAAGTGATAGGTTTCACTCCAGGTGGAACTGAGAGCAGTTCAGGGCTTTGTTTTTGGCTCCTGGAGGGCTAAATCCCCTCTCTGAGGGACAACACTCACAGAACCGTTTGGGGTGGAAGGGACCTCCCAAAGGTCATCCTGTCCAACCTCCTTGTAGAGACATCAAGGATTGCAAGCTGGGAGCTTTTCCACATGCAAGGAGGAATAGGGCAAGGAAAGGCAGGCAAACCCAAGCTCCACCACCAAAGATCTCCAGCCAGTTATGTGACCATGCCTCAGTTTCCCCAGATGCCCCATGGAGATGCTGCTGTTGCCACCCAGCCTGGCGGCACAAAGCCTTTGGAGGCCAACTTCCACAGGGATGCAGTAGCAGGGAGCTGGAGCTGTGGGCCACCTGCTTTGCTGATAGCTCTCCTCAGCCTAAGGCAGGTGCCTAAAATAGCTCCTGTGACTCACGGTGCCAAGAAGGGCCAAAGGGTTCCAGACAGCGCCTCGGGGGCCGCTGGGTGTTTGCCTTGGGATGGGATGTGGGGCAAGATACCACCTCCAAGGCTCCAGTTCTTCAGGTCCCTGCAGCCAGCCTGGCCCCAACTCGCTGAGTGGCTTTTCTCCTGGGTGCTCATCGGTGTTTTTCCAGCCACAGCCGATGTCTGGCTGCTGCTCACCTCCCATTCCCAGAAAGGGACATGGAAAATGGAAACGTTCCCTTTGCTGTGGCTCCAGGCTTCTTCGGCCTCTCTGCAGCACCAGGAGCCTTAGCAGGAAGCCACGGGTAGGCAGCACTGGTCCACTGCAATCCTCAGTCGTCCATGGGACTCCGATGTGGGAAGTTCAACAGCCTGGAATCTCGTCCTGGTCCTGCTTGATGGCTTTTCTCACCTGAGCCACATGCGGGTGCTTCCCCTGATGACATCAGGAAGCGATAAAGTGTTGTGAAAGAAGCAAGGATGGCTCCTAATGAGTCTCCCCAGATAACTGCTGTGTTTTCATCAGGGCTGTGAGCATCACCTCCCAACAAGGAGAAAGGAGAGGTGAAAAGGCCTCTGTGCCATGCTGGGCGGCACAGGTGGAAGCTGATGCTGTAGTTGCCCATCTGCAGGTCTTCCACTACATCTACCCTGTGTCTTGTCTCCGTGGCAGAGGTGACTCTCTATGTCATAGAACTCTGCAGTTGTTTCAGCTGGAAACACCAGGTTAAAGACTTTCCCGTGGTGACTGTACAGGAGCAGGCTGCCCAGAGAGGCTGTGGAGTTCCCTTCGCTGGAGGAACTTGAGAACCCGCTCAGACACATCCCCGTGTGACTGCACATGGCGATGCTGCTTTGCAGGGGGGCTGGAACTCAATCTAGACCTCCAGCCCTAGCATGCCAGAATTCTATGACCTCAGCTCCAACCACCACCAAGATACCACTGCCCAGGAAGGCTGGTGCACAGCAGATGCCACACATCAACCTTTCTCCAGCACCCAGCCCCTGGCTGCCTGCAGTCATCCTGCTGCCAGGGCTGCAGGAGGGGCTCACAATGGCAGCCCTCCTGCAGCCCAAGGCCAGTGGGGACAAAAATGATGAGCAGCAGCAGGCGAAAGCAAAGTGACTATCAGCAGGGCAGCCCCAGACAAGACCTGCTGAGCCTGTGGTGAGGTTTCTAAGAAGCAGGGCAGCAGTTAGCGAGCGTTTACGGGAAGGGTGGGCCAGGCTCAGCCTGCAGCCCCGATAGCGTTTCAGTGGAGGGGCACGGGATGACAGTGGCCCCCCGAGGAGCTCAGAGAGGTTTGCTTTCGTGTAAGAGCAGCTTCCCGGATGGTCTGGGAGGGAAAAAAAAGCACAGGAGGAGGTTAAATACAAAACCACATCTCAAAATAGAGCTAAACTTTGAAGGCTTTTGGAGCTGTGCTTCCTGCTCAGAGCAGCCTGAGGAGATGAAAGATACAGCTGAGCAGAAAAAAAACATCGACATGAAAGACCCAAAACAAACCAAGTTAACACTTGCTGCTGAAGGCACAGCAGTGACACAGCACACCAGGTCACCCCACGAGCCTGGGATGTGGCTCCAGGACCCCATTCCCTCAGGTAGCCTCATGGCTAAAAGAGCAGTGCTGGCAAGCTGTGGTGAGAGAGCCAGAAAGTTCCTTTCCCAGAAAGCCTGGGACAAGCCAAGGAAAACTCAGTCCTGTTGTGTCACATTTGGCCAAGGGACTTGAAGCAACCTGCAGAAAGGCAGTCACAGAAATCCCAGGTTGGAAGGCACCTCCAGGGTCATCTGGTCCAACCTTTCCTGGGAAAAGCCTGATGGAGATAAGGCAGCCCAGCAGCTGTTCAGCTTCCTCAGAGCAGAGGTGCTCCATAAGGTCATACAGGAACAAAATAGAGATTGAAAACCACACCAAGCAAAAAACCACCATGTAAAAGGGAAAGAATAATAACAAAAAACAACACAAAACAACCCCAAAACAACCCACACAAGAAAAACCCAAACCCCTGACAGCAACACGCTGCAGAGCTGGGACGTGGAATTTGTCAGCTCCGAAGCGCTGCCACTGCCGAGTGACTGTGACCGACTTCTGGTAATCCGGAGATCAACTTCCTCTCAGCTCCGCGTTCACCACAGCCGAGCTGGAGGTGGGGACAGCACGCTGGTGGCTTTCTTCACCCACCAGCACCCAGCATGTAAGGAGCGTTCCACGCCGACAGAGCCGGAGCAACAGGATCTGCCTTCCCCGAGCGTCATTTGGCTGACAGCATCCGGCCTTTCGCAAGCTGCCTTTGATCCTTGTTTACTCCCCGTCCCCAGCACATGCTCCTCCACACCAGCCTGCGGATGAATGGAAACGAAAAAGGCTCCGCACCCCTTTGATGTCTCCCAGGAGCAGCCCAGTGCTGGAAACACCCTGCAGAGAGATGGATCCAGCTTTCCCCGTGGTGCTTTCGCTTGGCTGCTCCTGGGATTTCCTTTGGGTTAGCACTTTGGAGTCAGGTCTCAGGCAGGAACAAACTGATGGTCCCTGCAGTAGCCACTGCCTGGTTGCCACCACCTTGCACAGCATCCTTCATCCCACCCCATGATCGAGGGAGGTCTCCATCACCTGGCACAGCATCCTTCATCCTGCCCCACAATCGAGGGAGGTCTCCATCACCTGGCACAGCATCCTTCATCCCACCCCACAATCGAGGGAGGTCTCCATCAGCTTCCAGTGGTTTGTTTTTATTTAAAACCGCATTAAAAAAATAAGATTTCTGAGTTCCCCTGTACAATCTGAACTATTAACAACAACGAGAAAAACAAGAACCCTGCCCCGAAGAGAACAGAACCAAACCAACAACAAAAAAGGAATCAAACAAAAAAAGTCCTGCTGGCTATACACTTGGTTACATGTAAAGACTCAACAGAGCAGACAGCCTGGGCCAGCTCCCCCCTCCCCAGCCCCCCAAAAACAAGACACCAATGGGGACCTCTCCCCCTTCCCCCCCACAACTCCCCCCCCCCAAAAAAAAAAGAAAAGCAATTCATTTCCAAACTGAGAACTGCACGTGGCAAGGCAACGACCAACAGCAACCAGAACTATCTACACAGCCAGCTGGGGAGCAGAGGCAGCTCCACACCTCCACCAGGACCTCCACGGACCCCGGGGGAGGGACACAGGACAGACAAGGAGGGGGAAAACCCTCATAGGGAAAAAAACCCCAACAAAACAGCAACCAAAAAAAAAACACCAAACAACACCACCAAAACACCCCAGAGGGGGGGGGGAAGAATGATCAGCAGCTGTAGAAGCAAGGCATGGGTTTGGAAACCCACCTGAATTATAAATAAATAAATAAATAATCCTACCAGCTACAACTCTTAAAAAAAAAAAAAAAAAAAAGAGAATGAAAAAAAAAAAAAGGAAAAAGCGCCAAAAATTCATGAAAAATAAGTTAAAAAAGAACAACAACCAAAAAGAGGACCAAAAAATAAAGAAACAAACAAAAAAAAAAACAACCAACCAAAAAAAAATTCAAGGTAAAACAACCATGGCTATTAACAATTGTACATCAAGCTTTGCTCCTGAAGAGCTCTGTACACATTTACAGCTCTGTTGGTTTGCATTGTTTGTGCATTGGTGAGGGCACAGGGAAGCAAAGAAGCCCAGAAGGATCCACGCGAGATGGAGGCACACGGGAGGAGAGGCATCGCCTGCTGGGCTCCCGCGGGTCTGCAGACCCGAAAGGGACCAAAGGGAACCAAACATCCAGGCGAGTCTTGGGAAAAGCAGCAGTGTAGGAAGATTCAAGTATTTCCTCCAGCACAGCCCAGATCGCAACTGAAGGCACTCGGACATGGTAACGACGGAGAAGGGACCCCCAGAACCTGCCCACCCACCCCCCTCAGCCAGCGTCCCCCCAGGTCCAGCTTTTCTAGTAGCAAAGTCTCCAATCCTCTCGTAGTCCCGAATTCAGCAGGTCAGGAAGACACTTGGGAGCCTCCAAAAGCAGAACCAACCCTTCCCCTCCCTTCCCCCACCCCCAGATTACGGGGAAAAGATCAAATGAGACAGGGTCAGAGGGAGTCCAGAGGCTGGTTGGATAGTGGCCACCAGGACTTGAGGACACAGTCTCCAGCTCAGCTCTGGGACCAGGTGGGAGTGGTGCTGTCTGAAGTTCCCTGCTCAGTGCTACAGTCCCGAGGAAGAAGTGTGGTGTTCTTTGCTTCTTGTGGCCAGGAGATGCGTGGGGCTGTCACTTGCCAGCCTCCTGGATCAAACTGTGCAGGTGGATCTCTGCTGTCTCCTGGGGCAGGTGAATGTCTTGCAGCCAAGAGTGGTTGAAGATGTCTTCTAGAGACGGCCTGTCCGAGGGGCGCATAGACAAACACCACCTGATGAGGTGCTGGCATTCTGGGGAGAGAAAACAGAAGCCACCAGTCAGAGGAGGCTCTTGCCCAACTTGGACCATCGTCAGCACCACACTGGATGCCCTCAGGGCTGCACCCTGACCTTCCTCCTCAGCTGGGAGGCGCACTGGATGGCAGGCTGCGTGCCACCTCCTCCAGCTCCACCGTGGAGAATCATCAACTCCCTCGTGTGCCACCTCCTCCGGGCTCAGTTATGGGAGATAAGCCTCCTCACGTGCCACCTCCTCCAGCTTAACCGAGGGAGATCAACCTCCCCCACAGCCCCAAGCGCAGAACCAGAGCCCCCTCCCGAAAGCCCTCGCACCGCAGGGTACCCACCTAGGGACAGCCTGCGGCGGAACAGCAGCTGACCCCGGATGATGTCCTCGTCCTGCTCGAAGGGAACGTCCCCACAGACCATGTCATACAGCAGCACGCCCAAGGACCAGACGGTGGCGGAGCGGCCGTGGTAGCGATGGTAGCGAACCCACTCGGGCGGGCTGTACACTCGAGTCCCTGCAGCGGCAAGAGGCACAGCTCGCTCAGGCTGCGGCTCCCGCTGCCGGCGCTAGGGCATCCGCAGGGCGCAGCGGCGGGCAGCGGCCCGGGGCCACGCACACGCTCGGTGCCCTGCCCGCCCCGGGCAGCACGTGACGCTTGTTTACAAACTTTGGGTTGTAAAACCGAGCCGTGGGCGCCGGGAGGGGGCAGCACGCGCCCGGGGAAGGCCCGACCGTTACACGGCAAACGGCTGGCGGCGGAGGGGGGCGCGGGGGGACGACACGACACGGGGACTGGAGAAAGGGAGCTGGAAAAACCACGCCTCGCCCCCACCCCGGCCGAAAAAATAAGCCAAGGCAAACAAGGGGCGCGGAGCAGCCCCAGCAAAACAAACCGGCCAGCATACGTCCCTCCCCTGCAACACCCTCCCCCCTCGCGTTTCAGACACGCCACCCCCCCTCCCGGCCACCCCACGGGTGTTTGTTTTCGCTGCCTCCCCCCCGGCTCCGCTTCCCCAAGCCGGGGCAGGGCCAGGAGTCGGCTCCCGTTTCACAACATCCACCCCACGCCAAAAAGCAACTTGGCAACGGGCTGAATAATTAATTCTGCCCCTCCTTCCCTACACGCACTCCCCGCCGCCGCCGCCCCCCACCCCAGCAAAGAGGGGGATCCTTCTCCAGCCGCGCTGCACCATGCAGCGCCCCGGTACCGGCGGCAGCAGCCCGGGGGGGTGGGCTCACCGTCAAATTCGGTGTAGACCGTGTCCTTGAGGAAGGTGCCGGAGCCGAAGTCGATGAGCTTGAGCTCACCGGTGGCGAGGTCGACGATGATGTTCTCGTCCTTGATGTCGCGGTGCAGGACGCCGCAGTTGTTGCAGTGCCGCACGGCCTCCAGCACCTGCCGGAACAGCCCCCGGGCCAGCTCCTCGGACAGCGAGCCTCGCTCCGTGATGAAATCGAAGAGATCCTGAGATGGCTCCGGACGCTCCAAGACCAGCACGAAGCTGTCGGGCAGCTCAAACCAGTCCAGGAGGTGGATGACGCCGCGGAAACTGGAGCCCACTCGGTTCAGCAGCACGATTTCCATGGGCACACGGGTGCCATTGGGCTGCGGGGAGAGCCCACGGCGACGGTCAGCGAATGCCGGGGGTCCGGGCCACCTTGCCCGGGATGCCTCCGTGCTCCCCTGGTCCGGCCTGACTGGCGCTTGGGCATCTTACCCCCGCGCAGGGGATGCTCCAATGCCTTCCTGGTGACTGAGTATCTCCCTGCCCAGATAATGTCCCCGCACCCCCCGGCCTGATTCTGCTGGTGCCTGGGCACCCCCTCGCCCAGGGAATGCTCCGATACCCCCCCGTCTGCTTTCACGGGTGTCTGGGCTTTCCTCCACCCAGGGAATGCCCGGGTAACCCCCGCCTGGTTGCACCGGTGCCTGGGCATCCCCCCCGCCCAGGAAATGCTCCAGTGCCCCCGTGGCTCAGCCCCACCGTTGCTGGGCACCCTGCGGCCAACGGGAAGCTCCAGTCCCCCTCCGCACAGCTCCGCCGCTGCTGAGTATGCCCCCACCCGGAATGCTCCGCGTCCCCCCATGACCCCACAGCTGCTCCCCCCGCAGTGTCCCGGTTTCCACCCTCCCGGGCCTCGGCTTATCCCCACCCGATGATGCCCCGGTTTCTCCCGGTGTCCCCGGTTACTCACCAGCTCGCCCCACTCGGAGATGCGTTCCCGAGCCACGTGTTTGATGGCCACCTGCAAGCCAAGAGGAGCGGCGGGGCTGAGCACGCCGCCGCCCGCCGCGCCGCCTCCCCCTCCTCCTCCTCCACCCCGCCACCAGCCCCGCCACTTACCGGGGTGCTGTCGGAAAGGCGGATACCCGAATAAACCGTGCCGAAGCCGCCGCTCCCCAGCACCGGGCCCACCCGGTACTGCTTCTCCAGTGGCTCCTTCTCTTTCCCTGCGGGCGACAAACGGCGGTCAACGCTTCGCTCGGAGCCCCAGCCGCCTCCCGAACCCACCCTGACCGAACCAAACCGGACCGTACCTGGTTGTAGTTTGGGGCTGTGTAGCTCTCCACCGGTCCCGGAACGTAGATGGGCCAACGAAGAGAGCAGCATCCCGGCTCCCTCGCCCGATTTCGGGGCCGGTCCCGGCACCTCCCGAACCGGACCGGCCACCGGTGGCTCGGTTCCGGTGGTCGGGTTGCCGAGCGGCAGCGATCGGGCGGGGGAGCCCGGGGAGGAGAAGATGAGGAAGGCAGTAGCTTGGCGGCAGCTGGGCGGGGAGGGAGCGGCCGCGGCGCGGCTACTCCCCGCGCTGCCGAGCTCCCGTGTGTGGTGGCGGCGCCCGGCCGGCCCCGGGAGTAGCGGCGGCCGGGGGCGGGCCCAGCGGCGCCGGGGGGCGGAGCCAGCTCGCCAGGCCCAACCGCGTCGCACCGCCCAGCGGCACTACAGCCAATAGGGGCAGGGCGGCACGGGGCAGAGCCCGCGGCGGACCTCGACGTGGCGGGAAGGAAAAGGCGCCAAAGGCGGGAGGGGGGGAGGGGGGAAGGAGAGAGAGGTGCGGAGTTTCATCCCGCTGGGATTTGGGGCGAGGAAAGGGGATAACGGGGAGTGGAGAGCTGCCGGCTACCGTGCGGCCGTGCTGTCCCGTCCCGTTCCCACCGGCAATCCCAGCGCGTTCCCCGGTTGCTAAGGGCTCATAGGACGCGCGTTGCAACCGAGCGCAAGGTGGGCGTTGGGGGAGAGGCTCAGTGTGTTCCCCACCCCGGGATCGGACTCACCGGGGTCATGGGTATGCTGCGAGCTCGCCGCGACCGGTTGCAGCATCCCCACTGCTAGAACCGGTCCTGCACCTCCTCATCCTCGCACATCCGCACCAAAATCTCCCTTTCATTTTTAAAGTTTACTCACTCTACAAGTTTGGGGTTTCTTTTTCCCCGCAATCTCCCAGCTTCCCGGTGGTGCTCGGCATGCCCCGCATCCTGTCCTGCCCGTTCCCCCTGTTACTTCATCGCCGGCAAACCGGCATCTGAACTTTTCCCTTTCCTAGTAAAAGTGGCTCTTGCAGCTGCGGGCTCTTGACTAACAACCCTTTTTTTGTTGTTCTCTTTTTTTTAACCACTCCAACCTCTTTTCCCCCCCTTTTCTTTTCCCGCAGAAGTCTCTGGCCGAGATGCCTTCCCCAGCTCCAGAGATAAGATAAATAATTTACTGGATGGAGGTCTCTGATTACTCACTCTATTAGCATTTGGAGCAAAGATCTCCAGCCACCAGGAGCTGAATTATTCCAGACGAAGCCCATCTGGGCTCCCTCGCCCCGGTGCGACCGAGGAGTTCCCAACATCCCACACATACTTGTGGCATGAATTGCTTGAAATCGAATGGGCTTTACTGGAAATGCTGCTGAGCTCTCGACTCTTTTATATTTATATATATATATGTGTGTGTGTGTGTGAATGTAAAATAATAAACCACAACCAAAATGCCAACCCCAAAGTCGGCTGCGGGGCTGTGGCTTGGCCAGGAAGGGCTCATCACCACCTTTGGCTCTTTTAGATTAATCCAGAGCATGGCACATCCTCTTTTGGGGCTTGAGACAAAGGAAAACCTACAAACTGGAAAACCTGGGTTGGGTTTTACCCAGAAAGTGACACTTTTATCTGGAAGAACAAACGAACAACCCAAAATCTTGAAGCCTTCCTTTTTTTTCATCTGTTATTATTATTTGGGGTGATGCAAACTGCAGGTGGAGGAGAGGAGCAGGCAAGTGCCTTTCTCCTGCCTTCTTCCCACATGACGCCTGGGCATATTTGGGACAACAGGTTCTGCCAGTCCCCGCTCAGCCATGGGATGAGGTGACTCAGCACCTGGTCCCAAACTCATTATCAAATTCTTTGCCTGGATGATGAAAGGTCCCGGAGGGGCTGCCCTGGAAACTCAGGCTCTTTATTGACAAACAAAGCTCACCCCGGGAGTGGCTGGGCTTTCCTGGGGGCTGTCTTCTCCTGACCTCCTTGGGAGGTGCTGCTTCTTCCTCGCTCTGCCCAAACCTGCTAATTAGCGTCAAAGGGAGCAGCAAAGTGTCTTGCAACCCCGATGATGTGGGGCCAAATCATCCTTCTGTGTAACCCTGCCCAGCTGCTAATTTCCCCGGGGGACTGAGTCAGCAGCCGCCTCTTCCTGCCTGCACTTGGGGGTTCTGTCCCCTCTGGGTTGGGGAAAAAGCCCAGCTTGGAGATGATGGGGAGGCGTTTCTCCATGCTCTGGCCGTGGCGAGCAGGGATGCAGCTCCACTTTCTGTCTGTGTCCATATATTTTCAGAATAACCCATCCAGACACATCTCTGTTCCCCAAATGACTCCAAACTAGGGCTGGGAGTCAACTTTTCCCCACACACCCATCCCACGTATTCCCCTTTCCTCTTGCCGGCCCAGGCCGTTGGGATGTGTCAGCCGTTCAAGGTAACATGAAACAAACCCCGTCCTGCTTGCTCCCTGTTTTGCCTTCATCCATAGGAATCGCCTCTTTTCCTCTGGGATGAAAGCCACCGAGGACGGCCCGGTCAGAAGAGCAGGCTCATCTTTACACGCTCCTTGCACTCGGGTGGACATAAGGATGTGAAGTGGAGCCGCAGGTCCCGCTCCAGACATGCAGTAACATCCCTGATGCAAGCTGCCCCTTTCCACCCCTGGGTCCAGCCCAACGCTCGGCACAAGCCCGCGAGGAGCAGTTTGCACCCCAGAGAAGATCACACAGAGCTTGGGAGGAGGAAAAACCCAAAGAGGGACCATGCCTAGGGGAGAAGCAGGATCCCAGGGTGGCCCATGGTGCTGGTAGCAGATCTGCGGGAGAAGAGCTCCCAGAGACATCAAAAGATCAGTTCTGAGCCCTGCAAACAATTCCAGCAGCTTTCGGGCTCTTCAGCGGCATTCCAGTCTAACCGGGGCTGCCTTGCATGATAATCAGGCTTAATTACTGCTTTATCGCTTGATTGCTGTGCTGGGCCCTTGGAGCTGCAGCGTTGCTTTCGCAGTTTACTTTTTGTTTCCTCCCCCTCGCCTTCCCCGCCAGCACAATTAGCAAATAGGTGACAATGGGGGGGCCGGGGCTGTACCCGGGAAGGAGGAGAGGAGGGATTTGCGGCCCGGGAGTCCCTGGGGTGGAGGTAGAGCAGAACTGCAGCCCTCTGGAGGGTTAAAATTGAGGTTTCCACCGATGCCCTGCAGAAGAAATAGCAAGGTCAATGCCAAGCCAGAAGCACAACCACATCTCAGCCCCTGGAGCATCCCCTCCCTCCGGAGGGGACAGCATCCCTGGAGTGGGGAGGAGAAGGCTGTGAGGCCATTACAGCCGTGACACAGAAAGGTTGTGGTTTTCCTACCACGAGCTTTGAGTCACTGCATGACCTTGGCTGTGTCTGCCCGTGGCTCTGGTGCCCGCAGAACCGGCTGGCCCAGGGCGTGGGGTGAAGCGGCAGCATGGACCTGCCGGTCCCCAGGGAAAGGATGAAACTTTCCTCTATCGGGACAGTGAAGATGCTCCCACCCACACCCAGTGAGCAATCCCTGGTCATGCCAGCCGGTGCTGCCCTTGGCCATGCAGTGGGTGCCGTGGTTGGGACACCCCCAGTGTGCCATCACCTGCCTAAAGTCACCTCTCCTGCAGTGAGAAGCTGTCCTGGTGCCTCATGGATGACTTTAGAACAGCAATAAAACATGTGTGTCCTCCCCAGCATCCTGGTGGTGCAGGTCATGGGCATCAGTGTGCAGGATGTGGCTGATCCTGGGGGGCTGCATGGGGGCCGTGGAGGTGCTGGGCTGCTGTATGTTGGGTTCGTGGACCCAGCTGAGTTGTCCATAGTGTAGGAAATCACACAACCCATCCTGGAGCTGGAGTCACCCAAGCACAGCGGGGAAGCACCCCAAAACCCCTCTAAGCCAGCATCCAGTCCTGGGCTGTCAGGTGCCAGTTGCTGCCAGCTTAGGAAGGTGATGAGATCCCTGAGCAGGGCCTGGGACGGTGATGGGACCTGTGAGCATGGCAGAGGTTGAGAAAGGTCCTCGCTGGAGCACACCAAGACCCTTCTGTGCCAGCACCCAGTCCTGGGCTGCTGGGTGCCAATTCCTGCCAGCTAAGGAAGGTGATGGGATCCCTGAGCAAGGCCTGGGAAGGTGATAGGACCTGCGAGGAGCTGCAGGGACACATCCTACTTCCCAGGGAGGGCAGGCATGGGGATTTCTTCTCCTTCATTTCCATTTTTCCTTGTCTGGTGGCTCCGAGCGCGGGCTGCGGGGCGAGGTGTGGCGGAGGCGGCAGCATGGCTAATCTGCCTTGTGAATGGAGCCGCACGGGGGGCGGCCGAGGGGATCGGGGAGGTGGAGGGAGCCACATATTTGGGATTCCTTCATCTGGGTGGGCTCCTTCTCCCCAGACTCTCAGGATGTGGGAAATGGAAGATGAAAGGAGCTGCATTTCCAGCCTCTCGGGTTACAATGTCTAAAGCAGGGAGAAGAGAGGAGGGAGGGGGGGGAAAGGGGAAAAAAAAAATAAAAGGGTGGTTAGGGAAGAAAAAAAAAGGGTTGGGGAAGGAGGGGGGGTGAGTTGGGATGCTACAGGGAAACCTGGGTTGGGAAATGGCCCGGCGAGGTTGGGGCAGGGAAGGGGGCGGCTGGGGCTGAGCCGCTCGTGTTTCACATCACGTCAGGGCTGAGGAATTTCCTCTGCTCTGGGGGTGCCTCGCAGAGAAAAAGGGGGAGGCTTTAAGGTTAGCTGGGGATGAAGAATAGCCAAGAGGCGAGGGATTAGAAGTGTTACCCAGGGGCGGCTGTTTACAAGCAAACCCTCTCGCAGAGCCCGAAGGGAAAGAGGGATGTGGTGGGGTGGCCGTGGGGACCCCGGGCCACGTGTCACCTGCATCCCATCCCCGGCGAGCAGAGCAGGGCGATTGTCCCCGTCCCTGCTGTGGTTTCCTCCCTGAGAGCCTTTCTGCAGCCAAGCCTCTGCAGCAGGTCCCCTGCACATGTGCCCTGTCCTGGGGTGCCCAGCCTGAATTCCCTGCCATGGCCCCAGGAGCTTTCCCATCCTTACTGCTCCCCCGGGTTGCAGATGCCCAGCTCATCCCTGTGCGTGGGAAAAACCACCTCTCCAGCAGGGCTTGTGCCACCCCTTGGGTGCCCAGGGAAGGGACAGGGAGAGGAGGCAGCCAGGCACACAGGGTTCTGCACAGAGAGCAGAGGCTGGGTGCTGTGCCCAAGGGCTGGATTTGTACCCTCTTGGGTGACAGGAGCAGCCCCCTGACCCGGGCATCACCTGGCATTGTCTCACCACCTCCTGAGATCAGGTTTTGCTCCAAACCATTTCCACTTCTTTATCACTGTCTTGGCTGATGCAGGGTCAGGATGGGGAGGAGAGGAGGGAGATGCATTTCTGCTTTTATTCCCTATTGTCCTCCATCCTGGATGCAACAGCTGGGAAGGGACCACAGGAGGGTGGAAGTGCAGCCCCCAGCCTGAGCCAAGGAATGCTGCAGGATCTAACCTGGCTGCCCATACTGGGATGGCAGAGCTGCTGGCAGGTGCAGTGGGCAACTGGATTTCACTTCCAGAGGTATGTGCCAGGGACAGGCCCTTCTCCCTGAGTTACCCTGGGGAAACTGAGGCCCAGGGAGGCCCAGAGAGGCTGGAGAGGGGGAATGGTCTTATTCCACCCCCAAAAAAAGGGGATGAAAGGGCAAAAAATGGTTTGCAAACCAAGCAAGATGTGGATGGGCTCAGCTGAAATGCTGGTTAGGAGGTTGAGCAGGTTCACCTGCACCATTGGCTATGCACACAAACAAGAAGAACCTTGACCATACCTGGGGACTCTGGGTCTGCCCAGCACCATAGTCTGGTGGCTTGCTTGGCATCACCCTGGGAGGAAAGAGGCAAAATAGATCTATGCTCACAGCTCAGGGTGCTTAGGCACACCCAGCCTGCCCTGGCATGACATTGCTGTCTGCAGCTACCTGAAGGGAAACTGTAACCAGGTGGGGTTGGGCTCTGCTGCCAGGCAAGCAGCAACAGAACAAGGGGGGACAGCCTCGAGCTGTACCAGGGGAGGTTCAGGCTGGATGTTAGGAGGAAGTTGTTGTCAGAGAGAGTGATTGGCATTGGAATGGGCTGCCCAGGGAGGTGGTGGAGGCACCATCCCTGGAGGTGTTCAAGAGAGGACTGGATGAGGCACTTAGTGCCATGGTCTGGTTGACTGGATAGGGCTGGGTGCTAGGTTGGAGTGGATGATTTTGGAGGTCTCTTCCAACCTGGCTGATTCTATGATTCTGTGACAGGTTCCTTTCTGCAGAGCATTTGCAGGAGAAAAAAACCCAAACATCGTTTAAATGTCCTAAAAATGACTTTGGCGGCTGACTGGGGCCCGGAGGGTGCTCAGCAGTCCTCTTCCCTCTCCACCCTGTTAAAGCCCTGCCTATTCCCAGGTACATTCCTGGCATTGCTCCGGCTGGGAGTGCAGGGAGGGCACTGACCCCCTGAGCATGGGAAAAATGTTTGTCTGCGTGCGGGAAAGGAGGTGCAAAGAGTGCGGGGTGAGGAGGTCAGCGCGGAGCTCCCTTTCATCTTTCCGCGGGCCCCCAGCCGACACGCGGCCCGGGGGCGGCGGGAGAAGGGTTCTGTCTGCGCCGGGAAAGGGAAGGCTCCTGCGGAGGGGATCCTGCGAGGCCCGGGGGGTGCTTCCGAGCTGAGCGAAGCTGCAGTGCCAGGCGGGGTGGGCGGTGCAGAGATGGGATGGAGAGGTCCCGGCAGTGCCCCCCAGGACGGGCGATTAGGTTTGGCTTTCATCCCTTTGCCGGGCTCAGCGGGATGCAGGGACACCTCCACCCCCCATGATGGGCACGACTGCTGGTGGCTCAGCCTCACTGGGGATATGGAGGATCCCTGGGGACTCTGGGTGCTGGAGGAAGTTGGGTCAGGATGCTGCTTCCAGCCTGGAGAAATCCCAGTGGAAACTCAGCCCTGTTGCCATGAGGGCAAACTGCAGGTTGGGCTTTCCCCATACTGGGGGCAGAGGTTCAGTGGGGCAGAGGCTGGTCCTGACACTGCACCTGGGCTGCTGGGGCAGGTGCAGGCCTCCTGGCATGAGCAGGTTAAAACTCAGATCTCACCCCCTTTGCTTGGCATAAAAGGAGATGGATGATGTGGGTATGGTGAAAGGGAGGAGATGGGGGGAGCCCCTGAGGAGACCAGGAGATGTGGGGCTGACTCCTCTGCATGCCCTCAGTCTGATCCCTCCAGCTCTTTATCCCACCTGCACTGTAACAAAACTCTCCTCCTGGCTTGAACCCTGACATCTCCCTCCCAGCACCCCCTGAGAGCTCAGGGCTGTTGCTGCCATCCTCTGCCCTTGTTGGTCAAAGGAGGAGTCCCAGCCCCGAGCCGGATCCAGTCTGGCTTCCAGGAATCCAGGGCTGGAGTAAACGGCCATGGGTGACAGCTGTGCCTTGGGTGTCATCCACTTGGCCTGCTCTGCTCGGGCCCCTTTCCCAGAGCACCCACACCCCTGTGTGCCAGGGTCCAGTCTGGCCTGTGGGACCCTGGCTCTCCCCAGGAGTTTCCATGGCCTGTGCCATGGGGCAAGAGCTTCTCCTGCCTGTGCAAAGCAGATGGTACAAGACAGACTAACGAGATCAGAGATTAATCTGCACTTTGCTTCCAAATCACATAATCATCTAATTATTCTCAGTATCGGGGTGGAGCAGGCTCCAGGAGCCAGTTCCTGCTCCTTCCTGGGCCACTCTGCATGGCAAAGTGGTGGCAAGGGGTCAGATCCTGCCCCGGTGCTGCTCCAGGATCCCATTTGTTTGGTGGCATTGCCCAGTGTCCTGCCTGTGTGCCAGTCTCTAGGACTGTGCCCAGTGGGAAGCGATGGGGCTGGAGCCAGGCGTGCAGGAGCAGCAGATGCCCATCACACCTCCTGCCTCGCCATGTCCCCATTCAACCTGGCACCAGTGTCACCCGCCTTGTGCCGGGGCAGCCCAGCTTGAAACACATCCCCAAGCACCTTCCCACACCCTCAGCACAGCCCAGGATGAAACCCAGCCCAGTGACTCCCAGTCCTCACCAGCAGGATGCACTGGGGTGGAACTGGGAGGTTGCCAGTGTGTGATCCCGCTCCGTACCCAGCACAACAGTTGGGTGGCATCGACCTCAGCCACTCCTGCCCTGGCACCTCCACCAGCTTTTATAGGGAAGGAACCAGGGGCAAATCTCGCAGCCCCAAGCCGAGGTGGCCCCAGACTGCCGTGTGGCCGCTGGCACGGCCCCGTTATCGGCAGGCCTGGGCTGGCACAGGGCGGCAGCAGGGCTGCCTGACCCCACACTTCCTTCCTTTCCTGGAAGCCGCCGGCTCCGGGCGTGCCGCTGGTGCCCTGATAACCAGCGCTGCTTGCACAACACCGGGGCCGGGCTCCCTCGCTCCCCGCCTGTCCCGGCGCGGCCCTGCGGGTAACTGCCTCAGTTTCCCCCTCCCACAGAAGGAGAAACGCAGCCCCGGACAGTTGGAGAGTGCCAGGACTGCCTGGTGGGGACAGGCTTTAAGGGCTTTGAGCCCAGCTGTAACCTCCCTTCTCCCTGTGCACAGCTCTCAGACCACATCCCCGAGCTCCTCGTCCAGATGTGTCCTCAGCACCTCCAGGGGTGGTGACTCCACCACTCCCCTGGGCAGCCTGAGCCAGTGCCCAGCAACCCTTCTGGCAAAGAAACTTTTCTTAGTCTCCGACCTACAGCTCCCCTGGTGCAGCTTGAGGCCCTTTCTTCTCCTCCCATCACTTGTTACCTGGGGGAAGAGGCCAACCCCCACCTGGCCTCAACCTCCTTTCAGGGAGTTGTAGAGAGCCAGAAGGTCTCTCCCCAGCCTCCTTTTCTCCAGGCTGAACAATCCCAGCTCCCTCAGCCCTTCCTCAGAGGAGTTGTGTTCAAGACCCCTTCAAACCCCTTGTGCTGGCAAGAAGAGTGAGAGCAGGGATGTGTTCCACTGCAGGGTGTGATAAGGTGGGCCAGGTCTCAGCCTCATTTCCCCTTCATCCAGCTACCTGGTAGCAAAGACCATCCTGGAAGATCCTCTTCCCAAAATCTGGAGTGAGAAGAAGCCACCTTCTTCATCTCCTCAGCAGCACCTAAGAAGGGGCTGGTGGGTACAAGGGACTGAGCCGTGGGGCTTGTGGCCAGACACTCCCTGGTCCTCTTCTCCTGAAGGGCAGATGTAGGACCTCAGCCCAAGTGGGATGGGATGGAAGCAGGTTGGGCACTCTTTGGTTTCCCTCATGCCCGGAGCTGGTGGCTCCTGCTTGCACGGAGGAGCTGAGCAGCCCTGGGTGCGTTTGAAGTCGTGGGCAGGGGAAGTGGCAGGCAGGGTCCTGTCTGAGTCAGGCAGGGTAATGGCTGGGCATGGACCTGGCACGGTCGCCTCCCTGCGTGGCTGCAGGTCCTTGCACGTCACAGGAGCCAGCACCGCGGGTCAGGGAGGGACATGTGGGGCAGGTGAACGCAGCCGAAGGGGAAACTCAGCAGTGAGGATGCTGTGACCTGTCCAAGCCCTGCTGGCAGGAGACCCAGCAGCCCTGCCTGCCCTGTGGACTGCTCAGTGCCAGACTGGCATGAACTGGGTTTGGCCAGTGGAAGGGGCTGGGCACTCACATCCCCCCAAATCCTGCTGGGATCCCTTCTGCTGTCCACAGCACTGCCCTGTGCAAGGCCCAAGGCATCCCCAGGGCCTCACCATCCCTCTGGGACATGCAGCTCGGGGGCAGCAGCGAGGCTGTGGTGCCTCTGAGGCTGATGCAGGGCCAAGTGGGAATCTTCACCTTATCTGGGCCATGAAAGGAGGAAGTTTGCAGGGTGGATTCCAGCAGGCAGGTAAACAGTGGCCAGATGGGACCCAGATACCTGCCCGGAGCCAGCCGCCGAGCCGGGTTTGCACAGCCTGGACATGTGTTTGCTCTAGGGAGGGTTTTCCCCTGGGCTGGACGTCAGCCGCGGCGCTGGGACGTCACCCGAGCAGCCTTAGCAGGTTCCTCCGTCACCCTCCTGGCCAGGTGCCTGCATCCGGGGTGCAGGTGCAGGCTGAGGAGGTTGTGCTGTGCTCTGTGCCACCCACCTGGGTACCGTGGCCTTGTGTCCCACAGCCAGGGGTCAGTGTGGTACCCCAGGTCTCCACCACGGCCAAGAGTGCTTGTGAAGCCTTGGACACAGTGCTGGGGTTAGGGTGCACCGTTCTGGCCCCACCAGACCCCTTTTCTGTGTGGGAAGGTTGCTGCTGTGCCCCCCATCTTGGTTGGATTCAATGGCCAGGCAGGGCCAGGCTGCTGGCAGAGGATGCCAGGCGTGCCCTGGCACACGTATGGGTGCACCTTGCACCCAGCCCTGATTTGCAGCGCCAGCAGGATGCTCCCAGTCCCGATTGCAAGATCCTTTCTTGGCTCATCCAAGTTGCCTGGCTCACTCTTCTCCCTGCACGCCCAAAATGCCTGTGCCCTTCCCTGCTCTGAGGGGGAAACTGAGGCACAGGCGTGTGCAGGATTGATACAGGGAGAGGGAAGGGAGCCACCAGACTCAGCCCAGCACCAGGGCTGCCTGCACCAAGCATCACCCACCCGTGGCACCACAGCATCCTCCATCCCAGGGTGCTGCTGCTTTACCCCAGGCCCCAGAGGCTGTCTGCATCCTGCATCTCCCCTGTCCTGTGGATGCTGCTGGGGCTTTTCTTCTCCCACTTCTCCATTTCTGCCCTGATCCCTTTGCCGTCTCCGAGGTGGGATGGCCCCGGGGCACGGTGCCCACCGCGGCATCACCCGCATTTCCCTGCACTTTGCATGGTGCTGAATAATGCAGAGCCCTGAGGGTTCCTGGCTGCCACGAGCCGAGCCCCGGTGGGATGCTGCTGCCTTCGGCTGCCAGGGCACGGAGGGGAAACGCTGGGTCAGGACCCCGCCGGCCGCTCTCCGAGAGTGTTTACTGTCTCAGGAGAAGCTGTAAATTCGTCTGGTTTAATTGAAAGCTGGCGGTGTGGGTTTGCCCGAATCCACCCTCCTCCTCTTCCTCCTCCTCCTCCATTAGATAACGTCTGGCTGAAACCACTCTGCAAACTCACGGCATTCCTGCCTGCTGAGCACCGCCGGCCACGGGCATGGGCACGGCCACCGTGCGTGCTCCTGTGCTGCATGTGGGACATTTTACTTTCACTGTCCTGCTCCTCTGTACTCGTCCTGCCCTGGTCCAGTTCCTGGTCCTGCCTGGGAAGGGATTGCCTGTGACCTGTAACCCAGATGATGAGGAGATGAGGCGGTGGGGGGGGGGGGTGGTGGGATGCTGTGCAGAACCGTGCTGGGATGAGCACCCTGAAGGTCCTCAGTAGAGGAGCCAAAGCTGGGGATCCAAGCAGAGGATAAAGGGAATGGTTTTGGGAGAAGGGAAAGCTGAGCAGGAAGGCGGATGGGATGGTCCCAAAAAGAGCCGGGAGGGAGCAGCAATGGGAGAGCTTTTGCCTCCACACATGGAGGCGTCGCAGGGCTTGGCACCGTGCCCCAGCACAGGGAAATCAAGGCAGAGAGTTGGGCAGGGCTTGGGGAGGGCTGGGGGCCAAGGCTGCATCGGAGGTGTCTGGGGCTGGGGCATGTTCCTCTTCGGGGTTCTGCAGAACAGGCAGAGAAGGAGGAAACCTTCAAAGGTCCCTTCCAACCTGAAATGTTCCATGGTCCCAGGAAGCCCTTAGGCCTCAGAGGGGCTGCTTTGCCAGCACCCATGCCCACAGGTGCTCTGCTACACATCCCCATCCTCACCCAAGGCCACCCCAGGGGAACCCTGTAGGCTCCTCCAAGCCTGACTGAGGATCCCTGGTGCAGAGGGAAGTTTGCTTTGCCAGTGGAGTTCAGGCAGAGGGCAGGGGCAGCAGGGCTGTTGGGGCTGTCCTGCAGCTGCTGCTGACCCACGAGGAATGTGTGAGTCACAGGCAAAGCATCCCCAGGCCACCAGCCCCTTACCATCCTTCTGGTGACAGCGACTCAAGGCTGCCAGCCTTGCACCCTGGCTTTTGGGATGAGGCAGGGGTTCAGGGTGCCCCCAGACACCCCTGCTACACCCTACAGAGGTGCCACGGGCAAATGCAGTCCCCACCCGGGGTGTGGAGCCAGTGGAGATGCCAGTGCTGTGGAGGTGGCCACCACCGCGGCCGGGCACGCTGGGCTGGGCAGGCACAGTCCCCAGCTCCAGGGAGGCCAGACATGAACTCAGCCTCTCCGAGCAGAGGGATGACGTGATGCTGGGAGGTCACCCAGCGCTGGGAAGCTGTCCCAGCCCAGCGCTTGGGGCTCTCCCGCTTGGCCACCTCCATCTCCTCTGGTCGGTGGGAGGGAAGGGGGAGTGATGCTCCCGGAGGCAGCTCCGGTTCCAGCCCTTCCCCCGGGGAAGCTGGCGGTCTGGGCGTTATCAGCTCGCCACAGCTCCGTGCCCGGCTCGGAGTGAAAGGTTTTCCTCTCAGTGGTGCCTTATCGAGGTGCTGAGCCTCGGCCGCTGCTTTGTTCCAGGTTGCACTGCAACATTGAAGAGGAAAATGGCATCTGGGGGAAGAATTGCAAATTCCTGGAAGATTATCTGCGACTGGCAGCTGCCCCTGGCACAGGGTGGTGGGAGGTGGCATGGGGCCAGGACCCTGCTGGGAGCGAGCATGGAGTGGGAATCCCAGGAGAGGACCAATCCCAGAGCATCCCTCCAGAGGTGAGCACCCACAGCCTGCCCAGCTCTGCCCTCCGTGGTTGGGTGCATCTTGAGTGGGGTGGAACTTGATGCATCTTTGCAGGTACCTCAGGCCTGGGCTTCTTTTGGCCGTTGGGAGGACACTGGGAGGACACTGGGAGGACGCTGGGAGGACACTGGGAGGACACTGGGAGGACGCTGGCTGCAGGTAGAAAAGGCTGCGGGGAGGAGCTGCAGTGCTGAGGCCCCAGTGCTGGCCTGGACGCTTCCTGGAGAGCAGCAGCTGCTGCTTTGGCTTCTGCGCAGTAAACCCCCCGGGCCATGGGAGGGCCAGGTGTGAGACAGCTGTTGCCACCTCCTGCATGTCCCCAGTGCCAGGGCAGGAGACCCAGGAGGTGACAGGCTGGGCAGCAGCTGGGTGTGGAAGGATGGTGACCCTCTAGGGATGATGGTGGCATCACAAGGACATGTGGTCCCATCCCAGCAGCCAGAGCTCATCTGCCCTGGCCAGGGCATCTCTTTTTTCAAGGCTACTTCATCATCTCATCCCTCCTGTCCCAGGCTGCTGCTCATGTTCCCTGAGCAAAGACCTGATGCTCTTGTGACACCTAATGGCAGTTACAGTTATCTCCCAAGGAGGCTCAGCTTGCCATGGGGCCACAGATGGAGAGATGCTCTGGTACCAGAGAGACTGCTGAGCCTGGATGGAGCTGCCAAGGGGTTTTAGCAGATGGAGATACCAGCCCTGGGAAGGACAAGCCCAGGAGCTGCTTTTTTCTCCCCATTCCTCATGGAAATGCAGGCTGTGATTCCAGACATCCGCTCACCACCTCCCAGGGGCTTCTGAACCTCCTTGTCACCTCCACCCCAAACCAAGAGGTGCCTGCAGAGCTGAGAACTAGGCAGGTGTACAGGCAGGAGAAACTGCTCTTCAGTCCTCCACTACCACGAAGGGAGAGGCAGGAGCCTGCCCACAACCACAGCAGCAGACATCAGAGAATCCACACCAAAGCAGTGTGGAGCAGCCCTGGGGAGCAGCCCTGGCTCCCCAAATCCTGCTGCCAAGGGAACGCCCTGATAAAGGCAGCGCTGGCCCTGGCCAGCAGGACGTGCCCCCAGCACCACTGAAACCTGTGCCCAGGGCTCGCTGCCAGCTTGCATCACCCGGGGTGGGAAACTGCTGGATCCAGCACCAAAGGGGTCAAACTCAGGACCATCTGCCCCAGACCCTCCAGCCTCCCATGCTGGGGCACATCCCTCATTTCCCTGTTTGCTCAGATCCCAGTGGCAGGGATGGGCTCACCCCAGCACATGCAGCAGCCAGACCTGTAGGCCCTTAGAGCCCATCAGGGTGGTGTGGGCTCTGGGACCCCTGCCCCAGAGCAGGATCCTGCCTGCCAGGACGCTGGGATCATCCAGCCCATCCCAGGGACCAGCATCCCAAGGGGTTGCAAGATCCTTTCCATCCCCACCTCTCTTCTGTCAATGTGGGGCTGTCCTGGGTGCATAGTGGGTGGGAAGGGGTGGGTGCCCTGGGTGCAAGAGGAGAAGATGCCCTGGGTGCAAGGGGAGTGGGTGCCTGGGCAGTGTGGGTGTGTGTGCCCTGGCTGTGGGCAGTGTGGGTGATGCAGGAGGAGGTGATGACAGAGAATGAGTTCTTGGAATTGAGCTGCCAGCCCACACACCACACCCACCACCACTTCTGTTCATGGGAAGAGAGGTGACAGGGGACACAGCTCAGGCACAAGCAGCACCCATGGGTGGCCCCTGGCAGCAGTGCAGGAGGGCTGGGGGAAACTGAGGCGTGGAGTAGCTGCGTGGGCTACCCACGGGGGGACAGCAGCCAGTGTCAGCACAGCTGCCTGAAGGAAACGCAGGTGCCTAAGGAGGCAGCCAAGGCCAGGAGCTGGGGAAGCATCCTGCAGGTTGGGCAGGGCTCAGGGGACACAGCCCCAGAGACTCTTCACTGCTTCACACCCCCATCTCCCCCCTCCCCATATTTCCATCCACCTCCAGGCCATTTTCCTTTCCTGAAGTGGCTCTTTGCAGGGTGGCAGGCAGGGGCGGGGGGGGGGGGCCGGGTGGGGCACTGCCTTTAAGTGTATTTGATGGATAATTCCTCATTACTTTAATGCATTTGCAAGCTGGGATAATTGATGGATGTTTAACAGGATGCGTTTCCGACAGTCGGCAGGAGAAATGGACTCCCATTACCCCACAAACGTTTCTTTTTACCATTGAACTCCTTTGTTTCAATTGATCCTCAGCCTTTCCCATCACTGCCTGCTCATTAATAATCCCCAAAGCAGCTGCTTTCCTTCTCCCCCCACCCCCCCACCCGCTCCCTTCCCAGCTCCTCCCGGCCTCGCCGCCTCGACCTGCCGTGCTGGAGGCTTGCAGGGGTTTGCAGACAGCTCTGGGCAGGGCTGCAGGGCTCTGCTTTAGAATAAAGCAGAATTTTTGTTGTGCCCCCCCCCACTCCAAAACGTGGCCAGACCTGGCTGAGAGCAGCAGAGGGCTGTGCCTGGGGTATCACTTGGGTCACTCAGAGTGATGCAAGCTGCTTATCCAGGGCGTGGGGGGACATTTGGAGGTGAAGGGGGGGAGATGGCTGCTTCACTTGGGTTGAGCTGAGCCCAAGGGAGAGGTCACCTTTTGGGACCAGTATCAGCCCAAGGCAGGCCTGGAGCTGAGCCCTGCTCTGCCGGCAGTGCTTTTATCTGCGGCTCCCTCTGCTCGGGAAGGGCAGCCAGGGGCTTATCGGCTGCCAGGGGTTAGCCACTCTGCCTGTCCCCTGGCAAGGCCCCAGGTTCCCCCACAGTGAGGGGTCTCTGTGTCCCCACCCTGTTCAGCCATCTCAGGGGGTCTGGGGTGGAGGGGAGCACCTGGGGCTCTCCCATCCACTGTGCTGCTGGCCAGGAGTGACCTGGCATTTAATTCCCCCTTGGCACGGCTGCGGCAAACAGGGCTCTGTCCTTGGCCAGTGTCACCCCAGGCCAGGAACTGGGGCTGCCTGAAGCCCTCATACCCTTTTTCAGGCTGCCAAGAGGTGACAGCAATTCTGGAGTGTCCCAAGGGACTGTTTGCCCCTTGCTGCTGAGCTGTTCCCATTCCCCATCCTGGAGCATCCGAAACTGATCTGATCCCTTCATGGATATCAGGGAGTGCCAGGACTGGGGGGGATGGAGCAAAGCTGGAGGTGAGGAGAGTCAGCCTGGAGGTGAGGAGGAAGTTCTTCAGCATGAGAGTGGTGAGAGCCTGGCATGGGTTGCCCAGGGAGGTGGTTGAGGCCCCATCCCTGGAGGTGTTTAAGGCCAGGCTGGATGAGGCTGTGTGCAGCCTGCTCTAGGGTAGGGTGTCCCTGGGCATGGTAGGGGGTTTGGGACTGCCTGATCCTTGTGGTCCCTACCAACCCTGACTGATTCTATGATTCTGTGCTCCCCACTGCAGCCCCATCCTTGGCCACTCTCTCCCCCAGACCTGGACTGGGAGCTTTCAACTTTCCCCCCCTTTCCCCAGCAGACCTCAGCACCTGCCTGACTTTTGCTCACAGCCTCACTTCTCCTTTCCAGTTCCCTCCCTGAGCTGCAGACAAACCTGCAGCCTCTTCACAGGCTTTTCTGCTCTCACCCCCTCCCAGCCACACACCTCACTGAGGCACAGTCTCCACTACTGTCCACACCATTTACCCACCCTAATCAGCATCCCTGATCCCTGCAGCCCTTTTCCCATCCACAACTCACCCAGGAAGAAGCAGAAGAGCCTTGGTACAGGAGACAAGCAGCCACAGGCCTGGTTTATGGCAGAATTAGAAGGAAAAAACAAAGACCAGAGAAGTTTAAAGCATCAGAGGCTGCTCAAAGCTCATACAGCCCCAGGGAGGCTGGGTGAGGGGTACTGGGCCAGATTCAGGTGGAGAGAGGGGTCGGGGGGGTGGGCAGGGCTGTGAGACCCACAGCAGAGATGGAAGTGGCTGGGATGGGAATGAGGAGCCTGAAGGAGATGTTCTCACCCTGGCCTGCACTTGGTGGGCTCAAGGGGCCAGGTCCCAGAGCGTGGACCACCCTGGTGGACCCAACACTGCTGGGCTGTGCCAGCAAGAGCAGCAAAATCTCAGCCCCAAATGCATTGCTGCTGTGGCTGAAGCATGGGATTGAGCCACAGATACTCCCCAAAATGTGGGCTGCTCTCTGTGCTGCAGAGCAAATGGGTCTTAGGGGTGTGGCTGGTCCCCCCCACATCCCTGTGCTGAGGAGCAGCAGGCTGCAACCCCCCTGTGCCCATTTGCACAGCTCCTGGGGGGTCAATAACCTGCTTTGGGGGGAGCTCTGCCTCTTGAGACTTAAACTCGAGAGGACCTGGATACAAGTGAGGGCCTCCAGCTCATGTCCACCCTCCTCTGCAGGGTTCATTGACTCACTGCTGGCAAAGGACCTTCTGCATGGAGCTGAGCTCCACGGGCAGAGCTGGATGAGATCCCTCCTGCTGCAAACGAGGTGCTGAGCAGGAGGGGCATGGAGGGGAGAGCAAGGTCCAGGACTTGGCACTGCTCCCACAAGACACACCCCAGGGCAGCTGTCTAGACCAGGCTCATGCCCTAGAGATGCCCCCCATTGCCCCCGTGGCTGCCCCACGAACACGCACGGTTGGTAGGTGTCCATATGGGGCATTTCCAAGCCAGGACCAGGCTGCACCCCGGGCAAACCTGGGGGGTCCCACTGAGCTGCCAAGCGCAGCTCGGATCCCCTCCTGAACTGCTGAACTGGTGCTAAATCATCGCGGGAAGGCTGGTAAAAGCCTCGGTGCCTTCAAGCATGAAATACAAAGCTCTCACCACCCCCTTTCAGCCTCTTCCCCGGGTGCCCGGCTCGCTGCGTGAAGCCTTTTATATCCCCCCCGCCCCCGATTTCCCCGCCAGCCCCTCCGCCAGCGGCACCATCCCAAATCGCTCTCTGCCTTCAGTGTTTGATGACAGGAGAGAAAATAAAGGAGGGAAAGCAAGGCTGCGATTTCCTTTCTCACCTCTGAAATGGCTTAGGGGGGTGAGGAGGAGGTGGCGGAGGAGAAGGAGGAGGAGGGATGGGAGCCCAATCCACCCCTTCCCCAGTGTTCACCCCAAACCCAAAGGCTTTGATTTTAATGGGAAGGGCGCAGGGAGGGCAACGAGGGAGGGAGATGTGGGGTGGGGACGTGGAAACATCTCCCACTGCTTCATCGCTGGATCAGCTTCTGGCAGAGCTGGCACCCACCGGGCAGAGGTGAAGGAGTTGGTGGATCCCAGCGATGCTTCACTCCAGCAGCATCAGGATGCACCACCCCACCCCCCGCTCCATGGGGAAGAAGACACTGCATGGTGCTGAGGAGCATCATCTCTGCATCCCAGTGGCGGGGACCGCTCCGTGGGGTGGTGGCCCCGCGGGCAGATGGGGCTGCGGGAGGCGGTGGCGCGGGGCTGTCCCCGGGCGCCGCGGGAGGATGCAGATGGCGCGGGGTGGGATGCTGTCGCGCTGCCATCAATCAGCGGCGGCTCTGCCGAGTGCGGCAGCGTCTCCAGGGTGTAAATCAGACCTGAACGCGGCTGAGATTGCTCTGCAAGATCTGGCCCCGCCGTTGGCATTCGCTCCGGTGACAGCGTCGCGACAGGGAGACCTCACGGCCCTGCCAGCACGGCAAAGGGTGTGTGAGGACATCTGGGTGTGGATGCTGAGCATGCCAGCACTCTGCTGCCGAGGGCAAACGGCCCAGGGGAGCCTGAATGGCAGCCCCCAGCAGTCTGAACCCTTTCGGTGTCTCCTCTGTTTCCATCCTCCCATGTCCTGCCCACAGAGTGCCAGTCAAGCAGGAGTCTCCCCACTCACCTTGCCCTATGGGTCTTTGCAGGGAGCAATAAGGCACCTGTGGGTCTTTGCAGGGAGCAATAAGGCACCTGTGGGGCTTTGCAGAGAGCAGTGAGGCATCCCTGGTGTGTGCACTGCCCCTGCTCCCTTCCCAGACCCCAGGGTTTATCTCAGCCACATCAGCATTTGCTCCCAAGCTGCCCCAAAGAGACACTGGTATGGGGACAGGAGCTTGCTGGGGAGCCCTTGGATGGTCAGAGGCAGTTTGGCCTCTGCAGGTGGCCTGTCCCCTTCTCCCTGTCCTGCTTGGGACAGGACAGAGGACATGGCTGGGGGAGTTTCTTTCCCCATTTTCCTCAGCACCCTCTCAGTGCAGCTTAGCACCACAGAGTCCTCAGTTCTCGTGGCAGTGAGAACAAACCCAGGGAGCTGCTTTCCTGCCCTAAACCCCCATCCTTTGGCTGCTGGGACAGAGGCCATTTCCATTTCCCCCACATCAGGCAGCATTTCTACAGCTGCAAGAACTTAAGGAATCAGTTTTGACCACCTGGGGCCAGCCCTGGTCTGAGCTCACTGCCCTGCCATTCATGCTTGAGCTTTTCCTTCCCTTTCCCAGTGCTGCAGGTGCTCCACCAGGCTGGTGCTGCTGAACTGCTTCATCTCTTTCCAAACATTGCCTGCCTGGAATCCAGCCCAGCCCTTGAATTGTGCCACACAGACGTCCCTGTGCCATGCCATGCCCAGTCTGGGCATCACTGACTCTGCTGCCCTTTGCCATCATGGTTTGCTCTGCAGGGTTTCACCTTCCTTGCCTTTGTCCACTTGTCCATCCTTCCCCATGCTCCCTCCTGTCCATCCTCCAGCTGCTGCCCCTGCTCTTGAGGGAAGGTGGCTGGACCTGCTTCTTCCCTGTGGTAGTGGTGGCCAGGGCAGAGCCTTCTTGGGGGGGGGAGAGTGAGTGAGCTGCTGGCCTCATGTGAGCATCTTTCATCCCTGCTCAATGTGCTCGAAGGGAAGGCATCATTAGGGCCTGACTCAGTCGTTTTGGCAAACACTCAACAGCTCCCTCCCTGCGCTCCCTGGTTCTTCCTGAACCCCCCCCAGCCCCCCACTACCCCCACAAGCCCTGGGGGTGCAAATTTGGGGCATCCCCCACCACCAGCAGCAGCTTTTGGCTCGGATTTGGAGGGGAAGCAGGGTGGGAGACACAGAGCATCGCATCCCTCGTGAGATGTTCAACCCCTGGGGACAGCGATGCTGGCAAAGGGGCTGTGGTCCAGCATCTGCTGGATGCTTCCCGGGCTGGGGCTGGCAGCGAGCGCCCGGGAGCAGGGGCGGGCTGGGCGGCTGCGATTATTCAATCTGGAGCAGCCCTGACCTGCTGACAAAGGCAGAGTTATTTTTAAAAGCAGCCACTCAGCGAAATTCTGCTCTGCCGCCTGTCCTGCGCCGCCGCCCGCCGCAGCCGGGGACCCGGCCCGGCAAGCGCACACCTGGGCGCTGCAGCGGGAAGCAGGGGCACGGTCCCTGCGCTCTACCCCCCCGGCCCCTCTCCGTGGGCTCCCGTGGGGTTTTTTGAGGAGCAATGGGAGCATCAGAAGCTCCTTCCCAGCACCATGAGCCCAGGGCTCCCAGCATGCCAGAGGGAAGGGCATCCTGATGCATCCCACCCTGTTGCTCCCCAGACCATTGTCCTGCTGCCTCCACAAGCAGTGGGACAGATCCTGCTCAGCCCGGGGGCCTTTTTAATTGCAGGACGATGCCCGATGTGGTGCTGGCCCAGCATGGCAGCAAGATGCCCCTGTCCTGGCCCTCGTGTGGGGTGTGAGTGCAGGGATTTTCCCATCCTCAGTCCCCGCTGCTTGCTTTGTGGGTCAGGAGCAGCCCTGGCCTCTGCCCATGCTGGGGGCTGCCCTCGCCATGCCCAGGCTGGTTGGCACCTGGGAGGGATGCAGCCAGAGGAGGGTTTGGTCTGTGCAGGGGAAGGGCTGGACCCACTCCAGATTTCCAGGGTGAGGAAGTCACCCCAAGCCACGCTCCAGATCCAAGGGGCTGGCAATGCTTCAGCCAGGAGAGACCTCTCTGCTCCCACCTTGCAGCCCTCCATTTTCCATCCAGAGACAGCCAGAGTGGGTTTAATTCCCAGTCAAGGGGGATCCACTCCAAGCTTTCCTGGACACTGCCTGCTGGAGGATGCGCTCTCAGCCCCGCTCACCCTCTCTCCCCGAGGCTGCCCAGGAGCTCTCCTTCCCTTTTACTGCCGCGATGCGAATTAATCCCCATTTCCTGAAGCTTTTATGGTTTCCTCCCAAATGGCTCCTACATCAGGGGCTATTGGGTTACAGCGAATGCCAGCAGCTACGACCAGCTCAGGCTCTGCCCGCTCCTAACCCCCCCGCCCAGTGCATCTGGGCACTGCCACCCCCTGCTCCTGCTCCCCCCGACTGGCCCTTCCGCGGAGCTGGATGGATGCTCCCAGCAGCAAACGACCCCCGCCGGGCTGGCGAGAAGCACCAAGGACTCTCGTGAAGGGGGGAGCGGGGCTGGCTGAGCCCCCGGGGCGTGCGGATCTGGGGGTGGCCCCCGCTTTCGGGGCGGTTTCGGGGCGCCTGGTTTGGCTGCCAGGGCTCTTGGCTCCGTCTTGCTGCGAGTGCACACACACCTCTCGGGCTGGTTACTGTAGAAACGAAATTAGCACGGGGAGGGAATGCAATCCCAGAGCTAATTAAGGTAATTACAGCTTCACACCAGCTGCTCACGAGGTCCAAGGACCTTCTGTAACTTGTGGAGGGGATCAGCCACTCGGGGGGACTTTGAACTCCAGCTCCCAGGGTCCACACTTCTCCGGTGGCACTTGGGATGTGCTGTGGCACTCACTGCCAAGGGTGACACCCGGCCAGGGGTCATGCACGGCCCCAGATGTGTCTCCCAGATGTGCTGGCTCCGTTACAGCAGCGAGATCCAGGGTGGGTTTGGCTTCCAGGGTGGGTTTGGGGTCCCTGGGGAGATGCTTTAGAGGAAGGTTGGTGCTGAGGGGGGTGGGAGGAGCTGCTCCTCCAGCCCAGGGCACCCTGCCAGCGGTTGCACATTACAGATGTGTCACTGTGGCTCTTCAGCTGGGGACACACTGACCTGGTGGGGAGGGAAACCACAGATGGGTCAAGGTCCTCCTCTATCCCACAGGGACCAACTGGATGAGGCCAAAGGGTGCAGGATGAGTGCAGGCTGCAGGGCCTGGGGCTGGAGGCTGTCGAGGATGTTTAGGGGTGGCCGTGGGGCTGGAGGATGGGACATCTGCCTCTGGGTTGGGTGAATCCAGTCAGGCACACTGGAGACTGCGCGGGGTAGGGGTGACCATGGGGTCCAGCAGCCAGGGGGGCAGGGCCATCCCCAGCTCTCCCATCAGCTGGTGGAACATCCCTGCCTAGCGGCTGCCTTCCCACAGAACAAGATTTTTGGAGCAGATTCCCGACACCGGCCCGGGGCGGCAGCCAGGGGAATGTGGCCAAACATGTTTGTGCCGTGGCCGAAACCGGCCGGCGTGGCCTGGCTGCGGCGCAGCAGCTGGGGCTGGCGGGGGCTGAGCTGGCTGAGGACCCGAGGGGAGCCAGGGCTGGGGACAGCAGCAGCCTGTGCCATGAGACGTGTCCGCGGCGCTGATTCACCACTTCCCAGCACGCTGATGTTTATTACCCAGCTTGGTTGCAGGGCTGACAGGAGATGTGGCGCAGGGAGCGGCGGGGGGAACATAAATCCAGCGCCGGTGCGGGGGCCGGCAGCATCCCCCGTGAAAGCTGATGGGTTTCCCCAGCCTCCCCACTCCCCCCTCCCCGCTCTGGCTGGTGGATTTTGATGGAGGAAAATAAATGCTCACAAAAAATGATTCCCTCTCTCTCTCTCCCTCCCTCCCTCCCTCCCTCTGTGTCTTTCTCTTTCTCTCTCTCTCGGCTTGTCCCCGTTTGCCCTGCGCTTTGGCAGCACTGCCGGGGTGGGTGGGACATGGCGAGAACGGCAGTGAGGAGGGAGGGATGGCTGGAGTGGGCTCCCCTGGGATGCTAGGGCCCAGCAGGGATGTGGGGCCAAACTGGGACCCTACTCCTGTACACGACCCCTGCTCCTGCAGCCTGTTCCCTGTGGCCTGGAGCATAAAAGGCTTCAGCTCAGTGCATGGATCAGAGATGGAGAGTGGAGGGAAGGGGACAGATCTCCCGAGCTGGTCCCCAGGGCTCATCCCCCACCCCAAGGAAGGCGGTGTGGGAAAAGAGAGGCTGTCTGAGGCGGGATCCGATGGAGGGGGACGGACCCAAGGCAGCAGGATGGATCCCAGGCAATAGGATGAGTCCAAAGATGCAGCACGGATCCACGGCAGCAGGATGGAGCTAGTGGGAAGGGAGGGAGCCAAGCAGCAGGATGGAGCTGGTGTGGAGGGATGGCTCCAGCGCTGAGGGATGGATTGGATACGGGAGGCTGGTTCTGCTGCAGGGGGCTGGAGCTGCTGCGAAGGGCCGGCGCTGGTGCAGAGGGATGGCTCTGAGGCAGGCGGCTGTGACTCACAGTGACACGAGCACAAGGGTTTGCTGTCCCCCCCCCCCAGCTCTGCCATCACCATGGGGTTGATCTCTCCTTCAGCACTAGGGACAAATGGGTCCACCACGTCCCCTCGCCCCCTCCCAGCAGAGCCCCTCCCCACCTGTGCCTCAGTTTCCCCAGGTGGCCAAGGGGCAAAGGCTGCTCCATCCCTATCTCTCCATCTGTCCATCCACCCCTCCAGCACCGCGACAGGGCTGGGGGCTCCGACCTCCTCCTGCAGCAGCCGGCAAGGGCTGGAGCAATACGGGGCCGGCTTGAGCAGTCCCCCCCCCGGTTATTTATAACCCCCTCCAGTGCCGGTGTGCGGCGGCAGCTCCTGGGGATATTTTTAGCCCGCTGCAGGGAATCACGGCAGCGGCGAGCACTCGGGAGCAGCGGGAGGGAGGCAGGGCGGGCGAGGTGCTGCAGCACGAAGCGCTGCCAGCATCCCTGCTCCAAACCCCCCTCACCTCAGCACCCCCCGCGGCTGCCCAGGGACAAACAACCCAGCTGCTGGGTCACGCTGGCCTTGCTGCCACCGCATCCGCCACCGGGCCGCCGGGACCTAAGGGACCATGCAGATGATCTCCAGAGGTCCTTTCCTACCCCTACCGTTCTGTGATCCTATGTCCGTGTCCCCCCTCCATCACCTCCCATCCCGAAACGTTGGAGATGGGGAGCGGGGCCGCCCCCTGGCACAGGGCAGCTGCCGCGGGGTGGGGGTGCCGCGGGGGTGCCGTGGCGCTGCCAGGCTGCTGCTGTCTCCTCGCGGCAGCAGACACGAGGCGTGCGGCGCTGTCTGCATCTCTAATGGGCCTCGCCTGCTCCCCCCCCGCGCCGCTGCGGGGGCTGCGGGAAACCCGCGCGGGGGCACCCCGGGCACGTGGCTCTGCTCTCCTGCCATGGGTGCCGCTGCCACCCGCCCTGCTGCCAGGGCCACCCCGGACCGGCCGGCTGCCGGGGGGGTGCTCCACACCCCGCGCAGACAGCGTGGCGCTGCCACCCGCACCCATGCACACACACGCGTGTCCACACACCTGCGGGCAGCTGCACGCGTGTGTGCGCGGCTGGCACGGCAAGCAGGGGGCACCCGTCGTGAGCTCTGGGGATAGAGGTGCCACCTCCTCGGCAGGGAGGGACCCCTTGTGCCAGCCCCACCCTGCCCATGCACAAAGATGCCGAATGTGCTGCAGCTTCACCTGCTGCCACCCCTCTGCGTCCACTCATGGCGACGCCCATCCCAAACCTTCCTCCCCTAGAGCAGGCTGCAGGAGCTGTGGCGTGCTTGGCATCAGCTCCCTGGGCACCCCAGGACCAGAGATCCGGGTACTCAGGACCAGGGCTGAGCATCCAAGGGTGCAGGGCTGGTTACCCAGCACCAGGGCTGGGCATGTAGGAGCAAAGCTGGGCACAGCGGGGTGCAGGACCGAGTACTCAGCACCAGCGACACCCACCCATCTCTGGCAGTGCCAGCGGTGCACGGGGCCAAGGTGTGAGGTGCCACCCTCCTGTTCCAGGCTGTTCCCCAGTTTGTTTTCTCCCTCACTAGACCCCAGCTGGCAGGACACTGCCCATATCCCCCCTGCCCCACCCCCGGGCTCATTTCCGTGGCGATTTATGGGGGAGCAGATTCTGCAGCTGCCTGACAGACAGCGAGGGCCATGCCTGAAACCAGCCGTGCCTCAGTTTCCCCAGCTGCAGCCGGGGCTGGGGAGGGCAAGGCTTTCCCCGTGTTTTTGAAGCTGTGTTCCTGGAAAGCCCAGGCTGTTATTAGCAGGGCTATTTATAGCTCCCTAAATGGGTTATTAATATGATTATTCGCAGCGCGGCAATGGGTAACCGCCCCGGGTGGGGACAGCTCCCTGCCTGTCTGAGGTGCTGCTTGGGGACAGTTGCAGCCCCAACCTGCCCCCACCCGAGGGAAAAAACCCTCACTCCAGAACTCTGTCGGGGCACCAGGCTGTGCCCAGTGGGTGATGGGGTCCTGAGAAGAGCGGGGGGCTGAGGGCCGGTTGGGGGTTTGGTGCTGCTGTGGCCCCGCGCTGGAGTCCAGCTCTTGTTTCGATCATGGTGATTAGCTGAGTCACAGCTGGGGTGCTGCTAATTAAATGTATTTTTTAATTAACAAGATCACAGCGAGGCCTGCCAGCCCGGCTTGCCTTTCAATCACAGCTGACACAGGCAGCTGCGACCACCAAGGCCTGAGGTGTGATGAGTGCTGCAGTGCTCGGCTCTGCCCCATGCGGCTCCCGCCCCAGCAGCTCATTTCCCTGTGCAGCAGTGCTGTGAGGATGAGGAAGGCTCGTGCCCAGCATCATCCAGCCCCGGGGGTGAGGTGAGCAGGGCAGGCTCAGCTCCTGGTTGTTGTTTGTGGAGCTGGGATGCAGTGGATGTGTCGGGGCTCAGCGCAGGGCTGGGCCACCCCTGCTCCCGCCCCATGACTCAGGACTGCTTCATGTCTGCCCCCTTGTCCCTCCTCACCACCTGAGCCCTGACCCAGCCTGGCTATTAATATTAATAACCCCCTCCCCACCCCCTCCCCAGCTATTCACCCACCTCAAAGCACAACCTGCAGTAACCCCAGTCCCTGGACGGGCAAATGGCCACTTCCCACCGGATGGGGAAACTGAGGCACGGGAAGTGGGCCAGGAGCAGTGCCAGAAGCTTTCCTTGCTTCCCTGCATGGTTCAGGCTGCAGCATGGGATTACAAAAACCAAGGGTACCCACGGCCCGCTGGCAGCCCGTGGGGTGAGTTGGTGTGGGTGGGGAAGGCTTTCCAGGCTGGGGAGAGAAAAGGAGAACAAATCGATCCAGCTAAATAATAAATGACTAAATAGAAGCCAAAAAAAGGGAGACAAACGAAGGAAAAAGAAATACAACTAAAGAGGAGAACCTCCCTGCCCCCAGCCCGGGCTCTGCCCCGTGGCACCAGGGCACCGCTGCAGCCCGTGGGAAGCGCTGCGGGGCTGAGCTTCGGCGCGGCGGGGGTGAGCCGCTCGGTGTGCCACGGGCCGCGGGCGCGGGCAGGCGGCGGCGCTGGGGTGGCTGCCCGGCGTTGGCAGTCTGGTCATGTCCTGCCAGGGCGGGCAGCAGGACTGAGTCACGTTCCAGCGGCAGCAGTGAGTCACGGCCGCCCCAGCCTCCCGGGGAGCAGCCGGCACATTGCAGAGATTCCTGGATGGAGGCAGGAAAATAAAATTAAATAATAACAACTGCCAAGCCACATCCCCCCCCCCGCCACCTTCCCTCCCCCTCCCCTCTTCCTTCCTTCCTTCCCCCCAGCTCCTGCAACACCAGCGCAAAACAGCAAATTCCTGCGCCACCGGGAAACACCTCCTGCCTCACCACCGCCCACAGGCGACCTGCTGCTCGCTGCACCTCATGGCCCCCCCAGCAAAAGGAGGTGAAAGATGCTTGCTCACACACACCTCACCCCCGCCCAGGCTCCCCTGAGCCTGGGAATACACCAGCAGCAAGGTCCTACCAGGGCAATGCAAAGCAGGGGGGCGGCTGTGGGGGGTTCCCTCTCTTTGCAGTGCTTCCTGTGGATCTCGGGGGGAGCCGAGCAGGATGGGGGTACCCCAGCACTAAGGCTGCACAATCTTGGTTGTGAAGGTTTCTGGGGGTGGTGTTGTAGCATCACAGATATTTAGCATCACAGATATTAATATAATTTAGCATCATCTCCTATCATTAAAGCCTCTGCCCATGGGGGTGTCCCCAGCCTCGGGGAGATGGGGGTGGTCCTTGTGCCCCTGCAGCCCTGCGTGTGGTAGTGAGGGATGCACTGGGGCAAGGACCTGCCCAGATCCATTATCCAAAGCAGTGGAAGCCCCTGTGGACTGCAGAGGCTGTGCAGGGAGCAGCCACACTGCTGCAGTCCAAGTGCCTCGGGCCAGGGCCACGTTGCAGGACAGTCCTGCAGGCTGCACCCCGTGGGGCACAGTACTTACAGGGCACAGCCCCTGTAGGCCACAGGCCCTTATGGATCACAGCTCCTGCAGGGCAGGAGGCAGGGAGACACAGCTGTGGAATCTGATCTCTGCAGAGCCCAGCACCTACAGAGCAAGAGCCCTGCTGAGGAGGCCTGGTCCCCGTGGAGCCCAGCTCCTGCCCAGCCCAGCTCCTGCCCAGCCCAGCTCCTGCCCAGGCCAGCTCTGGGCATTATAGAGCAGGAGCTGCTGCCCTGTGGTGCAGTGCCCTATAGACCAGCTGGCCCCTATGGAGCCCCACAGAGCCCCTGCAATGAGCAAGCAAGAAGAGATGCTCGACAGAGCAGTCCCTGCAGAGAGGCAATGCCAGAGAGAGCCCTACAGAGCCTGCCCCTATAGCAAGAGCCTCCAGCCCACAGGGTGGCTCCCAGGGAAGGCAGAGCAGCTCTGCAGGCTGGGCTGTAGGGACGTGCAGGGCACTTATGGCCCCGGTCCTGCCCCAGGTCTGGCAGGAACACTCTGGGAAAGCATCCCCGGGCCCTGAGAGTCCCTTTCTGGGGATCAGGAGAGACTGCACTGCACAGAGCCCTGCAGCAGGCTGTGGAGGGGACCCCAAAGCATGCCCCACTCCTCTACATCCCTGGTAGCCACCTCTTCACTTGCTCCACGCGTTTGCACAGTGGTTTCCCACAGCATGGAAACCCCAGAGCCGTGGCTTGGGATGAGGCTGGGACAGCAGAGCCTCAGCGCAGCGCCGGCAGCGGCAGCGCTGCCCCGGGCTGGGTTTTCTCAATGAGGGGCAGGCAGCGCCGCCGGAGCTGTGGGTTTCACAAGATATTTTGGTCACTGCTTACAAGAAGAGGCCTTGGGGAGGGCTGTGGCTTGGGGGGGGGATTCCAGTAAGTGGCCTCTGAGCCTTCCTCATTCCGGAGAATAGGAAACTGCAACTTCTCCAGCGGGTTTCACTTTCTGGGCGCGGAGGGGAGAGGCCAAAGTGGCTGTGAGGGGCACTTGCTGCACCTCTCGGCTGCAGAAATCTCCCTTTCATTTTCTCCTTTTCCTCCATGAAGCCCAGCAGGAGTTTGGTCTCCCACCAGCCTGTTTCGGGCATGCTCGGGGCAGCCAAGCGATGCTCTCATCTCTGGGGGCAGCAGGGTGCCAAGGTGGGGGCAGTAACCTGCCCTGCTGCCCTCTCACCCCCTCCGTCCCTTGGCCGCCTCCCTTCCCTAGCAGCCCTTTTCTGGTGGCACCCCAAAGGTGTTACAGGAGGGCAGGGGTCCCCGAGGGGCGCTGGCACCCAGGAGCAGGGTGGGCAGGAGCTGGTAAAAATAGCAGCCAGGTGCCCTGTGCCCCAGCAGCAGTTTTTTTGCTGGGTAAACAGGAAATCTATTCTTAGGCCCATTCATGAGCCGCGGGCTGGCGGCAGCTCCCCGCTCGCTCCGGGCTTGTTTTGTTCCTGGCTGACACAGAGGTGACGCCGCGGCGGAAAGGCCACCGGGCAGAGCCTTCCAGCCCCGCGGGCTGCCCCTCCTGCCTCTTCCCCCTTCCAGCAGCAGCTCCTCTGCCTTCCCGGGGGGCGACGGACACTGAGACTTCCCCTTCACCCCAGACAGTGGTGGTGGGAGGTGAGGGTGCTTTTGGGGTGCCTCTGGAAACCCTTCTGCTGTTTGCTTCTGGGTTTGGCTCTCTGCTGGGTGGCCCCCCCCCCAGGGGTGATTGTTTTGGCAGAGCTTTCCACCTGCCCCCTCCCCCATCTAGCTTCTCTCCACCCTCCTTAAAGGTGGAGGAGATAAGGCCACTGGTTTGCCCTTTCCTGGGGTGAGATGAGGAAGGAGCTTTGCTGGCTCCCACAGACAGCTGTGGTTCATCTTTGCTCCCCATCCTCTTCCCAAGTGCTCTCCCACTTGCAGTATCTCCATGGATCCATTTATCCTGTGATCCCTGGGCTGGAGATGCTGCATGCTCCAGCAATTCCAGCCTGCCAGTGATGCTGAGCTCCCCAGAAGTCTCCAGCTTGTTTCAGCCCCTGGCAGGCTTGGAAGTGGCAAATTCTGCTTGAGCAACTTTCTTGGGGTCCTAAAGAGGATGTAGAGAGAAACCTTCTTGCTTGGCAAGACCTTCTGGTGGCCTTTCAGGACTTAAAGTGGCCTATGAGAAAGCTGAGGACAGAGTTTTGAGCAAGGCCTGTTGTGACAGGATGAGGGGGGATGGTTTGGAACTGAAAGAGGCTGTTTCAGAGTGGAGAGAAGGGAGAAATGTTTGACACTGAGGGGAGGTGGGCGATGCCCCATGGCTGGCACTATTGCAGGTCTGGTTGTTTGGGGCTCTGAGCAGCCTGCTCTAGCTGCAGATGTCCCTGCTGAGTGCAGAGGGTTGGACTGGATGAGCTTGAATGGTCCCTTCCTGCCCAAATCAGTCTCTGACTCCATGATTAAAACCTTGGGGCTGCAGCCTGCAGTGCTGTGACACGACCAGGCCTGATGTTGAGAGGGGGACTCGCCTGTGTCTCCCCAGCATCACTGCCCTGCACCAGTACAGCAGCACCTGTGTGGCCCCAGCCTCATCCCAAGGTCTGTCCCCCAGGAAATGGGTGACTGGGAGACATCCAAGGGTGGAAGGTGCCTGTGGGCAGGAGGAGGTGTGGGGAAAATCCGAGGTGGGCAGCACAGGTTGGCTCAGCAATGCAAGGGGTCCGTGGGTGAGGGGTACCCCCAAATCATGGCACTGCAGCAGGGGGAGGTCAGGGGCAGTGACAGGCTGGGGAAGGGACATCCCTGAGCTGAGTCTCTGCAGGGTGTCAGAGCAGGGTGGCTACAGATGAGGTGATGTGGAGCTCCAGTGACGACCCCACGGCATGCTTTGGAAAATGCACCCCCAAAACCAGCTCCTTGGAGCGCACAAGGGGGCCGCAGGTTGGCATCTCTCAGAGCAGCAGCAGCTCCCAGACACACAACCGGCACCAGCCACGGCCGGAGCATGCCTGAGGCGCTGCTGCCCTCCGGTGGCAGCCGGCGGCACTGCACGGCGAGCCGCGGCCAGGCAGGCTGCTGGGGTGCAGGCTCCCCAAAGCAACCTGGCACTGCCTGCTCCTCAGCTCGGGTACCTCCATCATCTCTGCCCAGTGCAGAGGGCAAAGAGGGGAAGGGAGGGGGTCCAGGCCGTCCCTACAGTGGCAAAGGTGCCACCAACTTGCCGTTTTGGGGATGAAAACTCAAAGTACAGCGAGCTTGGGGATTTGATTGAAGACAGCTGGGAGCAGGATGGGCAAGAGGAGGCTTGACCCATCGGGCTGCCCAGGAAGGGTGCATGGCCTCATTCTGCCTCATGACAGGAGTCCACATCCTCCTCCCGTGGGTGCGTGATGCCTGCAGCAGCTCAAGCCATGGCCCTCATCCAGCGCTGCTTCAGCTCCTCACTGTCAGCCACGAAGGTGAGCACCTGTCCAGACTGCACCAGCTGGAAGCGCTGGTGGCAGGGGCCCTGCGGCAGGTCCCTCACCTGGTAGCCCAGCAGAGGGATGGAGGTGTAGGCTCGAACATCCTGCCAAGAGCAAAGGCAGCTGCGTGAGGCAGAGGGTGGGCACAGCAGGATGCCCCTTGCCCCGCAGGGGCTGAGCCTTGCCTTACCTGGGGGGCTGCAGAGGTGTAGAGCATGCGGGGATCGTCCTGCGGGATCACAAACCAGCCTCCCGTGCTGCCCTTGCCGCTCCTGTCCAGCAGCTGCAGAGAGCTGCAGAGCAAGCTCCTGCCCGAGACCCCTGCGGCTCCTTTCTGTCAAAACCCCAACGAGCATAGTCCTGAATACCCCCTGCAGGAGGCAGAAAGGGCACCAAGCCACTGGCATTCCCTGCCTGCTCTGTAGACCCCCCAGAGCAAAGGCACAGGAGGAGTGGTCCCGGCTGTGAAGGTCCTGCTGAGATGCCATGGTGAAGGGAGCCCCAAGTGCCTTGTCCCACAGGGTTCAGAGCAGGAGGGAACTCAGCAGCCCCCAGCAGCCCCACAATTCACAGGCACCTGACTGCCAGCCCTCCTGCTGCAGGTGCACAGCCAGGCTGGGAATGCAGGGCTGGGGACCAGAGTGAGTAGCTCAGAGGAAGAGGGACAGAGGAGTTCTCTTTAAGGTCTTTAGCAGTGATCTGGAAGAGGGGATCAAGGCACCCCCAGTCAGTTTGCAGATGACACCAAGCTGGTGTCTGTGTTGATCTGCTGGAGAGTCAGAGGGCCGGGGCACACTGAGGAGCCAGAGGCAACCCCCCAGCTCTGAATTCACCCCTGGTGTAGAGACAACCCAGCAGCACCCCAAGCCCATTCCCATCTGCTCCTTGCCCCTTCGCCTGGGTGCCAGAGCTCCCACCAGGAACAGGTACTTCTCCGATGTGCTGCTCTTGTGGGTGATCTTCTGGACTGGCCCCTCCTTGGTCAGCTCGTTGGAGGGGTCCACGATGGCATCCTCCAGGCTGATAGACCACCCAGAGGTTCTGCAGCCGCTCCCGGGGGAGGCAGAGGGACTGCTTCGTGCAGGGAGCTGAGCAACTGCAACTTTCTCACCCCTGGCTGCCCTTCACCCCCACCTCCCAGGCCAGCTGCTGAGCACCGGGAGAGGTGGCACAGCTGCCTCACCCCAGACTGAGCTTCGGAGCAGCTCCCAGCCTCTAACAGCCTGTTCCATCGCGGCTGCTGCTGCAGGCACGACCTCTGCGCACTCCAGGTGATGGGGTCAGCACCAACAGCAGGCTCTAACCCCCGCCCCGCTCCACCCACAGCGCTCTCGCCGCACGCAGGGCAGGGCTGAGCTCCAGTGACTCCTCCAGCAACGAGACCAGGAGGAAATGTGGCAAACCTCCCTGCCGTGAGCCGCGAAGTGCTGCCACCTGGGCCCGGCACTCCACCTCAGCGATGGCTGCGTTTGAGCGCTTGGCCACCATAACCACCACCTCCAGAGCCTCTGCAAGGAGAAGGAAGGGGAAGAGCGGCAGCGGCCGGGGAGCTGCGGCGGGAGGCGCCCGGCGCTGTCGCTGCGCGGCGCTGTCGCTGCGCGGCGCTGTCGCTGCCCGGCGCTGTCGCTGCGCGGCGCTGTCGCTGCCCGGCGCTGTCGCTGCGCGGCGCTGTCGCTGCCCGGCGCTGTCGCTGCCCGGCGCTGTCGCTGCTCGGCGCTGTCGCTGCGCGGCGCTGTCGCTGCGCGGCGCTGTCGCTGCCCGGCGCTGTCGCTGCGCGGCGTGCGGAGCCTGCTGCCCTCTGCTGGACACGGCCGGAACGGCCCACGCAGAGCCCGAGCCGCGGGAGAGAGTCCAGCGGCGGCTGCAAAGATGCTGAGGGGCCTGGAGCAGCTCTGCGAGGAGCAAAGGCTGAGCCCTGGGGCTGAGCCGGCGCAAGAGCAGAAACTAGAAAGACATTCAGAGCAGATCACACAGGAATGCATCCCGATGGTTCTTGACTCTCTCCAGAGAGGAGACTCCACAGCCCCCTGGGCAGCCTGTGCCAGTGCTCTGTCACCCTCACAGGGAAGAAAGTCCTCCTCAGACTCATGTGGAGCCTCCTATGCCTCAGCTCCCACCCAGTGCCCCTTGTCCTGGCACTGGGCATCACCCAGCAGAGCCTGGTTCCAGGCTCCTGGCTCTCACCCTGCACATCTTTATGAAGACATGCCCCAAGCCTTGGAATGACTTCTGCACTAGGGCAAGGCAGATGCCCTAGCCCTGATCCTGGCACACACTGTCGGTGGGTCCCAGCTGAGGCTCCCAGAGCAGGAGCTGTCCTGCAGGGCTGCCATGCAGCCCACAAGGACCTTGCTCTTCTCCTTCACTGGGTGGTGTCAGGCTGCTGCCTGAGGTTGCATCCTCCCAGTCACTGAGACAGTGAATTTCCAGTGAAGACTCCTGCCCCACTGGCAACCCCAAACCCTTCTGCCTCAGCAGCAGGGGATAAGCACTCACCCAAGGGCCTGGCAGGGAGCTAACCAGCAGGCCACAATTTAGCCCACAGCCAGGCACAGACACCTCCAGAGAGGTCAGTCCCATCCTGCTGAGGCTTTCAGACCTCTGTCCATGAGGAAGACACCAGAGCAGACCTGAGGGCTTCGAACAGCAAATCCCCTACTCAGCTTCTCCACAGCCCCACACCACTTCCATGGTGGTTTTCCTTCCTTCCAAACCCCACACCACCTGGAGCCTGAACACACCCACAGCACCCAGAAGCCTCCCTCCTTACCAGAGCTCTTCAAACTCAGCCACGAGGTCCCACACCCCCTGGAGGTTATTTGCCTTTTCCTCCATGGCACTGGCTGGGAGCAAGTCCTGGGTGTAAAGGAGGTGCAGGGGCAGGTGGTGATGGCTTCTCTCCCTTCTTCTCTCCCTCTCTCTGCTTTAAGGTGTTTCTGGGCCCCAGGGTGTTGTTTGGGGATGAGGATTGGCACAAGGCAGAGATCATCTGCTGAGCTTTCTGTGGCAGGAGAGCTTGCCTCTGGGTTGGCCTCAAAAGGCAAAGAGGAGGCACAGCAGGTTGCAAGCAGGAGACATGGGAATGTGTTCAGTCCTGGGGGTGTCTTGCCACATGGGCTGAACCTGGGGCATCACCAAGCCCAGAACAGCAGCACAGGTGTCATGTAAGGGTACAAGCAGGCATGTGCCCATCTGCTGGGAGCCCCCAGTAATAGGGTAGGCTGTGTCCCACCCCAAACTGGAGCCTGGGGTGCCCTGGGTGCCCCACAGGGATCAGTGCTGGGCTCGGTCCTGTTCAGTATCTTTATTGATGATCTGGACCAGGAGATTTGAGTCAGCAGCAGTGAGTTTGCAGCTGGCACCAAGCTAGGAGCAGCTGTGGAGCTGGTGGAGTGGAGCAGAGCCCTGCAGAGAGACCTGGCCAGGCTGCATGGGTGGGCAGAGGCCAAGGGGATGAGACTGAACAAAGCCAAGGGCAGGGTTCTGCACTTTGGCCACAACCCCAAGCAGCTACAGGCTGGGGACTGAGTGGCTGAGAGCAGCCAGGCAGAGAGGGCCCTGGGGGTGCTGGGAGAGAGGAGCTGAAGCTGAGGCAGCAGTGCCCAGGTGGGCAGCAGAGCCAATGGCATCCTGGGCTGGCTCAGGAGCAGTGTGGGCAGCAGGAGCAGGGAGGTTCTTGTGCCCCTGTGCTCAGCACTAAGTGCCTCATGCAGCCTCCTCTTCGACACCTCCAGGGACAGCGACTCCACCACCTCCCTGGGCAGCCCATTCCACCCCGGCAAGAACTTCCTCTAACATCCAGCCCTGCCCTGCCCTGGCACAGCTCCAGGCTGTGTCCCCTGGTTCTGCTGCTGGCTGCTTGGCAGCAGAGCCCAACCCCACCTGGCTACAGCCTCCCTGCAGGCAGCTGCAGGCAGCAATGAGCTCTGCCCTGAGCCTCCTCTGCTGCAGGCTGCACCCCCCCAGCTCCCTCAGCCGCTCCTCCCTGTGCCCCACGGCCTCGCTGCCTCCTCCAAGCCCAGTCCCGGCCCCTGCCGCCCGCTCCCTGCCCCACGGCCGCTCCCCGCCCCGCCCGCAATGGCCCCACCCTCCGCGGTGACGCAATGACGCCATGACGCAATGACGCATGAACGCCCCGAGGGGCGGCGCAGGCGCAGTGGCGGCGGCGGGGCCATGGCGGTGCCGCTGCCCCCGGCGACGCGAGCGCCCCCTGGCGGTGCCTCGGGGCTGCCGGAGGAGACGGCTCCAGGCCTCGGGGGGGCAGCGGCGGAGACAGGACCGGGGGGAGACGCCCGGGCCGAAGGCGCCGAGGGGCTGTTCGTGGTGCTCGGAGCCGGGCTCGCCGCCGCCAGCCACCCGTTGCTCTACGTCAAGCTGCTCGTCCAGGTCCGGGGCCGCCGGGGGGAGGCGGAGAGGGGCGGATGGGAGCCCAGCGTGTGCCAGGGGCTCAGGACCCCCATGCAGTGCAAGGAGGGGGCCCCTATGTGCATAGACATAGAGGCAGCTCCCCTGCCCCGCTGCCGAGCACCACTGTACGTGGGGCACAGTGGGCGCCTGCAGACCGGGGGAGGGACCCCCCTGCATGGGGAGCTCCCTGCAGAGCCCTGCACAGGGTCCCCTTATCTCGGGGGGGGGGAGGGCAGCTGTGCAGTGGTGGCTGCTGTGTGACAGGAGCAGGAGGATACCCCCCAGAATGGGACCCCTCCCCGCTGTAATGGGACCCCCTATGTGATCCACCCCCTGTGTAATGGAGGGGTGGGGACCCCCATGCCGTGGGGGCTGCTTCATGGCAGGGACATCAGCATCCCCTCCTGTGGCAGGGGCTGGGGGCACCCTGGGGGATGGGGACCCTTATAAAACGAGGGGGGGACGAGGATGGCTGCTGCAGTGGGGGCTCCTCTGTAAGGTACATGCTGTGGGGGCTCAGCAGGGTGGGAAGGGACTGCCCCTGCCGTGGCATCGCCACGTGTTTGGGGGGAGGGGGGCAGGGCCCTTTGGCAGCTGGTGGGCACCGGGATGGGGGCAGTGTGGCCTGGGGGCTTTGGGAGCGCTGGGACAGGGGCAGGGTCGTGCTGATGGGGGTTCTCCTGGCAGGTTGGGCATGAGCCACTACCTCCCGTTGTTGGAAGAAACGTGCTGGGGAGGAAGGTCCTGTACCTGCCTGGCTTCTTCACCTACGGTGAGAACCTCCTGCCCTGCCAGCACAGCCTCCTGCCCCAGAACGGGGTGGGAGCTGCCAGGTCAGCTGAGCTGAGCCCCAGCACATCCCCTTGGGATCATCCTGTGGCTCCAGTGAGATGTAAACCACTACAACCAGTTGCAAGGCCACCACATCTACCTAGCTGCTGCTGAAGACAAGGCAGTGATGCCCCTGGTGCTGGTGCTGCATCTCCTTCCCGTGGCACATTGCTCTGGGTGTGCACCACCGTGGGGGGGAGGGATCAGAGTGGAGGGGCCTGGGGGTGTTTGAGGTGGCCAAGCACCCTTCTGTGCTACCAGCCAGCCCTGCAATAGCTTCTGCCACTGCCCTGCCTGTTTGTGTTGTAGATGGAGCCCTGAGGGGACAGAAATGCCAAGAAAGGGCAAAGTGAAACGTTTAGAAGGAAATCATTTGCCTCTGTGTGAGTGGAGCAGGGTGGCTGAATGCCCTGTGCCTGTGGGCAAAGGGGGTACAGGCTCCTGACAGCAGAGCTGGGCAGATCTCAGACAGCTGGAGCCATGGGGTTGGAGAGGGACCCAGCACAGGAGCAGGGGGAGAGCACTTCAGTCCCATCCTGGGACACCTGGGGCTGGATACTCTCTGGTGCTGCCCTTTGGAAGGTGTGTGGAGATGTGCAGAACATCCCTGGCACTGCATGGGACAACAGGAGGGAGGGCAAGAGCAGACAGAGTCTGAGAAAGGGTTGGAAGGGACCTTTAAAGGTCATCTAGGCCAACACCCTGCAGCCAGCAGGGACAGCTGCAGCTTGGCCAGTTGGCAGCCATGGGCACAGAACCACAGAATCACAGCACTGACCAGGCTGGAAGAGACCTCCAGGATCATGGAGCCCAACCCTCTGATTAACCAACCCCTGGCACTGAGTGCCTCATGCAGCCTCCTCTTCAGCACTCCAGGGATGGGGCCTCCACCACCTCCCTGAGCAGCCCATTCCAGTGCCAATCACTCTGTCCATGAAGACTTTCTCCCTAATATCCAGCCTGAACCTGCCCTGGCACCGCTTGAGGCTCTGTCCCTGGGTGCCTGGCAGAAGTAGGTCGTAGGTTGTTTTCCAGCTCGTTGTGTCAGGGATGCATTGGATCTGTTGGCTGGAGCCCTAAGGAGCTTTGGAGGTGGCAGTGGAGGTGGGGGGGCAGGGACTGAACCTGGCTTGGTGAGATCCATATTAGCCCTGAGTCTAACCCCCTGGAGCAGAGGGAGGAGGTGAGACCACACAACACATGAGGTGATCCCTCCCTACCCCAGTTCAGTCCAAATCACCTTGTAGCCCTTCCAAGTGAGCAAAACCATGGCAAGGGCAGAAGTAGCCCCAAATGCTGGAGCTGTCCTTCCAGGTTGGGCAGATGAGGCAGGGAATACTTCTGGATTCTCTGCACCCTGAAGGAGATTTCCTCAGGACTTAGAATAAATCAGTCTGGGTGGGAGTGCAGGGCAGCTGCTGTGCTGTGCTCTCAGCTGCTGCTGGAGGTGGTTGGGATGCTCCTCACCAGCTGGCCCCTTCCCAGCTGACAGCAGCCTGATGTTTTCTTCCCCAGCCAGACACATCGTGGAAGTGGATGGGAAAAGAGGCCTCTTCCGTGGTCTTACTCCTCGCCTCATCTCCAGCACTTTATCAACCATCACCAGGGGGAGCGTGAAGAAGGTAAAGGTCAAGGTCGGCTTCTCTCGGCATCAGTCAGCGTCCTGCTGCTGCTGCAGGGCAGCCAAGGAGCCTGCCTGGGCCTGCACCCAGCCACCACTTCTTGGAGAGGAATAAAGCATCCATCCCTCTCCATCTCCCAAGGCTGGGGTAGTCCTGCAGCACAGATACACTTTCATCTGAACAACACTTTGCCTTTAATCTGTGTTCAGCAGTTTTCCTCTTCCCCTGTTTTTCCTTCCATCCTCCTCCCCTGTGTTCCTCCTTGCTTGGGTTTCTTCTCCTCCCACCCAGAGTGCAGCTGCTCATGGTCTCCTGTCTTCAGACACTGAGGCTTTGTTGCTCTGTATCTCCATCAGTTCTGACCTTCTGTTTCTTCTCTCCCTACTCAGGCCTTCCCACTGGAGGACATGGAGCATGTTTCTAACAAGGATGATGTGAAGACCTCCCTCAGGAAAGTGGTGAAAGAGGTGGGAAGTGGATGCTGCACAGTAGTGAGTGACTGGGGAGGGAGATGACACTGGGGATGGGGATGCTTCACCCCTGGAGGTGTTCAAGGTCAGGTTGGAGGGGGCCTTGGGCACCCTGGTTTAGTGGAATCATAGACTCATAGAATGGTTTAGGTTGGAAGGGACCTCAAAGCTCAGGCAGTTCTAACCTCCTGCCATAGACAGGGACACCTCCCACTAGAACAGGTCCCTCAAGGCCTCATCCAGCCTGGTCCTGAACACCTCCAGGGAGGTTGTGGAGCACAGAAGCACCCAATGTGATCAAAGATCACAGCCTCCCTAGCCGACCTGTGCCAGTGTCTCACCACCCTCACTGCAAAGAGCTTCCTAGCATCTAGTTTGAATCTCCCCTCTGCCACTTCAAACCCATTCCTCCTCCTCCTGGCATTCCCAGACCTTGTCAATAGTCCCTCCCCAGCCCTCCTCTAGCCCCCTTCAGACCCTGCAAGGCCACTCCAAGGTCTCCTTCAAGCCTTCTCCTCTCCAGCCTGCACAGCCCCAACTCTCTCAGCCTGTGCTCATAGCAGAGCTGCTGCAGCCCTCAGCATCTTGGTGGCCTCCTCTGCACTGGCTCCAACACTTCCATGTGCTGCTTGTGCTGGGGGCTCCAGAACTGCACCCAGGACTGCAGGTGGGGTCTGAGGAGAGCAGAGCCAAGGGGCAGAATCCCCTCCCTTGCCCTGTGCCCACACTGCTCTTGCTGCAGCCCAGCACAGGGTTGTGTCAGGGCTGCACTCACACTGCAGGCTCCTGTTGAGCTTTGCATCAGCCCAGACCCCCAGGGCCTGTTCCTCAGGGCTGCTCTCAGCCATTCCCCACCCAGCCTGGAGCTGTGCTTGGGATTGCACCCAGTGGATCCCTGTCCATAGCAGGGGGCTTGGACTAGATGATATTGAAGATCTCTTCCAACCCAAGCCAGTCTGATTGTATGGCAGGTGATGATTCTGTGTGCCTGGAAAGCAAAGGAAGCTTCAGCTGTGGCCTGTGGCTGAGATTTGAGAAACTCTGGGTGAAAAGGTTGTGCTGTTGGGTAGCCACTGTGACATCTTTTATAGGAACAGAAGTTTGCCATCAACAACAGACTTCAGGAGGGACCCAGAATGGGTTTGGCTGTGCTGAGGGAAGGGCCTGGCCTGTGCAGGTGCAGCAGGGCAGCTTCTCATGTGGGTTTTTTCTCCCCAGACATCTCATGAGATGATGATGCAGTGCATGTCCCGAGTTGTCTCACATCCATTGCATGGTGAGTCCTGTCCCACTGCTTGGCAGCCCTCTCTGGACTGAGGATCTCCCCCAGAACCCTTTCCCTGAGCTGGTTCTGACAGAAATGGCTTCTGATTAAACCATCGATCCTACGAGGCCAGCAGGGCACATGTGGGGCTGAGTGTTGCTGACTCCGGGGGTGACCACCAGGGGCTAACCCAGCTGAGGAGGTTCTCTCTCTTCCCATTCATCCAGGAGCTTGTCTGAGGGATCTCCTTGGGGTTAGGGCCAGAAATCCTCCCCAGGACTTCCAGCACAGGGGAGGGCACTGGTTTCTAACCTGTCCTGCAGTGATGAGGACCTCTGGGAGGGTCTGCAGGTGCTGAGAGTTGAGGGAAGGGAGGGCAGAAGGGTCAGGTCCCGTTTTCTTTTGCCCAGGCTGCCTTTGTCCCTTTGTCAGCCTCTGTGTTTCTTTCTCCCCAGTGATCTCCATGCGCTGCATGGTCCAGTTTGTGGGCCGGGAAGTCAAATACAGGTGAGTGGCTGCAGCTGTGCAGGCTTTGGGTGCACAGAAGGCTGAGTCTGGGAGGCAGCTGTGCCAGGCTGTGCCCAGGTGCAGTGGGGGAAATGGCAACCCGGGAGGTCTGGCTCTGAGGTGTGGTTAGAGGGTGGTGGACTGCAGGTTTCAGGGGGGTGGGGAGGCTCTGGGGACCTCTGACACTCCTTGCTGGTCACACAGCAGCTCTGCTGCCTCTCTGCTTTGGGCCTTCAGAGAAAGGGAGGTCTCCAAGGAGGCAGAGGAGGGAATATGAAGGGCTGCTGCAGCCCTGCTGTTCTGCAAGAGTTGTCCCAAGTCTTTTCCATTAATCCCTGCCTCTCTGCAGGGCAGAACTGCACTGGAAAGGATGCTAGAGCCGATGGCAGCTGAGCCACCACTGCCAGCCCGAGCTCCTGGGCTTGCTGGGCTGAGAAGCAGGCTCATGTGTGACACATGTACTGACACAGTCAGGCACAGCTGTCCCAGCTCCAGCATTTAAACTGCTGTCAGCAAGCTGAGTGCTGTCCCAGGTGTCCTTGAAGGCTGGCAAAGTGCAGACAGAATCCTGGAGTTGCTTGGGTTGGAAAAGGCCTCTGAGATCTCTGAGCCCATGTGAGGAACTGGGATGAACCTCCAAGAGATGGTTCCCTGCAGAGCTGGTTTCAAGGGGCTCACTCAACCTTCCCTGGCCAGGCTGGATGAGCAAGAATGTAGCTGAGAGGTGCCCCTGCCCGTGGCAGGGAGGGTGGAGTAGATGATCTCTCAGATCCCTTCCAACCTAAGCCATTCTGTGAGGGAGAGTGGAGAGAAGATCTGAGTGTGGGACCTGTCTGGCAGAGGAGGAAGCAGTGGCAGCAGTGAGGTTTGGATGCTGCTGGAGCTCCAAGGGATGCAGTGTTTGAGTGGCTTCATGTCTGGTAATACCTGCAGAGCCATCAGGCACACATCAGCCAGAGTGGAGGTGGGGAGAGAGGAAATAACCAACTGCACAGGTCACACTGGGACCCCTCAAAGCAGCCTCCAGCAACCCAAATCAGGTGGAGGTGGAGAACATCATGGGATGGCTTTTGTTGGAAGGGACCTTTATGGGTTCGTGGGCTGGGGAGGAGCAGAGCAGAGCTGCATTGCTGGCATCGTGGCTGCTGAGGGCTGGTGCAGCTGCGTGGGACGGAGCTGGGGCAGCCCCTGCAGGCTCACAGCTGCTTTCCTCTCTCGCAGCGGAGTCTTCAGTGCCATCGGCAGGATCTTTAAGGAGGAAGGCATCCTGGGCTTCTTCGTGTAAGTGAGCTGCTGGTCACACCTCTTCTCCCGGAGCCTGAGGGCCCTGATGAGCTCCTGGCCCCTCTGCCAGCCTCGCAGCAGTGCTGGGCTCCCTCCCCTGGCAGCAGGATCTGGCACCACTGCCCTGGGCCCAGGTGAAATCTGTGCCTTGGGCAGTGCTCCCTGCCCGCCGCGGAGCTTGCCCTAGATGCTCTCTTCAGTCAAACCTGCAGGGCCCAGGGGAAGCCTGCAGCTCTCCTTACCTTTCCCTCTCCCTTGCTGCTTCTTTGTGCCTCCCGGAGGGGCCCTCCCAAGCATTTGTTTGTGCACCAGGCCCCAAGATGGAGTGCCACAATGAGCCCCCTTGTTGAAACAGAAGCCAGGGCCTGGCTGAGGAGCACATTCCTCAGAAGAGTGCCCTGGGGGCTTGCAGTGAGCAGGTGGCTCCTGCTGGCAGCAGGGTTGCTGGTTGGCAGGAGCAGGGCACTGCCCTGCCCTTGCTGCCTGCTCCAGGAGGAGCTGAAAGGAGCCTCCAGGCTGGACCAGGAGGACTGATGGCTGTAGTGGGAGTCTGGGGGATGCCTTTCTGCTGAACACCTGCATGAACCCTTCCTGCCTTTCCCCCACCTCTATCTAAAAGCAGAGCCCCCTGCAGCCCTTGCCCCCGGTGGGGAGGGGACTTAGCTTGGTGCTCTGGATGGCAGTGAAGGGAGCTCTCAAATTTCAGGAGGTGTTTTCAGGCTTGATGCCTTTGGCTCTGCTGTCACAAAATTCAGGCCTCCAGCTGAAAAATCATTTAGGTTGGAAGAGACCTTAGGGATGATCCAGTGCAGCCCTCAGCCCAGCAGTGCCAGGGCACCACCAACCCATGGCCCTCAGCACCACATCTCCAGGGCTTTGAAACTCATCCAGGGATGGGGACTCCACCACTGCCCTGGGCAGCCTGGGCCAGGCCTCAGGGGGCAGAAACTGTTCCTCATGGCCGACCTAAACATCTGGTGCAGGCTGAGGCCGTTTCCTCTGGGCCTACCACTTGTTCCTTAGAGGACACCAACCCCCACCTGGCTCCAGCCTCCTTGCAGGGAGCTGTGGAGAGCATTGAGGTCTCTCCTGGTCTTCCTTTTCTCCAGGCTAACCAAGCCCAGTTCCCTCAGCCACTCCCAAGACTGCTGCTGTAGGCCCTTCACCAGCTCTGTCACCCTTCTTTTGCACATCAACACATCAGGAAGAGGTGAGCAACCACAGGGAGTCTGCAGGGACTCCAGCAGGCAGTGTCACTGCCTCTTCCTCTTGCAGCCCACAGCTCTTCTGCTGAGCTCTGCAGCCCCAAACCTGCTCAGCTTCCTCTGGGATGTTGCTGCTGTGCAGACACAGCCACAGCACACTGCCCAGCAGCCCTCCCTCTCCTCCACCTCCTGAGGAAATGATGTGAAAGGAGCTGCCACGTTCCCTTCCTCCACCTTAAATAAACCCTGTTGGTAGCCTAATTAAACTGAATAGCTCACAGGAAAGGCCCAGAGTGTCTCAGGAGGGCTCTGCAGCCCCTCTAGGAAATCACAGTGCCATGGGGGGCACACAGACTGCATCTGAGGGACCAAACTGCTGCTCCTCTGCCTTCAGCCCTCTTGAAGCACCCCAAACACAGCCACTCCCTCAAAGTCACTGTGGAGCTCTCACTCCTCCTGGCCTCACATCCCCTGTGCAGCAGCAGCAGAGTGCTCTGGGGCTCTGCCTATCTGCAGAGAGACTTTGCAGGGGATGGATTTCTCCTGCTTCCTCTCCTGTCTGTAGCAGTCTCCTGCCTGCTAAAAGGCCAGAAAGGCAGAATCAGAGAGTCACAGAATGTCAGGGGCTGGAAGGGACCTTGAAAGCTCATCTGGCCCAGCCCCCTGCCAGAGCAGCACCACCCAGAGCAGATCACACAGGAATGCATCCAGATGGTTCTTGACTCTCTCCAGAGAGGAGACTGCACCCCCCCCGGGCAGCCTGTGCCAGGCTCTGTCACACTCACAGGGAAAAAGTTCCTCCTCGGGTTCACATGGAAAGATGTTCCCTGGGCTCCAAAACTGCTGCCTGTGGCCAGCCTGGTGGCTTGTCCCAGCTCCCCAGCACTGGGGCTGGGGAAAGCAGAGGGACTGGAGTGCTGCCCCCAGTTAATCCCATCTCACAGTAAAGCAGGTTCTGCAGGAGGAATCCTCCTCATTGTAACTTGTCAGAGGAGAGATTGCACGGAGAGCTGAGCTCCTTGGCATGGAGGTCCCAGGAAGAGATGAACTCCTCCCTCTGCACCCGGGAGAGCATCTGCCCAGGAAGCTTCATGGAGACTTCTTCATTATGTCTCACCTGAATTTCAGAGCAGGAACTGGGCAAGGGAGGGCTTGGGCTAGAACAAGGAGGTTTGGCCTAGTCCTGCCCAAAGGAGAGATCCAAACTGTCCCCCAGCCCAGCACAGCTGGAGCAGCTGGCAGCACAGCTGGGGCCGTGGCTGGAGACTGGCAGAGCTGGCAAACCTCCCCCCTCTGCCTTCAGTTCCTCCCACAGGAGAGATGCATTTTGGAGGTGAGGAGGTTGCTCTGCACTGGGACCCTTCTGCACCTCATGTGCTTTGTTTTTTGCCCTTGCAGGGGTTTGGTCCCTCACGTCCTGGGGGATGTCATCTTCCTCTGGTGCTGCAACCTCCTGGCTCACTTCATCAACACCTACGCGGTGGACGATAACGTGAGTGGAAGGGCCTGCTGGAGGCTCTGGGAGACCTGTACCAAGCACCCACAGCTGTGAGGGCTTCAGGGGAGGTTTGTGGCTGATTGAACGAAAAAAACAGGCCCTGGGCTTTGGGTAGGGCACTGCAAAGGTGCTGGAGATGCCCTGGCTGCTCAGGGCCGTGCTTCAGCTGCAGTTTGGGGCATCAGGTTTGCTAACTTCCCAGCTGGGATGCAGTGTGATTATTGCTTTCTGCCTTCACCTGGGGTTCAGAGGGATGTCAGGCAGTGACAGTGACAGCCTGGTGTTGTCCCCCTCCCCCACAATGCCTGTGGCTTCTCTTTGCAGTTCAGCCAGGCATCGGTGATCCGGAGCTACACGAAGTTCGTGATGGGGGTACGTAGGCAGCTGCCATCCCATTTCTCCTGCCACCTGTGGGCTGAGAGCTCCTGGTCTGGGGGGGAAGCCTGCTCTCTAACTTGCCTCCAAAGATGAGGATAACTTTACTAGCAGGCAAAGAGCTGGGAAGAGCTGTTCTGATGTGCTGAACACAGAGGGGCTGCTGGGTTTCTGTGCTTTCAGATCGCTGTCAGCATGCTGACCTACCCATTCCTTCTTGTGGGAGATCTCATGGCAGTCAACAACTGTGGGTATGTCTCTCACACCGAGATCTGAGGCTTTCCCTTCCTTTCTTCCAGCCCCTCCTTGTCTGAATCCTCTGCTAAGGATCATAAAGCTTTCATACAGAGCCATAAACTCTCTGGCACCTCGTGGAGCTGCCTCGTTTCCTGTCCCAGGTTGCTTATAACTTCAGATCAGAGGGCACAGACAAGAGCAGTGGAAAAGCTCAAGTGGAGAGAAGCAGAACTGTGGTGATGTGGTCTGATAGGAGCTAGACTGGAGGCAGAAGGGATCCAAGGCCCCTGCTGGCTTCAGGGAGCAACACGAGGGAAAGCAAAGCTCTTAATCATAGAGCCATGGGATAGTTTGGGTTGGAAGAGACCTCTGAGATCACTGAGTCCAGCCATCAGCCCAGCACCACCATGGTCACTAAGCCCTGTCCCATGTGCCGTGCCTGCCTCCAGCACCTCCCTGGGCAGCCTGTTCCAAACTGTTCTTAATATCCAACCTAACTCTCCCCTGGCACAATTTCAGGCCATTTCCCTTTGTCCTATCACCTACCATTAGAGAGATGAGCCCAACCCCCACCTCACTCCCCCTTCCTTTCAGGGAGTTGTAGAGAGCAGTGAGGTCTGCCCTCAGCCTCCTCTTTCCCAGCCCAAACAACCTCAGTGGGTGGCAGTGGGGGCAGACAGGAGCAGGCCCAGGCTCAGGCTTGCCTTCTCAGTCCCAGTCCTGCAGGAAGTCTTTTGCATCTGTATTTATGGGATGGGACTGGATGTAAGCCACTGGTGTGGTGTTTGCTGGGCATCTGCTGGCTCCTGAAGGTGTAGGCACAGCCCCATGGTGCTGCTGTCCTGGGCTGTCCCAGAACCTCTCCGTGTCTGTACGCTCCAAGGGCATCTCCATGATCTGCTGCACTGTAAATACTGAGCTGCTGGTTTGGCTGCCAGCCCAGGGTGGACACAGTTTCTGTGTCCTCACTCACTCTTCCTGCTGCTCTTGTGTTACCTGTCTGGGTAAGGTGGCAGAGCCCATCTCAGCTCTTTCTCATTGCCATGCAGGTTGCGTGCAGGCCTCCCCCCCTACGCTCCTGTGTTCACATCCTGGCTCCACTGCTGGAGGCATCTCAGTGCTCAGGTGAGGGAGCAAGACACACAGGGCTTTGGGCTCCTTCTGCTCCTTCCAGCTGCCACATCCTTGGTGTGCTCTGTAACCTGTTTCCATCCCTCCAGTTCTGTTCTGGCACACTGGTCCCAGGCCTGGCAGTAGTGCTCTGCCCGTTACATGCCCAGGGCTTACAGCCTGCAGACTTTGAACCAGTGCATTGCATGCAGCAGAGTGGCTCTGCACCTCAGCTCACTCTGTGGTTAGCAGTATCAAGGGCATGTGTGGGAGCAGCACAGGACCACACAGATGTATGTGCACATCCCTTCCTCACACAGAAAAATTAGGAGAGGATTTGATCTTCATAGAACCCTTTGGGTTGGAAGGGACCTTAAACCATCCAGTTCCAACTCACTGCCACAGGGAAGGACACCTCCTACTAGCCCAGGTTGCTCAAAGCCTCATCCTGCCTTTGAATACTTCCAGCCTTGGAGCCTCCACGGCTTCTCTGGAAGGTGGCTCTGCCCCTCTCCTTTGGTTGTGCAGGGGCAGATGCCAGACTCCAGTGCCCATGGGGCTGAAACTCCACTTCCTGCTCTGCAGCAGCCCAGGGTGGTCAGGCCTTGCATGAGTCAGTCCCTGCTAAAGCAGCTGCAGTTGCCCAGCCAGATCTTGGCACGGCTGCCCTGACCCTCTGCTCTCTCCTCTCCAGGGGCAGCTGTTCCGTGGCTCCAGCCTGCTGTTCCGCAGGGCGCCCATGCCAGCCGGCTGCTTCCCCTCCGACTGAGCCGGCAGGGCGAGGGCTTGGCCTTGGACTGCTCCAGAAATCCTCAGCTTGTTCCAATCTGTGTCTGCTTTTCCTTTATGATCCAAAGTCCTTGGTGCCAGAGCAAGACATCTCCTCTCCAGCAAAGAGGCTTCTGGACATCTGGCTTCGGGCTCCAGCTGGACCAAAGCTCCGTCCTCGTGGCTGTCTCGACCATGATGTGTGGCTGAGAGGGCAGCAGGGTGTGGTCTGGTCTCTTTGGTCCAGGCTGTAGCTCTGGAGTCTCTAGGGAAGCCCAGGAGAGCAGAAAATGCCCAGGTACGACAGGAGCCAGCCCCCAGGTGCAGGGACAAAAGACTGCTTCGTTCAGCCCCGGCTGAGAAGCAGCAGGAGAGCCGAGATGCCAGCTGGGCCAACCTCCCACCTCCTTCTTTTGGAGAGGGCAAACTTTGGCAGGGCAGGATCAACCCTGGGACCCATAGGTAAGGTTTTGAGGGTACATGAGCACTGGGGAGCACTCCACCTTCCCTGGGCAGGAGAGGGAAATTGCAGCAGCAGAACAGAAAAGGGAAGCAGAGTTCCACTGCAGGGCAGTGCAGTCCCAAAGGGGCAGCTGTGGCTCAGCTCCAGGGGGTGCTGGGGCTTGGGCATGGAGGGAGCCCGTGGGGAGGGATGTGCAGTGCAGAGGGCAGCTCTTTTGGGAAGGGTTTTTGCAGCAGGACAGGCTGTGTTCAGGATACACCCATCAGAGCTGCTGTGCTAGGTGTGCCCTGGGCAAGCAGATGGGTCCTAGGTTGGGCTGGGGACACTCACACTGTGCAGTTGTGCCAGCAGCAGGCTCCTGCTGACCCCCAGCTTCGCCCCTTTGCCGAGGGACATGGAGCCATGTGTTGTGGTGCTGAGGTGCTGCATGGGATCTGCTTGCAGGAGGGCTCAGTCCATTGCCATCTGGCATAAAGGAAGAAGACTTGAGCTGGCCAAAGGGCTGCAAGGTGTCGGGGTCGAGGGCTCCTCATGCACACGGGAGCGTGGCTGAGCCTTGTGTAGCAGAGCTCATGGTGGCAGCAGGGCTGGTTTTAAACTCAGCTGCCCAGGGAAGGAGTTACTTTGCACCAGTCTGTGCTGGCAGGGCAGCCAGGCAGTGTCCCCCTGGTTTAGTTCCCCCACGAAGCAGTCTTCTGCACAGAGGTGTTGCTGCTCTCCCTGGAAAGAGGTGTTTGGGGGTCCTTGAGTCGGTTCTCCTGTGTTGCTGCAGCAACCGAGGTCACATCTCCTCCTGGTCCCCTGTGGCCCCCAACCTGCCACCTCACAGGGTGTTCTCCTCCATCAGACAGGTTTGATCCACACCTCCCAGCCAGGGCTTGCAGGACAGTGCTGGTGCATACTGGGACCGACAGCCCCCACCCAGCTCCCTTTGGTGTCGTGAAGTGGGTCCTGTCTGTCCTCCCTCCCGTCCCGTTTATGTTACAGTAACAGCAGTTAAATAATGCATGGCCCCGTTCCCTAACACCAGAGATTATCTCAGAGAGGATTTAATGATGCTCCAAAATACAGCTCTAAAACAACAACTCTGGGCTCTTTCTTCTTTTGCTTCCCTGCACAATAGGAAGGTTTCAGTTTAAAGCAGGCACTTCTTGGGTTTCTTCCCCAAAGCAGGAGCTAATCCAGTGGCTGCAAACTCAGATTCCCTCTGGTTTTCCTCACCCCCGTGCAAAGTTGGCAGGTTTAGGCCGAGCAAACTGCACTGGGTGCACCTGGAGTGGGAAGGTGGAGGCAGCTGTGGGCTTGGCTGCTTGAAGCAATATACACCAAAGTAGGGATTTACAGTTGAAATTGACCCTGAGCAATTCTGCAAGGGCTGATGGAGACCTTTTACTGCTGTCAGATCCATCGAGTCAACTCAGGCACTCCATTTCCCTCCAGCCCTGCACAGGATCCTTAGCCACCAGCTTTTTATTGCCTCGGCTGGTTTCTCACCTAGCCCAGCGCTGGGCATTTGCACGTCCCAGCTCACACAACACCTGCTTGGGAACATCTGTCTTTACCCTCAAAATCAAGGCCACTTTTCTGCTGATCACATGCCTGTGAAACCTACAGCCCCTGCACCCGGCCTGGCTGCAGCCCCTGCAAGCCCAAGTGCTGTTTCCTTTCCTTTGAGGAATTCACCAGAGGAATTTACCTCAGTCTGCCCCGGAGCAAGCATCCGGCCAGCAGTGGCTGCCCACTTCGCTGGGGCTTCGCTGGAAACACAGCACTCGAATGTCGGTTTTGCTCCATTTAAATGCAAACCAGGTTTCCAGGCTGTCAGGGCACTGCCTGCCTGACCTTAGAGCCAGGGAGCTGCCAGTCAGGATGATTAAATGTTTCCATCTCTCCTGTTTCTAACCCCTCTGCTTGCCCCCTTGCTCCATTTGAGGTGCACCCTCCGTGGGGACAGCACCCACACCAGGAGCATAGAATTATAAGCAGGTTGGAAGAGACCTCCAAGCTCATCCAGTCCAACCTAGCACCCAGCCCTGCCCAGTCAACCAGACCATGGCACTTAAGTGCCCCATCCACACCTCCAGGGATGGTGCCTCCACCACCTCCCTGGGCAGCCCATTCCAAAGCCAATCACTCTCTCGGGCAAAAACTTCCTCCTAACACCCAGCCTGAACCTGCCCTGGCACAGCTCGAGGCTGTGTCCCCTTGTTCTGGTGCTGGTTGCTTAGGAGAAGAGCCCAACCCCAGCTGACTACAGCCTCCCTTCAGGTAGTTGTAGACAGCAGGGAAGGAGGGCAAGCCAAACCCTGCCCGGGCACCCCCTGCCTTCAAATGCTGCCCCGTTAGCAGGTGGCACAGCTGGTGGAAGCAGGGCCCTGCTCCCGCAGCAGAGGGGCTCCAGGGTGAAACCTGCCGTTGGGAGAACAAATGAAGAGGTGGAGGAGGAGGAGGAGGAGGTTTGAGTCCAGCGCCTGGGATGGAGCCAGGGATTTCTCCCCCACACAGCCCCAGGGCACTGCTATCTGCCCAGGAAACAAACCTGGGTTTAAATATTGACTTTCTCCTGCCCAGAGCCGGCATGGGTGGAGGTCGCTGCGGCTCCGTGCCCACGCCGGTTATCAGCTCCCTGGAAACCCGAGAGGGGCAGGACTTTGGCCTCATCTGCTCCCGGCTGCGGGGGGAGAAGGGAGGCAGCGACTGCAGTCGGGAGAGGGGAATTCAGGTCAAGGCTGCCCTGAGCCTCTGCAGGGCTCAGACACTTGTGTCTGGCAGGACTGGAGAAAGGAGTTGCTGGCAGAGCCCTTGTGCCCAGGGAACGCGCAGCAGGGCCGGGATGGGCTCCGTCATCCTCCCCTTTGTCCTTGCGGAGCCATCCTGCTGTAGTCCCTTCTGCTCAAACCAAAGCCCCACCCTGCCCTGCCGCTCTCCGCAGCCAGGCAGACCTCTCCGATGGCCACGGGGTGCCCCTCACGCTGGTGTCTCAGCGGGAAGGCCGAGGGCTGCCGGTGCCCCCTCGCCAGCCCCAGCAGCGATGGAAGGGCCTCGTCCTGCGGCTGCACACGAGGAAGTGGCCCTGCGGTGCGGCAGCCCTCGATAAGGCTGTTTGTGCTGCTCCCCCGCGGGGCCCGGCCGCACGTAGGCAAATACTGCTTTAAACACAGAGATATGGAAAATAACCCTCCCGGTGCAGGAGCTCTGCTGCCGGGGAGCTGCCGGGAAGCCTGCAGGGTGGGGACCTGGGCCGGACCCGGGCGCTCGCTGCTGCGGTTGCCCTGGACCTGTCCCCTGGCTTTGCCCTGTCCCTGCTGGGAGCAAGGTGGCCTCACCCCCTGGCATGGCCTTCGCTTGAAGTGGGAGGCTGTGGAAGAGCCAGGTCCTGCTGGATTCACCCTGTCTTGGATGGGAAGAATCCTGTCTGGAAGCAAGCAGCAAAGGTCACAGAGGTCACTCCGGGAAGGCTCCGTGCGGTGCCTGGCCCGGCCGCTGGTGGGGACGGCTGCAGCCGCCGCTGCTGGCGGCCGAAGGGAGGGGAAGAGCGAGCAGCTTTCTGCGCTCTCCTTCGCCTGCTACGGTCCCTGTCTGGGGGCAGAACTCGCTCAAATCCTCCCAAGCCGAGCCACCCTGTCTGCTCCCGGGGTGGCAGCACTCCTTGGGGGGGAGCCAGCACTGTTTTACCCACCCCACAGAGGCCTCAGGCCTGGAGACAAGAGCTGGCAGCAGAGGGCCAGCTGGGCTCAGCCGCGATGCCTCCCCGCCTGGCGGCTGCGTGCCCCCCGTCCCGCGGGAGGGGGCAAAGGCACCCCAGCTTCTGCTCTGGCTTCTCTGCCTGCGCTGCGAGCCGAGGGCCAGGCTGCCGTAGCGAGGCTCCATCCGTGCGCTGGCTGGAAGAGTGTTAATTCTGCGCTGGGCAGGAATGGAGCTGCTCCCTTAAGAGCCGCCTGCGCCGTGCAGCCGGGCAGAGAGGCTCTTGTCAGGCTGCCAGAAGAGGCTGGAGCAGCGTCACATGCCGCTGAGTTTTACAAGGCGAGCGAGTGTCTGGGGAGAGGGACAGGAGAGGGACAGGAGAGGGGACACGAGAGGGGACAGGAGAGGGGACAGGAGAGGGACAGGAGAGGGGACAGGAGAGGGACAGGAGAGGGACAGGAGAGGGGACAGGAGAGGGACAGGAGAGGGGACAGGAGAGGGGACAGGAGAGGGACAGGAGAGGGGACAGGAGAGGGACAGGAGAGGGGACAGGAGAGGGGACAGGAGAGGGACAGGAGAGGGACAGGAGAGGGGACAGGAGAGGGACAGGAGAGGGGACAGGAGAGGGGACAGGAGAGGGACAGGAGAGGGGACAGGAGGGGGACAGGAGAGGGGACAGGAGAGGGACAGGAGAGGGACAGGAGAGGGACAGGAGAGGGGACAGGAGAGGGACAGGAGAGGGACAGGAGAGGGGACAGGAGAGGGGACAGGAGACGGACAGGAGAGGGGACAGGAGAGGGGACAGGAGAGGGGACAGGAGAGGGACAGGAGAGGGGACAGCCGCACGCAGCCGCTCGGACTCACACGCGGAGGAAGCTCCTCCGGCTCCCATCCCAGCCTTTAGTACCTTGGTTTTGTTTGGGTTTGTTTTCTTTCTCGCTTTAATTTTCGTCCAGTTGGTTTGGGTGTGATTTTTTTTTCGCTTGCTTTTGGGTTTTTTTCCCTCGGAAGAACAAAGCCTTTGGGGCGGGTTGGCACCGTCTGTTTTTCCGGGGTTGGTGTCGGTGGATGAGGAGGGGAAGGAGACCGGAGGCGACGGCAGAGCAGGGCTGGAGTTGGTGTGTGTAGGGGGGAGGTGTGTGTGTGGGGGCAGCTGGTGGCTCGAACGCAAAAGACAAGTCCCACATTTGCTTGGCCGAGTTGCTGAGGTCTGGGTGAAACTTGGAGGAAAGATGAAGAGAGGCTGGAGGGGAGGGAGGGGGGGGGGACATAATTAAAGACTAAGATATGATGACGTCACTAGGAGCAGGGGTGCCTTCCCCGCTGCCTGTCAGATGCGCCTGAAAGGAGCAGGGCAATAAAACAACAGCAGCCTCTGTCTCCCTCGTTAAACACGGCACTAATTGGATGTTAATTTCTCCTTGCTCTTCTCGCTGCTCGATTGTGAAGGGCTCTCTGCCTGGCTCTCCCTCTCTCCCTCCCTCTCTCTCTCTCTCTCATGCTTTTCTTTCTTTCTTTCCTGTTGCAATGCTCTTGGCAGCTCCGAGGGACTCCGGACTGTTCGTTCCCCTCCCGCTCGTGGACTGGAATAATTCAGGAGCTGGGAGAATTAAGAAAGACGAAGCGCGGGGGCGAAGGGTTCAGAAACGGGGTGGGAGAGATGGGTTTGGAGAGCTACCTTAATCTCCCTGTTTCCCGTGCATTGTCCTGCTGACTTGGAGCTATTCTCTTCCCATTTGATTTCTCTTTCTCCCCTCCTTTTCCCTTCGTGTTGGGTTTGGGCTGCTGGGCGAAAAAAAAAAAAAAAAAAAAAAAAGAAAATCATTAAATGTTAAAGGGGAAAAAAAAAAAAAGAGCATAAAAAAAAAGAAAGGCTAAAAGGGTGGGGGGGAAGGAAAAAAAGGCCAAAAAAAAGGCCAAAAAATAAGGAAAAAAAAGAGGGGGGAAAGGGGGAAAAAAAAGGGAAAATGCAAAAAGAAAAGGGAAAAGGCCAAAAAAAAGAGAAAAAGACCAAAAAAAAAAAAAGGAAGGCAAACATGGTTCAATGACGACAAACCCCCAAACCTCCTCCCAGCTCCCCCCATCTCGCCGCGCCGCCTAACTCCTGCGTGGAAAGAGGCGTTTTAGGGAGCCGGAGCAGGAAGTTGTTGTTCTCTGTCTTGCCCAGGTCATCCTTAAAGGGTATGTGTGGAAAAGCGGCGGGCGCGTGGGGCTCGGTGGGCACCCAGCAGCGGTTGGCCACCCCTCGTGGTGGTTGCCCCCCAGCCAAGGAGGCGGTGGGCGAGCGGTGGAGAGGGAATGGGGAGCCGGGTGGTGTTTTGGGGGGGATGCAAGAGGGGCCCAAGGGACAGGATGGGTGGGGGAGCGGAGGGGAGGGAGCGGGAGGCGGAGGTTGGGGGGGAGAGAGCGAGAGCCGGGGAGTAAAGTCCTACCTGGGATCGGTGCCAACTTCCTGCAAAGGGTTACAGACCCGCGGCTTTGAGAGCCCACCAGAGGCGAGTGCGCTCTTGTCACGGTTCCAAGGCGAGATGAAGGCAGCGGGAACAGGTACAGCAGATGCCGAGTGGCCTTGTTTGCCCACCGAGCAGGGCTCTGGCTCGATTTAAACCTCGCCGACAGGAAGGCTTCGCTTCTCCCGCCGGTGGGGGCCTCGCCATCCCTGCACGAGGCCAGTGGGGCCGTCGGGTGCCAAGGGTGGGGTGCGTGGGTTGGTGGCCGGGGGGGGGGGGTGCGTGTGTGTGTGTGCATGGCAAGGGGGGGCCTCTGCTGCTCGTTCGCCTCCTCGCCGTTTGGATTAACATGCGGAAGATGCGCCTGTCACTTTGCTTACTGTCAGCGTCGGCTCGGGGATGGGTGATGGCTTTGTTCGGCACAGCCGGGGGAGCTGTGCCAACTCGGACTTGGCAGGCGAAGCTGGGTGGGCAGGGAGAAGGGGGACGAGGGAGCGGGAGCGGCTGCTGGGGCAGCTGTGGAGGGACGTGGCCGCAGGCCCGCGTCTGAGCGCGGCGGCTTGCTGGCGGCGCGCGCCTCCCTCTCTCTCCCGCTCTTGCCTGCGCCCAGGCTGGTGCAGACAAAATGAAAACCTGTTTTGTTTTGTATTTTTGGCATCTCCCCAGCAGCGTTACCAACCCAGGCTGCCCCCCCCACCATACACACGCACACACCACCCCTTGCTCTCTCCGGTCCCTTCCACAACCCGCTGTGACGCTCCCTCTTTACAATCGACACAACCCAGGTGCTAGGAGCAGCAAAAAGAAAAGGCCAGAAATAGTCCCTGGCACCCGAGCCACCCCCAGTCTGCCCCCCTTGGCAGCGACTGCTCCCAGCCTTCCTCCATGGCAGGCGGTTTGCTGTTTGTGTGTGTCTATATATATGTATTTTGTTCTTTTTTTCCTCTCCCCCCCCCACACCCACTGGAACCCTCTCCTCTTGGGTGTGTGTGTTCCTATTCAAGGAGCCGTCACCTCCTGTCGTGCTAAAACCAGGAAGGAGGCAGCCCAGGGCTCCTTACTGCCTGGACACTGGGGCAGCGGGCGAGGGAGCGAGCAATGGAGGGCGCAAGGAGGGAGGAGAAGGATGGGCAGGCGGGAAAAGAGCCCGGGGGGGGGGCGGGAAAGAAGAATCCACCTCCCCAGGCCTTTTGTTTAACCTGCCTCGATGCAAAGGAAAATCTTGGGGGTTATTTTTTTGTATTCCTCCCCTCATCCTTTTGGTTCCCCCCCTGTGCTCGAGCCTGGCAAGGCGTTTCCGAACCCAACAGGGCAACTTTGGGCAGCGAGGTGGTGCCAGCGGTTGGATTCTTCTCGGGGAGGCGGCCGGCTCACGCCGCGGGCGCGCGGCTCCGAGTGCAGGAATGCCTGCCAGCTCGCCTTTGTGCCAGCCTCCCTTGGCCTTGGGTGTCTCGTTCGGATGGAGCCTGGCATCCAGGCACCGCCCATTTCTTGGCGTCGAGCTGCGAGGAGAAGGAAAAGGGAGAGAGAGAGAGAGTGAGAGAAGGGAGGAAAAAAAAAAGCTGTCTCACTCAAACTGGCCTTGGCTCGGAAAGGATCCTGCCCCGGAGACTGTCCGGAGGAGCCGAGCTCAGCCCAGCCACCGCTCCACAGCCAACCCTCTCTCTTCCACGGTGCGTCCCTCTCGCTGCCTTGGTACGACATTGAACCTCCCTCTTGCTTTCGGTTGGGCTTTGGGGTGGTTTGGTTTTGGTTTGGTCGTTGTGCTTTGGTTTTGTTGGTGTGGTTGGAGGGTTTTTGGGGTTGGGTTGGTCTGGGGGCTATTTTTTGCCTTCCATTGGAACTAATGCCTTGTGCCTGCCGTCGCTCTGGCGCTTCCTTCTCACTCTGAGCTGCTTTCTCCCCTCCAAAACAACAACCCCAGCCCCTGAGTCCTACCAGGTCCATCCTGCTCTGGGCAGACTTTTACATGGGTCTCCCACAGAGAGGGATGTGTGGCAGATAGGCAGGTCCCTATGTGCAGTGCTGGGAGCAGGACTGGAGGGCGATTCCTCTCCCTGCCTTCATCTCTGCCGCCTGGAACATCCGCGAGTGCCTCTCAGGGCTAGGCGTGGGTGGTGTGGGCCCTTCCTTGGCTCCTCACTGGGCACCACTGAGGGGGGAAGGAAAAAATCTGTCGAATCATGTTGGGTTTGCAATTCAACATGGCAGCCACAGCTAACGTGGTGGCAGCTCCTGGTGCCGAGCAGAGCGGCGGGCACGCATGCTCCCGGCCCGCCGTGCCAGCGCAGGGTGGCGGCATGGGAAGGGAGGGAGAGGAGGGAGGACAGGAGGGAAAGAGGGAGGAGGCCTAGGCGAGGTCAGAGGAGGAGGAGGATAATTTCACTTCATTTTTTGGGGGGGTGAATTACACGAGGAGCGTTGGGGAAGGAGGGAACTGGAGCAGGCTGGCTTTGTCAGCGTTAACTGTTTAGAAGCTGGCTTGTTTTTCGTGCTGGCATGGAGTGCCAGGGCGGGCAGCAGGGCCGGGGAGATGCCCAGCAGTGAGGCGAGAGGCTCTGCCAGCGCCAGTGGATGAAGCCAGCCGAGGGAACTCTCTGGAAGCAGCTTTTCCCAGAGAGATGGAGGCCTTTAGGCTTTGGAGACAGACCCAGCTGGGTGTTCCTGGGAGGTAGCTGCCAAGGCCTTGGGGTGATTCGCAGGGCTGCTCTCGGCCGCCCAGCGCCTCCTGCCTGGCAGAGTTTCTCTCCTCTCCCCTCGCACCAGGACGAGGCTTGGCACTGCCACACCCAAGCTCTCGGGCTCTGCCCGGCCGTGCCCGAGCCTGGGCTTTGGCCCCGGTGCCTGCAGGTCTGCCCTGCTGCTGTCAAACTTCATTTGCGCCCTTTGGGGATGCAACAAAAGCAGCTTGTTCGCAGGGCAGGGTCCTCCCTCCCAGCTGCCCTGCACTCTGCAGGCACGCGAGAGCCATCCCTCTCCACCACTAAGTTTTTCCTTCTGCTTCCCCGTGGCCTGGCTTCCCTCCTCCTCCTTCTCCTCCTCCTCCTCCTCCTCCTCCTCCTCCTCCTCCTCCTCCTTCTCCTCCTTCTCCTCCTCCTTCTCCCTTCTCCAAAAGGCCTCCCTCTGCCAGTGAGCAGCACATGGTCCTGCAGTGCAGCCTTTGAACTGGCCACAAAGCACCCCAACACCCCAGCACAGCTTTGCCTCTGTGACCCACACCCCTGAGTGTCTCAGCTGTGCTCTGGGGACACCCCTAAAATTACCTCACTCAGCCCTCGCCTCCCAGAGATGCTCTCCTGGGTGCCGTGGATGCTCCTGGTGCCACAGTGAGCTGCTTGGCCTGACACGGCCAGATTTGGCAGCCCGGACAGCAGGGTCTGGCTGCTCGCTGGTGGTGCCTATCGGCACAGCCACAGGCAGCTTTGCGCAGCCCCTGGTGGCTGGTTCGCAAGCTGAAAAAGCTCTCATCTTGGGGCAGCTGGGAGCAGTCATTTATGGGGTCTGACCTCCAAGATGTGTTGAGCTGCCTCTTCATGGGGGTGTGTTTAGACACTGGTGAGCATCCAGACCCTTAATGCACAGAGAAGGCAGCACCAATATTTTGCTCAGCAGTGCAGCTTGGTCCTTACAGGTTATCAATACAAGTAAGAGCTGGGGTGGAAGCAAACTTACCTCAGTTTGTTCCCAATCCCTCTTGCTCCCCTAGGAAAAGCTGGGGGAGGGTGGATGTGAGAACCAGTGCTCCAGTGGGCTCTGCAGTGGGCAGCCCAAGAGCAGAGCAAGAAGTCTGGGCTCAAGCAAAACACTTCTGACGTGTCCTAAGCAAAACATCTGGCACCCCTGGACGAAGCACCCAGCCAAGGGACACAGCTGGTTTATTCCACACAGCTCACAGCAGAACAGGGCTGCTGCTCCAGAACATGGCTCAGCAAAAAAAAAAAAGAGCAGTTCTTGAAACTGGGAGTTGGATCTTTCTGCTTCCAACCCCAGGTTTGCTCTCAGGCTGCTCTGCTGCTGCTCTCTTCCCTCTCCAGGCAGGAGACCAGGAGCTTTTAGCCGAGGCTGGAGTCTTGCTCGGCTGCTCTAACCCCCAGCAGCCAGCAGAGCCACTCTGGACTCATGCTGACATTCCTGAGAGCAGGATCAGGCCTCCAGGTTTGTCACGGGTGGCTCTGGGAAATTTCCTTTCCTTAAAAGGGGCAGGTTTGGCCAAAGCAGGCTCTGGGTTGTGATTTCCTTTTCATTTTTGCAAAAACCAAACCAACCCCCACGGCCCAGACTTGCAGCAAAACTTGCCCTGGTGAAAAAGCCCTGACTTGGAGAGGCAGAAAGTGCTGTGCTCTGGGTCTGCCCAGCCCAGCCCCGAAGGCATCAGCTTCTTCCACCCTGGCCCAGCCATGTCATCAGCTGCAGCACTCCAGTGACCACTTCTGGTGGGGAAAGAGGGGAGTAAAATGCAAGGAGGCCGAATTTGGCCTATGTGAACTCTGTCTTCTGCCTTTCCACTAACTGGTCCAATGGATCTGGGTGCAGTTGAATGGGATCCTTGTAGAGACACATCCAAGCAGGAGCTGATGCTAGCAGCTTCGTGTCCACAGGGGACATACAGCACCCAGAACGACCCAGACTTCAGTCACTACCCCACAGCTGGTGCTCAGAATCACAAGAGAATCAATCCAGTTTATTTTCCTTCCTGCAGTTTGTTCCCCCCCCCAGTCCATTCCATTCCCTGTTTTCCCTCCACTCTTTCCTGTTGCACTGGTTTGCTGTTGTGGAGTTGCTCACAGCTACTGTTTGTCTTTGATGGTGCTTGGCTGCTGCAAAGGTGAGGTCTGGGAGGACAAAGCAAGAGGTTTGTGGTTCTGGGGTTGCTCATGGGCACTGAGCTGTGCTGCCTGCCTTTGTGGTTGGAATGCCCAGGGGATAGGCAGGGCTGCTGCACTGCTGGGCTTGGCACCCTGAGGTTGTTCGTGGGATAGTCCTGGCCACACAAAGTGTAAGAGAAGTAGCCCAGCAAGGAGCACAGCCAACATGCTGTATAAATGGAGGTCTGTAGAGTCCAGGAGAGGAGCATTGCACTGCTGTGATGATGATCAGAGGGCTGCAGCAGCTCTGCTATGAGGACAGGATACAAGAGTTGGGGCTTTGCAGACTGGAGAATAGAAGACTTGGAGGAGACCTTGGCATGGCATTCCAGGATCTGAAGTGGGCTAACAGGAGGACTGGGGAGGGACAAGATCTTGTCATGACAGGATGAGGAGGAATGGGTTTAAACTGGAAGAGGGGAGAATGAAACTAGATGTTAGGAAAGGGTTCTTCAGAGTGAAGGTGGTGAGACACTGGCACAGGTTGCCCAGGGAGATCTTTGATCACATTGGGTGATTCTGTGATCCACAACCTCCCTGGAGGTGTTCAAGGGCAGGTTGGATGAGGCCTTGAGTGCCCTGTTTCATAGTGACCTATGGCAGGGGGTTGGAACTGGCTGAGCTTTGAGATCCCTTCCAGCCTAAACCATTCAATGATTCTAAGCACCAAGCACCACCCTGCTCACAGCACCCTGTGCTCCCAGGAGGTCTGTAGCCAGGCTTTGCAAGCATCGTTCCTGCTCCTTCCCATCAGTGCTGTTCTGACCTGTGGCTGCTGCCAGCACATCAGTGTCACCTTCCTGCTGAGCCTGTGAGGCTGAGGACCAGCCCAAGGGAGATGGTTGTGCATCCCAGGGCAGCCCTGGCCTGTGTGGCACTGGGCAGGAGGTATCTCCTCACCTGCAAGCGTTGTGCTGCTTCTTCCTTCCCTCCCAGCTCCAGTGCTCTGTGGCACCGCTGCAGCCACCTTTGACGTGGTCGACTGTGCAGCTGAGATCTCCAGGGCCCAGTCTGCACTTGCCAGGCAGAGTGACCTGAAGCAGCTTTGGCTGGGCAGGGAGGTTCTGGGACCAAGAATTCAGGAAGCAGTTCTCTCCTTCAGTCTTGGCTTTCGTAGTGCTGAGGGGAACGGAGGTCACAGGGGCAGCATGTGGCAGGCTGGTGCATGGAGCCAGGATGGCTTGGGAGCAGGCAGCAGGATGGGAACAGGCAGCAAGACAGGAGTGGGCAGCAAGGTGGGAACAGGGTAATCTGCCTGTGCTGAGCCTGACAACAGAAAGGTGAAGGCTAGGAGTGAAGGCTCCCTGGGCATGCACGGAGAGAGGGTCCCAAAGAGCCTGGCTTGGGTGCTAACACTTTTGGAGCAGGCTGTGTTCCTCTGGAAACTCCACCAGAAGTCAGGGTGCTGATGCCAACGTGATCAGCAGCTTGAATGTCTGCACAGCTGCTGCCAGGGCTCCTGGCTGTGGGAGAAAGATTGGGCTAAGGGCCTGGGAGCTAAGCAGCTCCACAGGGAGTGTGCCTGGGATCATCCCTCCAGCAGCACTGCCTTGGGAGCTCATCCCTGCGGCTGCAGAGAGCTGGGAATGGCTGCAGGGAGACGTGGATTGGATCATGCAATTGTAGAACTGTTTAGGTTGGAGCAGGCCTTTAAGATCACCGAAGCCAGGAGGGTTTTGCTTCTTTCTCCAAGCTGGCCAAGCTGCACAAAAGCTAAGCAGGTGATGAAACTCAACATCTTTTGAGTCTCCCAGGAGTAAGAGCACAGATGAGGTCCAACATCACCTCTCAGTTCAGCCTGGGCAGCCTCTGCTGTAGCTCTGCAAAAGCTCCTCCACTTGCTGGCCTCATCAGCCATGTGCTGCTCGACACAGGCTGGACTCCACCCCAGCAGCAGCTGCATCTCAGCACAGACACACAGTGTGTGGGACCCCAGCGTGGTCTTTGTTGCACAACTTGCTCTGCTTGGTTCTGGAATCTTCCTGGCCATTCAGAGAGGCAGCAGCCAAAGAAGAGCCTGGCAGTGAGCTCCAGAGTAGGGAAACGTGAGATGGTGGAGCCTGGCAGAGCTGGAGCCGACAGCCGGGACAGGCCCCTGACCTGGAGCTGGATCCAGCCATCTGCACTGTGGGAGTTCCCATCTGGAGCTCAGCTTTGCAAGTTTGGGCCCTCCCCTGCCCAGGGGATTAGCTGAGATGTGGTTCCCAGGGCGGGGGAAGAGGCTAATGAACAGAGCCGGGATAACGAAGCAGGTAAGAGCTTCCAAGAGCTTCCTGTCCTGCAGGGCTCGGGAGGAAATCCTGCAGCTGGTGAGCCTGGATACGATTAGTGCCCATTTCTCCCTGTGCAATCAACCCATCTGCTCATCCCTGCGCAGCTCCAGCGCACGCCCACTGCAGGCAGATGCCTCCCGGGCAGGGTTTCTGCCTCTGCCTGCCCTGGCTGATGCCTCCCGGGCAGGATTTCTCCTCCTGCCTGCCCTGGCTGCTCCAGGCAGGCTGAGAGCAAGGCTCACTCTGAGCCGTAGGTGCTGTGATGCTGTCTGCTCCCTCCCCCCACCGGACTCAGCAGCCCAACTCAGGCCAGAAGGAGTCCCAGTAGAGCTGCAGCCCACAGACCAGCTGCAAAGGCTGGAAACAGGCAGACCAAGACCAGAAAAAGCCTCTTTGGAGGGAGGGCAGGCAGGGAGGTGTCTCCTCCACAGAGGAGTTCAAAGAGCTTTCCAACACGCTGCTAAGCTCAGCTCTCCACGCTCTGCCTGCCCATCTGAGCTCAGCCTTAGCACGAGCAGGTGAAGGTGGATTATGTTCAGCTGTAAAGTCTCATTCATCACCTGGGATCCTGAGTAGAGGTTACAGAGTCCCCACGTGGCTGTGGAAGGGCTTTCAGTCCTGCCCTGGAAGGGCACTGGTTCGAGTTGATAGGTGCTGGGGCAGGACCCTCAGGATTTGCTCCACCTGCTTTCCTTGGCAGACTTGTCCAGCTGTGCAAAAAGCATGCAGCAGCCCTGCCCTGGCTTGCAGATGCAGATGTGTTAGCTCGGGCTGGAGCGAAGTCGGAGGAGCAGCTTGCGTGTGCATCAGTGGCTTCTTGTGATGCAGTGGCTGAAGCCTGCATCGTCCTTTAGGGTCTCCTGAACAGTCAAGCTTGGTGGCAGAGGCAGGACAGAAATGTCAGGGTTACAATTGCCACTTCTGGTGTCTCAGGCACTCAAACTGCTCCAACCTGCACTTACATTAGCTCTTGTGGCACATTTGGAGTGCTTTGGGGGATCCACTGCACCGAGTGCTGTGCACACAGGGAAGATAAAGATGGTCCCAGCCTAGAGCAGTTCACACTCTCAGCCCTGACCTCTCCCGAGTGCACCATGAAGTGACACAGGCGCTGAGCGAGGTGCGAGAACATCCTTCCCAGCCAGAAACGATCTGAGTATGCATCACAGAGAAGACATTTCTTTTGCTTCAGGGGGTACTTGTTGCTGAACTTCTAAATGCAACCTGTCTTCAGCCCCTATTATATTGCTCTTGGGGTCCTAAATCTTCTGATTTTTTTTTTGTTTGGTTTGGAATGCACTGATTAACCACTGAGGACTAAGTGAAAAGCAAAAGAAAACAGCAGTACTTTGTCTGCAGAGGCCCAGCATTGTTCTCTGCTCTGCTGCTACTAAAACAGAGGCAATAAATCCTCCTCCCTGGCCAGAGAGAAGGTTTTGGGTGGTGGCTGCGTGCAAAGGAGGCCAGGGAAGATAACCAAGGAGAAAAATGTTGGGTTTAGGAAATGACAGTTGAGGATGGCCAACCAGCTGAGGGGTCACAGCCAACACAGCCCCACCAATTAGCAAGGACATACTGGGATTATTTCTCCCAGGCATTTTTGCATCAACAGAGAGGGAAGAGAGATGGATCTGTGTTATGGTATCCCTGCTCAGACTTGGCTGCCATTAGGAACTGTGGAGTTGCTGTGCTGGGGGAAAAACATGAAAGGAGTTTTGTAAAGAGCTCTGCCTCTACAGAATGTGTCCCTGGTTCCAGAAGGGCTCAGCCAAAAGGGTGATGAAAATCTGCCTGTTGGTGTCATCGTCAGAGCTGGTGGAGGTGGGAACAGTTGCTAATCTTGCTTATTTTAGGGGGCCTGCTTTCAGCAGCAGTTCAGCTCTGAAATGCAGCTCTGAGCACTCAGCCCTTCAGAGTCTGATGCGATGCACACCTCAGGCCAGAGCAGGCTGGAAAGAAGGAAGCATTTTTCACACCACTGCCTGCCTAATGATGATTTTCAGCTCCTTGAGATTAGGCCTTTGCATTGTACAGATGTGGCACAGGAGAAGGAGCTGTGATGTTGCCTTGGGTTCGCTTTTGCAGCTGGGGTAGGAGCCCAGCTAAGCCTGCAGGACTTCAGAGCCTGCAGAACTGTAATGCAAGAAGGATTTAGCCTCACATTTGGAAGTCCAACTCGACCTCAATTCCTGGAGCAATCAGAACTGTCACAATTTCTCTTCCACCCAGCTCACACAGGCTGGCCTGGGGACAGTCCCACTCTTAAGGGGTAACTGTTGGCAAAGAAGTGCAGGCTCTGTACTCATGCCCAAGTAAGGCAAACAACCTCCATCAGCTCTGGTGGTTACATCTACATTGGAACCTTTCAGAAGTAGGTTACAGCCTCTGCTGTGGGGTTTGACTTCACTCTTCAGTTGCCTCTATAGACACAGAAGGTGTTTGAAGCTGCATGGAATGGCTTTTGGATGAGCTCAGGACCCACCAAAGTCGGAGAGGGTTTAGCTTGCAGGACTCATTGCAGCTGCTGCTCCAAATCCAGTGCCAGTGACGTGGAAAGTGAAGCCACCTCTCACTTTAGCAGGCAGAGTGCTCTCTACCACCATTCATCTTCTGGAAGAAGGAGGAGAAACTGCCTTGTGTGCATGCCACACTCCAGAGCAAGGTGGGATGTGAGTCACAGGCAGACTGCTGGGCATGTACCGAGGAATCCCTAGCTTGAATTTCTGCAATTCCTCGGTCTGGAGCCCCAGAGCTGTGTTTGTGAGAAGAGGAAAGTCAGCTGCATCCTCAGCCTTGATGTAAGAAACAAGCAGGGAAGGGTTTGGATGGTCTGTGCCCACCTTTGCTTCAGGTGTGCCGTGCACAATGCAGATGAGTTCAATTCCTCTCTCTCTGGCTGAGGGCAAGGTGTCCTAGCTGATAAGAGCTGGGAGCCCACCCTTGTTACAGCCAGTGTTAGAGTTACACCTTTGTGAGCTCTTCTGCCTAGAGCAATTCCATTGTTGAAAGCACATTTGATTAATTAGTGCATTAACTAATTAACCTTCTCAGCGTTCCAGGTAGAGAGCATCTATCTCCCAAAGGAGGAAACAGAGGCAAAGTGTCTCACTGAGACTGGATGCAGGCGCTCAGCCATGCAGCTCTTAAGCCTGTTTTTTTTCCCTTCCCAAATGGCTTTGCTGTTGCTGGAGGAGTCTCAAAGGCTCTCAAGAGGATGCTCAGACCTGGTGAGATTGGGCAAACCTCGAGAAGAAAAGAGTCCATCCAAACACATCCCAAGAAGGCAACCTGCTTCACCCACAAGCTTGCACCAGCTGCAAGGGAGAAGCTGATGCTGCTCCTCTCCTTCCACAAGGGCAGCAGCTCTCACCAGCAATAAAATCCCTTTGCTTCCTTACTCACATTTTCCACTCCACATTTCCTGAATCAGAAGCAAAAAAAGTCAGTGCTGGGAGGAGAGAGCATGTGAGAGATGATGCTGGGGCTGTACTGGTGTGGGCTCCCTGGGATGTGAATAGACCAGCAGGGCAAGACCTGAAGAGACAGCAGCAAGCAGCCAGAGGGGAAGCTTTGATGCTGAGGAAGTTGCACCGGCTCAGGCACATGATGACGAGCAGCTGATTTCCACAGCTCTACAACGTGGTAGGAAAAAGGCAGAGCTAAAGCCCAAGGGTAGAGTTCTTTAGCTTGCAAAACCCATGACAGCATCACAGACCTTTTCTCACGGGTCCTGATCACAACCAGGCGTGGGAGCCTTGCTCTCCCTGCCCAGCTCTGAAGCCAGGCAGCACATTCTGCTCTGCTCTGTGCTCTTCAAATCCCTCACAGCAAGTGTGTGTCCAGAAGAGCAAGAACACCGTCCTGTGTTGAATGATTCACCCTCAGGAAGAAAGTCCCCAGGGGCTCAACTACAAGCCCATGTGCCTTACCAGGCTTGTGCTCCTGGCTTTCAAGTAGGTTTTGCCCAGGCAGTGAGCCCTTGAAGAAGCAGTGTCAGGGTGCACCTTGAAGGAGAGCTCCGGTGAGCCCACAGCAGCAGTGTCTGAAAGCACCAAGAGTGAGCAGCCTGCCCTGTAGAAGGGATTCTTTTCATGGCCATGCCTTGATCTGCCACCCCTTGACAGCCCACAGCAGCCTGGACTTGAGGCTACAGAAATATCAGACCTGCTCCAGCGTTTTGCTGGTGCTCACACCTCCCTCTGCTGACACAAACCAGCTCAGCTCTCTCTGTTACCCAGGGCCACCAATCCTGCGCATTTCTCTTCTCCTTCCCTTGCTCCCACACTCAGAAGCCTTCCCCTCTGTGAGCTCCTGGGCTCACACACCCTCCTGCCTACCCCTGACTTCTCATTCTCATCTCTCACCCTGTGCCCTCCCTCCCCACCCCATATGTTGAACAAGCACCTGACGGTGGGGGGGGCTGCAGGCAGTTTTGTGGGAGCTATTAATATCTCCATCCATCCCAGCCCCATGCATGTCCCTAATCTCCTGTTGCTCAGTCTCAGGACTCACCAGGAAGGTGCTGCCCAGCTGCTCCTGGGAAAGGCAGAACACTCTTCACTCAGAGTGAGGATAAAATTCCTCAGGCTTGGCAGGTTTGGGTTTGTTGTTCTCTTTTAAAGAAGAGATTTTGGCACTGGAGCATCTGAGATTGTTTCCCATTCCTAACTTCAAGCTGACATGTTGCATACAGCCATTTCTTGACCTCCTGCTGTAGGCACCCAGAGCCTTTTGGCCTTTGCCCTGCAAGCTGCTGGGATGTTTTTCCTGGAGGAGTATTGCACAAGCAGTGCAATATTCCTTCAGTGCAAAGGCTGAGATCTTCTGCTGAGCCTCTCCTGCCCAAATCCTATTAAAAGAAACCAGGCTTGGATCTGTCAAATACCTTTGGAATTCCTGCACGCTGCAAGGCTAACATGAAGTGCACAAACCTGCCTCTGAGGTCACACAGCTCCCAGCCAGGCCTGCAGGAGAAGCCAGCAGAGGCAGGCACTTAGAGGTTCTGGCAGGCACTTGGTGGAGTTTGCTGCAGGCACTTGGTGGAGTTTGCTGCAGGCACTTGGTAGAGTTTGTTGCAGGCACTTGGTGGAGTTTGTTGCAGGCACTTGGTGGAGTTTGCTGCAGGCAATTGGTGGAGTTTGCTGCAGGCACTTGGTGGAGTTTGCTGCAGGCAATTGGTGGAGTTTGCTGCAGGCAATTGGTGGAGTTTGCTGCAGGCACTTGGTGGAGTTTGTTGCAGGCACTTGGTGGAGTTTGCTGCAGGCAATTGGTGGAGTTTGCTGCAGGCACTTGGTGGAGTTTGCTGCAGGCAATTGGTGGAGTTTGCTGCAGGCACTTGGTGGAGTTTGCTGCAGGCACTTGGTAGTTTGCTGCAGGCACTTGGTGGAGTTTGCTGCAGGTGATGCTTGTTTTCAGGGACATGTCCACAAAACTAATCAATCTCAGCCAAGCACCAAGCCATGAATCCACAACAGTTGGCTGATGGTTGCTGAGGTCGCTTTGCAGGAGGTTGGTGAGGCTCAGAAGGTGATTAAGAGGGCTGAAGATGTTAGGTTCCTGCACGGGGCCACTCCAGATGTCAGCATTAGGTTTCTGCTCTGATTTACTCTGCAGGAAAATTTGCTTTCACCTCTGACTAGATAAAGCTTGGCAAGGTCCAGCCTCCAGTGCTCACAGTTATCCCACATGAATATCCATGAGTTGGACTTTGGGAATCCCACAAAGTCCAATTAACAACCTCCCTTGTAGGATTTTCCTCCCAGATCTGTAATAGCTTCAAAACCATGCTGGGTTTGGGCATTTCCAGTTCCCTGCATCCTTAGGGCTCTTCCCTGTTGTAAGCTGTGGGAATAGTGCTGGTTTTTATGGCTGGTCTGCGGGCAGAAAGCCCAGGGGTGGTTGATTTGTCTTCTCCAAAGGATTTGCCTGTGTTGGGTACTCTCCTGCAGGGGCTCCTTGCTCTAAAAACCTCTTGTCTGGTTCTGGTCAGCACTGGAAGGGACTTAACCTTTGTGGTGGAGGGAGGGCAGCTCCTTGGGCTCTCCAGTGAGGCTGCCAGTGAGGAGCTCAGGCCTGTGCCTTGGGGGGGAATGCTCCTGTGGTCCCTCACGCCGCAGGTGTGCTGTGTGGGCTGGCACTTGTCAGGCTGCTCTGAAAGGCAGGCAGAAGTCACAGAGCTCATCAGGCATCAGAGAGGGTAGGAGGCAGCCTGGAGGGCTGCCTGCCAGTGCCACCCTCACACCCTCACTGGTGTGCTTGGAGGGACAGACCTGCTCCCCACCTTAGCTGCAGGTACCAGGCAGCTGCCCTCACTGTCCCCTGGTGCGCTCGAGAGGCCTCGGCCATGCGGCTGCGTTTCAGGTGCAGGCTTGTCCAGAGGAGAGCTAGCGAGGGGCGTTGGATGGCTTCGCCCCGGGTGCTGCTGGGATCCGGGCTGTGGAGGCCATGCTGCTGTCCCCAGGGCCTCCCGCCCTGCGCCGGGTTCCTCTCCCCCTCCCCGCGGTGTTATTTTCACCGTTTCCTGCCCGGGGAAGTTCAGGAGGTTGACGTTACCGAGTTGGTTTCCGCTCTCCTGCCCGGCTCCTACCGGGAGCTCTTGCAGAGCCTGAGCCCTGTGGGGCCAGTGGCAGCTGGGCAGGAGTCTGCCCATGCCAGCGGGCAGGACGAGCTGCCAGCCAGGCCCAGGGGAGGAAGTGTAACCCCTGTCAGGCCAGAGCGCTGGCGCTTGACCGGCCTGGGAGGGCTGGAAAGGAGGCTCCGAGTCCATCCCTCCACGTGGGTCCTGCCGCAGGGCTGGAGGCAGCCGCGTGGCCCCGGCGGGAGGAAGGGAGGACGCGCTCGGGCACCGCTGCAGAGCCCTTGGGCTCCTGCCGAATTGACACCCTCCCCTCTCCCTCCCTTTTCCACCCCCATCCTTCCCGTGTGCTCCTGCCTGGCCTGCATCTCCCCTCCCTTCCCTTCTCCCTCCCATCCCGCAGCAAACAAAATGGCTGCTGCATGGCCATTTTGTTTTCTGTCTGGAAGGGGAAGCCAGGACGCTGGGGCTTGGCTCTCTTTTGGAGGCTGCGGCCATGTTCGAGCCCAACTCTCCTGTCTCTACGTGGCACCGGCTGGAGCGAGAGAGAGAGAGAGAGAGAGAGAGAGAGAGAAAAGAAAGAAAGAAAAAAAAGGACCTTCTGGAACGAGCCCAAAGTCAGAGGCAGAGAGTGGGTAGTTTTGGCGTATGTTGAGCACTGAAAATGCCTGGAATTGCCAAACTGAGCTTTTGTATTAGCAGCGTTAAGGCTACTGGGTGCAGGCAGAGCCGCGGGGCTGGCCGGACGGAAAGGTTTGTTCTCCATATTCAATAAACCAGCTCTGCTTTCTTCTCTGTTTAGAAAGTACCAGAGAGCACTGAGGTCTGATTTGCTTTTGGACGGGCGGACGGCTTTACGCGTCGGCTGGCTGCGATCAGAGCCGGCCGCTGCCGGACGGTAGCATTTTAACCTGTTGTGTGTCCTCCTGCTTTTTGGGGGACGCTGAGGGCTGACCTGTCCATGGATTTGGCAGCACCTGGACGGAGCTGATGTGATCTGGAGGACATTTTTGTTGTTGTTGTTGTTGTTGTTTTGGTTTTCTTTTCTTCTTTTTCTTTTCCTTCTTAATTTTTTGGAAGGGATTTTTTTGCTTTGTTTATTGCCTTCTTGCCTCGAAAGTTTTCGTCTCAAAGACAGAAAAAGAACCAACCCCCAAACAACTGGATTTGAACTCTAAAAGGAACAACTCTCCTTGGCTTTTTGAAGCCCTTTGCTTTACTCATGAAGCTGTTTACTGCACACCTTAAGATGTGACACACACGATGGAGATGCCATCGGCTGCGAGACGCCTTCAAAGTTTAAGGGAACTCGGTGGTGCTGCCACCCGATTCAGACGCAGGAGCGTGGCACAAAGAGCAGAGCCTGTGCCAAGGCAAAGGCAGGGGGAGATGTTTTTTTCTATTTTTTGAAGGGTTTTTCCCCCCCACCCCAAAGTGGTCCTGCGTTTCCTGCGCTAGCCTGGTTGCCTTGGAGGTAGTGGCCACATCTCTTCGCTCACGGATGCGGATCTCTGTCCGGCGGCGCGGAGCCGGGGACTGGGCTCCGATTAGCCTCGGTTTTGGGGCGATCATCCTCCCTTTCCTGGACACCTGGAGAGATGCAGATTCTTTCAGAGAGGAGCTGGGAAGGAGAGCAGGAGGAGGTGAAATGGCTTTTCTTGCACGGAAAGGTATTTGCCTCCATATCTGCTCGGGCTTGCTTACGGATGGAGGAGGCAGAGAATTGCGTGGGCGATGGTGGTCCCGGAGCCGGGGCGGAGTGCGTGGGCGCTGGGCAGGTGGTTGGCGTGGTAAACGGAAGGGTTTTGGTCAGAACCTACCTTAAAGGTGGACATATACCTGCACACCATGAGCAGTGTTGGAGGGGAACGTTGAGAAGAGGGGAAAGACCCCATATAATGGAGGAGTGGTTTTTAGGTGGATTACAGCAGAGAATCTTCTCTCTTTAGGTTTGCTTTCTTTTGGGGTTAGCCTGTAGGGTAAATATGGAGCAGGCAAAAATGAAGCAGAAAGATTTGGTTGGCTTTTGGGTTGTGTTTTTTGTTTTACTCTCCTACCTCTTGCTTCTTAGCATGATATAAGGATCAGTAGTGCCTGGTCTGTGACAATAATTCTGGGATGTTTTTCCCCCCTCCCCATCAAGGGGGCACAAACGATGCCCATTTCCATGGACAATAACTCAAGCATTACCTTTGTGGCCACCTCTGGTACCGGCTGACAAAAGAGAAGTGCTGCAGCAAGCAGCTTACAGATGCCTGTGTTACAGACAGCACAGTGCCAGCCTCCTTAGTGGCCATCCAGATGTTTACAAACACCTGACAGGACTCAAGAACATCCTCCTGCAGGTGAGCAGCTGCTCATTAACGCAGCTGCTAATTGCTGAATCAGGCACTGAGAAGCCACCACCACCACCAGGTCACAACCTAAGGCATCGAAGGGGCAAAAAGGAGAGACAGAGGCTGTTGGCAGGCATGAACTTTTAAACAGTTCTGCTTCCATTTCCCTTTCTCTGTGCTCAGCACCTTTGATTGACTCTTCCCATGTGCCACAGCTTAACCTGGACTGCAGGGTCAGGGCAGGTGCTTGGCCTTGCTCTGCCGAGCGCTTCGCCTGCTCCGCGGGAGGCTAAAAGCAAATTGTCCTTGGGGCTTGTTTGGAAAAGGTCTGTTAGTGGCTGGTTGGGCTGCCCAGTGGTGCCAGCTGTGCCGAGGATGGTGTTCTGGGGCTGTTTCCTGCCTTTCCTGGGAGCAGGCTCCTCGCCGCCGGGCCAAGTGCGCGGCTGAGCCGCGTCGGCGCTGGGCAGCTCTGGAAGAGCTTCCCCGTTTGGGTTCATCGTTGCTTGCTTTGGTCTGGGGGAGGCTGCACTTCGCCTGCGTGTTGCTTTGCCTGCTCTTTGCCTCCCCAGCCCAGCGCCAGGGCGAGGTGAGGCCCCGGGGTCACTGCTGGCTTCTCCACAGGCACAGCGAAGGAGACAAAATGGCCGCCGGTCAGCCATTTTGTGCCAGCGCAGCCGCCCAGCTGCACGCAGGCGGCACCTTGGTTGGGGCCGGTGCTGACCCAGCCCAGCCTGTGCTCCAGGAGGCTGCAAAGCCTCTCAGGGGCTCAGGGCCCTGCTTTCCCGCTGGGAAGCCCTGCCCGTGCCTGGCACATTGTGGCAGCGCTGTGCGGGACTGCGGCTACACAAAGGCTGAGAGCGGTGCCTGCTTTTAAAGGAGGGACTGTGTTGTTTTATGGTTCCCTCCTCCCTCCTCCCCCCCTCCTCCATTTCATTCAGTGCTCCTTAATAAACCAGATCAGCTCCTCAAAGCTCCAGAGCCCTCCCGGCTACTCTCCAAGGCAGGCTTCATGCCTCCTTCTTTCAAAGGCAGGGACTTGGCCGCGCTCAGGCCTCTTTGGGCTGTAGATGCTTCGAAATCTGGGGGTACATCAGCTTGGGTTGTCTGCTGGGGGTCTGCTGGGCTGCTCATTGCCAGGCTCCCTCAGCCCTGGTAGCTGGGGAGCAGCTGTTGGTCACTTCTCCCTCCCAGGAGCTGGGAACGCCAATTTTGTTGCCATCCTGGGAGCATCTTGCTGTGAGGAGACACAAACGGAAGAATCCTTTGTCTGCCAGTTTGCCTCACCCCTCCAAGCACCTCCAGACAGCAGGACTGTGATGTGGGGACCCCTCTCGAAGCCCCTCACAGAGACTTGACTCCCTTTGCCCCCAGGGATTCCTGTGAATCTGGAAGGAGGACACTTTGCTACCACTCCGTTAGGGGCTGCACAGCAAATGGTTTTCAAAGTGATCCACTCAGGCAGCCCAAACAATCTTCAAGCCCCAGGCTTAAGTAGCTTGAAAGGCAGTGAGAAGCTTGGGGGTATCAACTCTTGACTCCTGCAGAGCCTGGTGGCTGCTTTGTCCAGAGCTCTGCCTGGCCACAGCGCATCTGGCACTTGGGAAGCTGAATCCTGCAGCAGGGATGGGCTGGAGGATTGCTGTGGGGAAGGGTTGGTGTGGGGAAGGGTTGGTGTGGGGAAGGGAAGGGTTGGTGTGTGGCAGGGAAGGGTTGGTGTATGGCAGGGAAGGGTTGGTGTGTGGCAGGCAGGGTTGGTGTGTGGCAGGCAGGGTTGGTGTGTGGCAGGGAAGGGTTGGTGTGTGGCAGGCAGGGTTGGTGTGTGGCAGGGAAGGGTTGGTGTGTGGCAGGGAAGGGTTGGTGTGTGGCAGACAGGGTTGGTGTGTGGCAGGCAGGGTTGGTGTGTGGCAGGCAGGGTTGGTGTGTGGCAGGGAAGGGTTGGTGTGTGGCAGGGAAGGGTTGGTGTGTGGCAGGCAGGGTTGATGTGTGGCAGGGAAGGGTTGGTGTGTGGCAGGCAGGGTTGGTGTGTGGCAGGCAGGGTTGGTGTGTGGCAGGCAGGGTTGGTGTGTGGCAGGCAGGGTTGGTGTATGGCAGGGAAGGGTTGGTGTGTGGCAGGCAGGGTTGGTGTGTGGCAGGGAAGGGTTGGTGTGTGGCAGGGAAGGGTTGGTGTGTGGCAGGGAAGGGTTGGTGTGTGGCAGGGAAGGGTTGGTGTGTGGCAGGGAAGGGTTGGTGTGTGGCAGGCAGGGTTGGTGTGTGGCAGGGAAGGGTTGGTGTGTGGCAGGGAAGGGTTGGTGTGTGGCAGGGAAGGGTTGGTGTGTGGCAGGCAGGGTTGGTGTGTGGCAGGGAAGGGTTGGTGTGTGGCAGGGAAGGGTTGGTGTGTGGCAGGCAGGGTTGGTGTGTGGCAGGCAGGGTTGGTGTATGGCAGGGAAGGGTTGGTGTATGGCAGGGAAGGGTTGGTGTGTGGCAGGGAAGGGTTGGTGTGTGGCAGGGAAGGGTTGGTGTGTGGCAGGCAGGGTTGGTGTGTGGCAGGGAAGGGTTGGTGTGTGGCAGGCAGGGTTGGTGTGTGGCAGGGAAGGGTTGGTGTGTGGCAGGCAGGGTTGGTGTGTGGCAGGCAGGGTTGGTGTGTGGCTGGCAGGGTTGGTGTGTGGCAGGCAGGGTTGGTGTGTGGCAGGCAAGGGTTGGTGTGTGGCTGGCAGGGTTGGTGTGTGGCAGGCAGGGTTGGTGTGTGGCAGGGAAGGGTTGGTGTGTGGCAGGGAAGGGTTGGTGTGTGGCTGGCAGGGTTGGTGTATGGCAGGGAAGGGTTGGTGTGTGGCAGGCAGGGTTGGTGTGTGGCAGGGAAGGGTTGGTGTGTGGCTGGCAGGGTTGGTGTATGGCAGGGAAGGGTTGGTGTGTGGCAGGCAGGGCAGAGCAGGAGCCCAGCTGGCTCTGGTGCTTGCTGAGGGGTGTCTGCCAGGGGCCTGGGGGGCTGCAGAGCTTGCACAGATCTCTGATTTATGACTAATTCATGCTGGCTCTTTGTGAAACCCCCGCGGGGCTTCACCACTCAGCTGCTCCCCAGCCTGTGCTCTCAGCTCTCTCCAGGTTGTCCTGCAGATGCTAGGACATCACTTTCCCCCTCTCTGTCAGAGGGGTGGATGTTGCCTTGGCCTTGCCCCAGTGAGGCTGAAGCGAGGTTGCTTGCAGTGCCAGCGTCACCATGGGCATTGCTGTGTGATCCCTGACAAGTTTGGTCTCCTCTCTGCTTCTCCTGCTGGTCCCACCTTTTGTCCTGGTGGTGCAGAGTGCAAGCCACCCAGGAGAGGGGCTTGCAGTGCTTGCAGCTCACACAGCACCCAGCACAAACAAGGGTAGGATGCTCAGAGTCCTCCTCACCAGGTGTCAATCCTCCTGCTTCAAAGACTCCTGCAATGGGTTGGGTTGCAAAGGACCTCAGAGGTCATCAGCTCCAACGCCCTGCTCTAGGCAGGGACTTCTCCCACTGAGGTTGCTCGAGGCCTTGTCCAACCTGGCCTGGAGGTTGCCCTCGTGGATCCTGGCCAGAAGAGGCTTGCTGAGTCAGCAGTTGGGTATTCCTGAGGCCTATCCTCATTAAGACAATTATTGTAATTAAATCTCCTGTTCTCAAGATTACATCTACAGCTCAGGAGGGATGATTCCCCCCCATGAGTAATTAGATCTGTGTGGACTAGGAGTTATTTAATGTAATTTCCATCCACAGTTTGAGGTTGGCCCAAGAGCCTCTTCTCTGCCATGGGCAGCGTGGAGCTGCCTGCCCTGTATGTCTGGCTCATGTGCTTAAAGTAAGCCACCAGGCTTGGAGTTGCTCCTCCAGGTTGAGTGGCAGGAGTCTCTTTGGAGATGAGTGTCCTCTGCTGTAGCCATCCCCTGCTGTGACCATCCAGGCCACCCAACTGCCCAGCCCTCTGCCCCTGCAGCAGCAGCAGCAGAGAAGTAGGTGGTGGAAGGGACCTCTGGAGATCAGCTGGTCCAGACCCCCTCCTGAAGCAGCTTCACCTGCGGCAGGCTGCACAGGGACACCTGCAGGCAGGCTCCAGAGCAGCAAACTCCACAGCCTCTCTGGCAGCCTTGTCCTGTCTTCCAGCACCCTTCAAGTGAGGAATTTCATCCTCAAGTCCATGAGAAGCCTCCTGTGACCTACTTTGTCCTGTCCCGGGGCACCACTGTCAAGAGCCCAGCCCCAGCCTCTTGCTCCCCCACCCTTTAGCTCTTGCCGAGCACTGAGCAGATCCCCTCTGGGACTGCCCTTCTCCAGGCTCCACAGCCCCAGGGCTCTCAGCCTCTCCTCCTAAGAGAGCAGCCCCTGGCTCTCTTCCCACCACCATCTCTTCTGGGTGATGCCCCTGGCACCAGCTTCATTCTGGGGAAGCTGAAACACTCTGGTCTAAAGTGCTGCTTCTGTCCCTGAGGAGGCAGAGGGGCCTGTGGCAGGCTGGGTGGACCTTTGAGCCTGCTTACAGCCTTGGTGAGGCTCTGGCTGGTGTTGCATGAGCTGAGGAGGGATGTGTGACCTCTGGGCACTGCTTTCTGTGCCAACAGAACAGGAGGAAGAAGGTTTGCCACCAGGAGGCCGTTAGGGATGCGAGGTGCTTGGCACTGTGCGTGGGCTGAGTACTTAAATCCTGCAGGGATCCGTCCTGCAGCACTGATTTGCTGACACTGTCTGGACCCTGCCACCCTAGGGGAGGTGTGGGCCAAATGGCCTGGCATGGCAGGGGCATCCCTTCTGATGGGTGAGACTGGTGGAGGAAGTGAATTACCTGGGCTGTGCTGAATGCCAGCGAGCAGCATCCCTGGGCTGCTCTGCAGAGGGCCTGGGCCACTTCCCAAACCTTGCTTCAAGAGCTCCTTGTGCCCAGCCCATCCTAAACCCCGACCTCAGCGAGCCCAGCTGCCAGGCTTGGGGACTCTCACTCATTTAGGTCGTTGCCTGTTAGCTGTGGAAGCACAAAGCAGTCTGCAGCCTTTGCCTCTTAGGGGGCTGCTGCCTGAGCTGTTGTCTGGCCCAGCACAGCGCTCAGCAGATGCTCAGGGGGGCTGGGGACGTCTCCTGCTGGGCTCCCGTGGGAAGCTCTCCTTTGGGTCTCTGCTGTGCTGCACGAGCAGCCTGCTTAATGTGCTGCTGGTGGCTTCCCTCCCCTTGCAGCTTGCTCTAATCTCCAAGGGGAATTCTTTCTCGTTGCTAAAAGAACCTCACAGGTTGCTTTTTGGCTACCAGCTTAACACCTTGCATCTGTGTTTGGGTGTGCAGAGAATGGGAGAGAACAAAGCCTCAGAAGGTGAGCCAAGGGCTTGGGGGGAAGCCAGCGTGTCTCAGGCCCGGGCTGGGGCTGCCAGGCTGTGCTGGAGCACTGGAGGGGCACAGAGCCTGCATGTTGCACTCATTTGTTTAGGAAATGAGATCTGCCTTGATGTACTCAATACCATTACAGCTGCAGCCTAAAAGCTTCCTTGTACTCGCTTGGTTCTAATCTGCTCAATTCCCTGGAGCAGCTGAATTGATGGATTCTCTTATCTGGGCTGGCAGGTTTGTTCTAGATACGTTGTGTGCTCAGGAGGTGAGGTCAGCCTGGCTGCACGGTGCTGCTGTTCCTGCAGCTTCAGCAGAGCTGCCTCAGCTGGGTGCCCGGGGCCTGGCTGCACCAGGGAGGCTGCTGCTGCTTCCCCCAGCCCTCTGGTGCCCAATGGCTGCTGCCAGGGCACTGCCAAGAGGGTTGAAGAAGGAAGGGCAGCTTCAGGACAAGGTTGGGTGTGAGACTGCTTGCCCCTAACGTCTGGGAGTTGTTCAGCCTGGAGGAGGGGAAGCTCAGGAGAGACCTTTTGGCTCTCTGCAGCTCTCTGAGAGGAGGCTGGAAGAAGGTAGGGCTTGGTCTCCTTTTTTCCAAGTAATGTGACAGGAGGAAATGGCCTCAGGCTGTGCCAGGGCAGGTGTAGGCTGGACACGAGGAACAATTTCTTCCTCAAGAGAGTTGTCCAGCCCTGGCCCAGGCTGCCAGGGGCAGTGGTGGAGTCCCCATCCCCAGAGAGATTGAAAAGCCATGGAGATGTGGTGCTGGGGGCCATGGCTTGGCTGTGCCCTGGCACTGCTGAGCTGAGGCTTGGACTCAGTGCTCTTACAGGTCTCTGCCAGCCTGAAGGATTCTGTGATTCTATGAAGTCTGCTGAACTTTGCTGCATTTCTCTTCACAGGAGCTGCTGAGCAGCCAGTGCCTGGATAAAGATCAGCTCACTGCCTTCAGCTGCCACGGTCCCAAGCTGTCCTTGAGGCTGAGGTAGTAGATTGAATAGTTGTGGAGTCCAATCCTCCCTTTGAGCTAACTATACAATCTACTGTCTTTCCTAAGGAGACAGTAAGGTCTTCAGCCTCTCCCACCTACCTCAACACCAAGCACGGAGGCAGGTGGTGGCCATGAGTCAGGCAGAGTCTGCTCTGCTCTGTGGAGGTGAGGTAGTAGGTTGTATAGTTTGGTGGGAGGGATTTGATCCCATTTCAGGTGATAACTATACAGTCTATTGCCTTCCTTAAAGAGCAGCAAAGCCACTGGAGGACTCAGCCACAGAGCTGCTGAGGCATCCTCTCTTCCTGCTGAGGGGCCCAAAACACTGCTGCTGAACAGCTCTGGGGGGGTCACCTCTTACAGCATCCAGGATTGCATCTGCCCAGGGACTGCTCCACGCCTCAGCCACAGGCACATGGATCCAGCTGCTCACAGACAACCTCCCTCTGCTTGCTGGGGGCAAGAGGCAATGGCATGAGCTGGGCTGCTCCAGCTCCTGGTGGTCAGCTCCAGCCTTGTTCTGCAGGAGGTGAGCTCCATTTTTAACGGGTTTAAGTTCTCCTCTGGCCTGGAGCCTGGAGGGGGCCAGAGGTACAAAGAGGATGGACCTGGACCTGTGATTTGAGTTTGCTGTGCCTTGTTCTGAAGTCTGGCTTAAGAGCTGGGTGCAAGGCTGTGGACTCACAGCCCTGGCAGCTGATGGGCCTTGGCTGGCCCCTGCTCAGGAAGTGCTTTCTGCTCTGGCCAGGCTCCCAGCTGTGCTCCAGTGCAGAGCCAGAGGGTGGCTCTTTCTTTCTGCTGTGCTGATCCTTACCAGCCCAGCTCCCCTCTGTGCAAGGTCTGGAGAGGGTGTGAGGGCTCCTGTGTGCTCACACAGCACAAACCACAGCTCAGGCTGACTCCCTGTGCTGGGAGGAGATGGAAGTCTAAGGGTGCAAACCCTAACCCCTCTGGATTCTCCAGGCTGGGAGCACTCTCATCTGCCAGCAGACATGAGAAGAGAGCTTTCTTCAGAGCTCTGACACCTGGCAAGGGGCAGGGAATTGTCTTCTCCTTGGGAGCAGATGGGTCTGACCCTCTGCCCTGCTCCAGTTAGGTAGGATCAAGCCCACGAGTGGAGCTGTGCCGGGATAGGGCTGCAGCAGCTCTTGAGGCCATCTCAGGCCATCACCACTGCCAGGGAGATCTGAGCTGCTGGGGAGCGAGGGCAGGCAGAGGAGGCCTCCTCGGATGAGGTGGGAGGAGGAGAGCAGCAGAAAGAAATCGAAGCCCTGAAATTTCAGCCTGAACAAGTGCAGAGAGAGGCCCAGACCTGGCTGCCTGGGGCCGTGGGAGCCCCCAGAAGGAAGCAGCTGGCTTAAGGCACCTCTGCTGCCTGGGGCTGGGACGTGACTTCCTCAGGCTGGGCCACAGCTGCTGGGTGGGGATGCTGCAGCGTCTAGCAGCGGAGGAATGCAGCCCTCTCGCCATCAGTCTGCTTCTCAGCAGCCCTGGCCACTTGCTGTGCACAGCTCCAGCTCGGTCCTCCGGGCGCAGGAGCAGCCTGGAGCTGCGTGCAGAGGGGCAGGGCTCCTGCCCGCGGACCGCTTGGAAGGGACCAAAATAGCACCAGGAGCATGGGAACAGAGCAGCAGATCTGTCTTCCCGAGGTATCCCCTAGATAAGGACTTCATCCTGTGTGTCCCAGATGAAGCTGGGTCTGTTCCCCTGCATTGCCTCGATGTGACTGTGGAGCGTCTCCAGCAGGGGAGCTGCGAGCTGGGAGCCGTGAATAAAGCATGGGGGAGATGCTCTCCTCTGCGAATAAACTTGCTTCGGCTTTGCTCACACAGCGGCTTTCCTTTGCTGCCTCGGAGCCAGCTTGGCTGTGGCACTGAGAGCTCGGGAAGGGTGGCTCACGCTCCTGGCTCTGTGTCACTGTCCAGATTCTCTGTCTGACCACAACCCTGGGCATGAAAGGGAAGCCACAGCCAGGACACGACGAGGATGTGGGATAGACTGGGTTGGCAGAGCAGCTGAGCCCATGTCTCTTGGTCTGCTTGAGGGCTACAGGTTGTGCTCTTTTGGCCAAAAAGGCAAATGGTCTCCTGGGCTGCACCAAGAAGAGTGTGGCCAGCAGGGCAAGGGAGGTTCTCCTCCTCCACTCTGCCTTAGTCAAGCCAAATCTGCAGTTTTGGACAGAGAACTGCTGGAGAGAGTGCAGGGCAGGTTGGGAAGATGCTGAGGGGCCTGGAGCAGCTCTGTGAGGACCAAAGGCTGAGCCCTGAGGCTGAGCCTGCACAAGAGCAGCCCCAGAGGGGAGCTGAGCAGTGCTCAACAAGAGCTAAAGGAGCTGTGGGGGCAAGAGGCTGGGGCCAGACTCTGCTCAGTGGTGCCCAGGAACAGGCCATGGGTCACAAACTGGACCCCAGGAGGTTCCAGCTGGGCAAGAGGAGAAACTTGTTTGGTGTGAGGCTGCTGGAGGCCTGGAGCAGGCTGCCAGAGAGGTTTTGGAGTCTCCTTGTGTGGAAAGCTTCCAACCTCCCCCCTGGGCATTGTGCCCCTGGGCAAGCTGCTGTGGGTGCCCTGCTCAGGCAGAGGAGTTGGACTGGATGATCTCCAAAGGTGTCTTCTAACTTGCACCATGCTGGAATCCTCTCTGCCTTGGGCAGCCCTCACCATAAGCATGCTTGCACCTCCCTTATCAGCCACAGCAGAAGAGGGAGACTTGCAGGCTCCACAGAGCCTTCAGCTGGTCTCTGAGAAATCACAAGTGGGGCTCAGGAGCCAGGCAAGGCAGTGTTTACTTTCTCTAATGCTTCCCGGTGTAAGAGAGAGGGCAGCTCTGCCCAGCAGGAGGGCTGCCAGGCTGGCTGAGCTCACAGCCACCTGGCTCACTCCTGGCCAGGAGCCCACACCACAGCTCAGCCGGGCAGCCACACTGTGCCAGCAGTGCCCTCCCAGGCTGCAGAGCTGAGGAGGGACAAAAAGCAGGCAGGAGGTAAGCTGAGTCCCCCACGGTGGGACAGGAGCTCCTCCAGCCCAAACGCTGAAGGAGCCTTTGGCAGCTGGTTGGACCCAGCAGCACAGCAGCCCCAGCTGCAAATCCCCTCTGATGTGGCCATGCTTTCCCCAATCCTTCTGACAAAGGTGTTCAGGAGAGCTTCAGGACCCCAAGCAGGCTCCTTCTGCTCAGCCAGCAGCAGCCAGGTCCCTCTTGCTGCTGGCAAACAGGCCCCAGGGCTGGGGGGGGGAAGCCAAGCAGGTGGGGCTGAGGCAGCCACCCAGGCCTTGTAAACACAAATCTCATCCTTTGAACTCAACTGACCGCAGCTGATGCTCATTGCCTCCTCCTCCTCCCACCACACATGGCCGTGGGGCTGCCAGGACCTGGCCAGATCTTTGCTGGGCTTTTGGCTTCTTTCCACCTCTTCAAAGAGTTTCTCACTGGGTGAGCATCCCTCATGCCAAGCCCAGAAACAGAGTGGAAATGCTGGAAAGAGTCTCCCTTTGATCTTTTATGTCCTCCCCTGCACACCACACAGCAGCCTGCCCTTGCCATGTGGTCACCTTCCCCCCTTCCCTAACCCCTCTCCTAATCCAGGATTCAGCCAAAGCACCCAAAATGCCCTTGCTGGTAGGGCTCAGCCCCACTGTGCTAGGGTGAGAGGGCAGAGGAGCAGGGATTTGCTCTCTGGGCTTGAATGCTCTGTTATGAGCATCCCTACCAACAGGTCCTTGCACAAGTGCACACCTCCAGGAGTCAAAGCCTTTTTGCAGGGCTCAGGAGCATCCCAAGTATTCTCCAGCTGAAGCAATTCTATGAATCCATAAAATACTTCAACCCTGGGATTCTTTTGCAGGGCTCCTGCTAGCCCTGGTGATCAGCACCACTGCTCCCAGCTCCGTGGTTGCTCTCAGCAGGGGGCCTGGGGGGGATCCAGCACGGCAAGAATTCAGATACTGACCCAATTTTGATGGCAGAAATAGTGGGGGGTTGGGGGTCCTTTTGTAGCTGATACAGAATTAATGTTAGTTTCCTTCAACCAGATGGAGAAATGTCACAGCCCTGAAATGTTCTCCCACCTCTGTCCTGCCTGAGCCCTCTCCCCCTGCAGCAGATGAAGAGACTCCAGCATCTGTCTGCAGCCCGAGGCTAGGGCTGGGTGTTGGAAAGGAAGAAATTGCCCACAGTGAGGGTGGTGAGACACTGGCACAGGCTGCCCAGAGAGGTCATGGAGAAAAGAAGGCTCCAGGGAGACGCTGGGGCAGTCTTCCAGTAACTGAAGTGGGTTACAGGAGAACTGGGGAGGGACTTTTGGCAAGGGCTGGGGGTGACAGGACAAGGGGGAATGGCTTAGAGCTGGAAGAGAGCAGATTTAGACCGGAGATGGGGAAGGAATTCTTTAAGATGAGGGTCGGGAGAGACTGGCACAGGCTGCCCAGAGAGGTCATGGAGAAAAGAAGGCTCCAGGGAGACGCTGGGGCAGTCTTCCAGTAACTGAAGTGGGTTACAGGAGAACTGGGGAGGGACTTTTGGCAAGGGCTGGGGGTGACAGGACAAGGGGGAATGGCTTAGAGCTGGAAGAGAGCAGATTTAGACCGGAGATGGGGAAGGAATTCTTTAAGATGAGGGTCGGGAGAGACTGGCACAGGCTGCCCAGGGAGGTTGTGGCTGCGCCCTGCCTGGAGGCGTTCAGGGCCAGGTTGGACGAGACCTTGATCAATCTGTGCTGCTGGGAGGTGTCCCTGCCCGCGGCAGGGAGGCTGGAACTGGGCGACCTTCAAGCCCCCTTCCAACCCAAACCATTCCAAGCTTCTAGGGATCCCCGATGCCCCCAGAGCAGCTCGGCCGCCGGAGCGCAGCGGCAGCCCCTGCCCGGGAGCTTCACTTTCAACCTGATTCTGAACCACGTCTGCGGCTCTGCATCGCGCACGGCCGCGCAGGGCTCCGCGCAGGGCTCCGCGCAGCTCGCTGCAAGCTGCCTGCTCCTCCGCCCGGCCGCTGCCACCTGCCGGCAGCCGCTCCGCAGCCCCGGCCCCGACGGCGGCGATGCTGCTGGGCTGGGGCTGCGGGCAGAGGCAAACCACAGAGCCACTCAGGGTGGGAAGGGTCCACAGGGATCAGCCAGTTCCAATCCCCCTGCCATGGGCAGGGACACCTCACACTAGAGCAGGCTGCCCACAGCCTCAGCCAGCCTGGCCTCAAACACCTCCAGCCATGGGGCCTCAACCACCTCCCTGGGCAACCCCTGCCAGGCTCTCAGCACCCTCATGCTGAAGAACTTCTTCCTCACATCCAGGCTGCCTCTCCCCATTTCCAGCTTTGTTCCATCCCCCCCAGTCCTATCACTCCCTGACAGCCTAAGAAGTCCCTCCCCAGTGCAGAGCCACAGAGCAGCCTCCTCAGCAGGCAGCAGGCTGAAGCTTGAGGAGGGCAGAGTTAGGCTGCAGCACAAACCTGAGCGCAAGAAGTTCCACCTCAACATGAGGGGGCTGAGAGAGATGGAGCCTGCTCAGCCTGCAGAAGGCTCCAGGGAGACCTTAGAGCAGCCTTCCAGTAGCTGAGTGGGGCTGCAGGAGAGCTGGGAAGGGAGTTTTGAGGAGGGCTGGGAGTGCCAGGACGAGGGACAGTGGCTTTGAGCTGGGAGAGGGAAGCTGAGAGTGGAGAGGAGGAAGAAGTTCTTGAGAGTAAGGGTGGGGAGAGCCTGGCACAGGTTGCCCAGGGAGGCTGCCCCCTCCCTGCAGGTGTTGAAGACCAGTTTGGGTGAGGCTTTGAGCAAGCTGTGCTGCTGGGAGGTGTCCCTGCCCGTGGCAGAGGGTTGGAGCTGGAACAGCTTCAAGGTCCCTTCCTAACCAAACCCAAACTGCAAGGACGTCTGAGCAGGCTGCTCACAGCCCCAGACAGCCTGGCCTGGGGTGGTGCAAGCCAGGGGGCAGCTCCCAGCTCTCTGGGCAGCCTGGGCCAGGCTCTCCCCACCCTCAGTGTCAAACATTTCTCCCTCCTCTCCACTCCGAACCTGCCTCTTGGAGTCTCAAACCACTCCTCTTGTCCCGTCACAACAGGCTCTGCCCAGAAGTCTGCCCCCAGCTTTCCGATTGTCCCCTTGAAGCACTGCAGGCCACCAGAAGGTGTCCCTGGAGCCTTCTCCAGGCGGATCAAGTCCAGCTCTCAGCCTGGCCTCACAGCAGAGCCCTTCCAGCCCTCCTGTCCTGCTGGAAAGGATTCTCCTGCTGCTGGAGCCCTTCTTGTGCCGAGGGCTGCAGAGCAGCCAAGGAGCCCCTCCAGCACCCCAGCTGCCTCCCTGCCCTTCAGCAGCTCTCCCTCGGCACACTCTCCGGAGCAGTTCCCAGACACAGGCAGGACTTCACAGGAGGATTTATTCAGTGCATGCTCTGGGGATGCACAGGACACAGCAGCATGCGGGGGGGTGACACTAACAGTGGCCTTCAGATCATTCTCACCTCATCTGTTGAAGACATCCAAGGCTGCAACAACCAAAGGAGGGACTGCAGTCTGTAAAGCTTGTCACAGACTGAACACACCTGGCTGGGAACCCTCAGGTGAAGGGAGCAGAGACACAGGGGAGTGAAACAATGTCCCAGATGGTCCTGCAGCAGGTCCTGGGACCTGCCCTAACAGCAAGTCCTAGCAGCACTCACTTGCCTCTGTCGAGCTCAAGCTGCACCTGCAGGCATGGAGAGCTTCTTCCTGCTCCCCCTGCACCGAGCTCCAGCACACACAGAGCAGAAGTCAGCCAGGACCTGTGCCTGGGTTCCACTACACTGAAGTTACACAGGGAAGGAAGCCATGCAGAAGGGAGCTGAGGGAGGAGTTGGTGACCCCTCTGGAGCACTGCAGAATCTCTTCTGTGCTGGCACAGGGGTGCGGGCACAGGCGTACGGTGGTGGCCAAGGACTAGCTGTGGGTGGGGGCATGCAGCAGAGAGCAGGGGGAGCAGAGGCCAGGGCTGCAGAGGTGTGAGGAGGAGGAAGGAGGACATCTGGGGGTACTGGCCACAGCTGTTCCAGAACTAGGAAGGACTCAGAAACCCTCGTGGGGAAATACAAAGCCACTCTCTGGGGACAAGGAGGGAAGAGCTGAAACCTCTGCCAGACTGAGACAGACATAAGGGGTGGGGGTGGGGAGAGCATTTCTGCTGGAAACACATTCTGAGAACACCAAAGCCAGGTCTCACCTACAGACAGACACCAAAGCCAGCCACAGGCACCAAAGCCAACCACCAGGTCCCACCACCACTCAGGGTTCCAAGCCACTCTGCTTTCCCCGGGGACAGGTGCAGCAGGACCTGCCAACCACACAGGTCGCTGGGAGAGCTCAGCACTTCCACCCTGGAGCTGGCCCCGAGGCTCAGGCTGGCTGGGAAGAAAGAAGAAGCGTCCAAGGTCAGCAGCATTTGGCAGACACCTTCCTGCCCGTGGGTGTCCTCAGGAAGGGGACCGAGTTCCCTCGGGGCTGCCAGGTGCCCTTGGCTCGTCGGGGCTGGAGCAGGTAAGGCAGCGTAAGAAGAGAGCATCAACCTGAACTGTCCATGGTGCCCCCTAAGCCTCCCAGGGCTGTGCCACAGCCACCCCTGAAGAGAGCCTTAGCGACTGGTGCAGGGACAGCCGAGGAAGACCACTCAAAGCAGAAGGGCCACCAGGATGATGCTGGGGAGGAGGAAGAGCGGCAGGCCCAAGCAGGCACTGGGGGCTCCAGCCGTGGGCTGGTCCATGCTCGTCTGGTCTGGGTTTGTCTCCAGCTCCTCAGTGTCCAGGCTGCCTGCTGGCAGAGAGAAGGGAAGCTGCAGTTAGAGGGGAAGAGCCGGGCAGAGGGGGAGCTCCCACTCATGCAGGTCCATCAGTGGCGTGCACAGGGGCCAGGCAGCAGTGCACCCCCCAGCAGAGGCAGGACCCAGGTTAGTGGGGAGCAGGCTGCAGACAAACCCATGCTTCACGAGGGGCACATCCAGCAGCCCCTGCAGGTTAGAGGGAGGGGTGAGGAGGAGGCCTGGTGCCACACACAACAGAGGGTCCAGGGGCCCAGGCTGCTGCTGGTCCCTCCCAAGCACTCTCCATGCTGCTTGGGGATGGCTGCAGCCCTGCGTGGCCGTGCCAGGGCAGAGCCCACAGGTGCCTTACCTGAGAGGGAGCTCTGGAAAGCAGGGCTCTGCCCTCTCCTGTCTTTGGAGGGTGCTGTTAAGCGCAGGAAGGTTGGCTCCTCGGGGCTGAAAGCCTCGGACTTGGAGGGGGTCATGAGCTCAGCTTTATTGAACCCTAACCTGAGCTCGGGAGCGAAGCGGCTGAGGGCTGGAGGTGGAGTGGGGGCGGCTGAGGGCTCTCTGCCATCCTCCCCCACACCTGTAGTGGCCTCTGAGGCTGCCCCGGGGCTGGAGGCTGTGCCCATGCTCTCTAACGAGGTCGGCTGCTCTGTGCCCGAGGGGCTGGCAGGCTCTGCAGTGCCTGCCGCAGGAGATGCTTCAGCACCCAGCTCTGACCCGGGCTCAGAGGAAGGGCTTGGCTCAGCTGCCTCGGTAGGACCTGGCCCTTCTGTGCCAGCAGGCTCTGGCTTGGTGCTGGTGGCAGGGTGGGGTTGTGCCTTTGCTGCTGTGCTTGGTGCTGCTGCTGTGACCTTTGGCTGTGCTGGTGGTGTAGTGGCAGGGGTTGGCTTAGCTGTGGTGGTGGATGTTGGTGTGGTGGGTGCTGGCTTGGCTGTGGTGGTGGATGTTGGTGTGGTGGGTGCTGGCTTGGCTGTGGTGGTGGATGTTGGTGTGGTGGGTGCTGGCTTGGCTGTGGTGGTGGGTCTTGGTGTGGTGGGTGTTGGCTTGGGTGCAGTAGTAGTTGTGGTAGGTGTGGTAGTGGTTGTAGTGGGTTTTGGTGTAGTGGGTGTGGTGGGTTTTGGTGTGGTGAGTTTTGGTGTGGTTGTTGTGGTTGTGGTGGGTTTTGGTGTGGTGGGTGTGGTGGTGGTGGTGGTTGTAGTGGGTTTTGGTGTGGTGGTGGTGGGTGTGGTGGGTTTTGGTGTGGTGAGTTTTGGTGTGGTGGTGGTGGGTGTGGTGGGTTTTGGTGTGGTGGTTGTGGTGGGTTTTGGTGTGGTGGTTGTGGTGGGTTTTGGTGTGGTGGTGGTGGGTGTGGTGGTTGTGGTGGGTTTTGGTGTGGTGGTGGTGGGTGTGGTGGGTTTTGGTGTGGTGGTTGTGGTGGGTTTTGGTGTGGTGGTTGTGGTGGGTTTTGGTGTGGTGGTGGTGGGTGTGGTGGTTGTGGTGGGTTTTGGTGTGGTGGTGGTGGGTGTGGTGGGTTTTGGTGTGGTGGGCGTTGGCTTGGGTGTCGTGGTGGCCGTGGTGGGTGTTGGCTTAGTGGTAGTGGTTGTGGTGGGCTTTGGCTCCACAGCAGTGGTGCTGGCTGCTGGTACTGCAGGCTGTCCCTTGGCTGGGGCTGCTGGGAGGGTGGTGACAAGTTCTGGCATGGCTGCTGTTGTGTTGGCTGCTGGCGTTGAGAGGTTTGGGTTGGCTGTGGTTGGAAGTGTGGCTGTGGGTGGTGGCTTGGCTGTGGTTGTGGATTTTGGCTTGGCTGTGGTTGGGAGGGTGGGTGGTGGTGGCTTGGCTGTGGTTGGAGGCTCGGGTGTGGCTGTGGTTGGAAGTGTGGGTTTGGGTGGTGGCTTGGCTGTGGTGGGCACTGGTGCTGTGGGTCCTGTCGTGGCTGTGGTGGGCACTGGTGCTGTGGGTCCTGTCGTGGCTGTGGGTTTTGGCAGGGCTGTGCTCAGGGTGGGTGGCCTTGCCTTTGTTGTCACAGGGGCTGGAGTGGTCTCCTCTACAGTGGGTTCTGGTAAGAGATGAAAAGTGCCATGGGTTAGGGCTGGGCTCTGCTGGCTCCACAGCTCCCACAGGTCCCTGAGCAGAGCCAGCAGGCACCAGCAGGGGCTGAAGCAGCAGCAGAGCCCTCTCAGGGCACTCGGAGCCATCTCATCTGCCTCACACAACCTCCTGCCTCTCAAAGAGCATCTTCATGGGAGCAAAAACTGCTGGCTCAGAGGCCATGAGGTCCTTGTCCAACCCTCCTCACCCTGAGGCAGATGTCTTAGGGGCTGATGGCTCCTGGGCCAGCCTTGGAGCTGCTGGTCCAGGCCTTCCTGATAGCTCCAGGAGGAGTCAGAGCTTGGACCCCAAGCCACGGGGCTGAGTCCCAGCAGGGACATGCAGCACTCTGCTGCACTCACCACACAGGGAGTCGACACAGGCTCTGCCCTCGGGGCACTGTGAGCATGAGGGTCCCTCCTTGTATGGCTTCCGACCTTTCACGTTGCCCCTGGAAGCAGAAGACACCAAGAAAAGAGGGCATGAAGAGGGGGTGCAGGGCTAGGGAGAGCCCAGGAGGGACTGACTCAAGGGGAACTTCCCAGCCAGGGCAGAACTCAGGATTAAGCACACAGCAGGCATTGGTCTCCTGCCACAGACTGGCAGTGCCCTTTGCTTCCTGACCTCAGGGCTGCTAAAACTGGGGGGGGACAGGTCCATGGACCAGATCCTCCTCCACCCCTTGGGGCAGAGCACTCCATGGGCACCTGGAGGTGTGATTTTGCCTCCCTTCTGCTCGACACCCCTAAGGAGGTCTGCAGTCACCAGCCACTGCTGTTGGTCTTGCCAGCTCCAAGCAAGTGGTCTGCAGGGCTACTCTAGGGCTTTGCCAGTGGGCACCTCCCTCTCCTCCCATGTCCCTGCTGGTGCCAATGTGCTTCTCCACCGCTGCCGCCAGTGGGTTAGAACAAGGCATGGAGCAGGGAGCTGTTGTCTGTACCCTCAGCTGCAGCAGCAGCAGCCTTGGGCAGCTCTTAGTGTTGAAGGTCCCTCCCCAGATCTGTGCCAGGAGCTGCACCAGACCTCAGCAGTGGCAGTCAGGGCCCAGGGTCACCAAAGAACTCTTCCTGCCTGTGTGACCCACCCAGGACAACAAAGACCTTCTTGGCACTGCTTTGCTGCTATTTCTGAGCGAGGTCGGAGCCTGCCCTGCTCTGGGACCAAAGGAGGAGGCTGCCAGCACGGGGAGCTGCAGGGTGCCCCGGGCGCTGCCAGGCTTACGGGGGGTAGTAGTTGCAGACCAGCAGGTGCATGCCCTCGGCCTCGATGCCATCGATCTTCTCGCAGAACTTGGCCCCGCAGCCGACCTGGTGAGTGCTTGCCCAGACCACCTAAGGCAAAGACCAGGGGGAGAGGAGGTGACTCCGGGAAGGCAAACACCCTGTTGGCACCCAGGCACCACTCCAGCGCCCTCCTGGCATCCCATATCCCCAGCTTTCAGGATCCTGTCCCTCGCCCATGTCTGGGGCCAGCCTGCCCAGCCTGGCACTGCTGCCCAAGCGCCACAGCTTCTGTCCTGTGCGAGCAGAGAACCATCATAGAACCACAGACTGCTTTGGGTTGGTCCTGGAACCCTCCCCACATCCATCCTCACGTTCAGCACCACCACCTCTGCTCCTCCTCGCTCCCACCCAGGCTGTGAATCAGCACTCAGCCCTCACATCCCTGCCTAAGCCAAGCTGGCACCAGCTCTGCAGAGGAGCCAAACAGAGCTTCCTTAAACCAGGTCTTGTCCAAAGGCTGCTCAGGACCAGCTCCGTGCCCAGGTCCCTCTGATCCCTGCCCAGCTGCCCAGCCCGTGGCAGAGGAAGCCCAGCCCCAGCTCCTTTCTCAGCAGCCCCCAGCCCAGCAGCTGGTACCTGGGTGTAGTGGCCACACATCTGCCCGGGCACGCAGGTGGCAGTGCTCAAGTTGTAGTACTTCTCCTCCCCATTCCAGTCCTCCACGGCGAAGTCGAGGTCCAGGGTGGGAGCCATGGCAAAGAGGTTCTCCCCGCGCCGGCCCCGCTCCTTGTTGTGGTCCCAGATGCACTTCTCTGCATAGGCCTGGGCAAAGGCCTCCAGCTCCGTGTCCCAGCGCTGCAAGGGCTCGGGGTCAGCACACAGAGGCTCTCTGGCACACACAAGGACATGCTCCAAGCACCCCTGGGCTTCCTGACCACATTCCTGAGTGGAACCCAAACCTCAACATCCCTGCCCCATCCCTCCACAGCCAGTCCCAGCTCAAACCAGACCTTAGCTTGGAGGAGGTCTCTGCACCAGCACCACCCTCACAGCCTTGCCTGGAGCATCCTCAGCTCAGTGTGGAGAAACCATGAGGCTGGCTGGAGGCAGGCAGGAAACTCACCCTGGGCCACGTCGCAGGAGGAAGCCTGGGGACAGTCCTCGCTGACAGGGTGGGGGTGGGAGAAGGACACAACTCTGGCAGCTGCACAGAGCCTGGGAGCTCCTGGGAGGCATCATCTGTTTGCATGGACCTGAGCCGTGCCAGGCTGCCTGCCAGCAGCCCCTCTGGAGCAGCCATGGCCCCTCCACCAGCTGAGCCCACTGCCCCACGGCCCCCAGCGGCCACACTGACATGCAGGAGGAGCAGGAGGAGGAGGAGGAGAAGGAGGAGGAGGAGGAGGAGGAGGAGGAGGAGGAGGAGGAGGAGGAGGAGGAGGAGGAGGAGGAGGAGGAGGAGGAGGAGGAGGAGGAGGAGGAGGAGGAGGAGAGGTTTCCTCCCAGGGAGGGACCCCACACGGCAGCTGCTTGGGTTGCCCATGTGCCATCTGATGGAGACAGCAGGTCTGGGCTGGAAGGCAGCCCAGCAAACAGGGGGCACCTTCCTGGTGGGCACCCAGGGGCCAGAGCGTGGCCCTGACGCAGGCCATGGCACCAGCAGGGTGCTGAGGGGTGTGGATGGGCCCCTGAAGAGCAGCTCCCAGGGACCAGACCCTGGAATGCCTGCGTGGGGGCACAGTGCTGGGGCACAGGGTGCTGGGTGCCCTCCCACCATGTCCCTAGGGCAGGCTGGAAGGCCAGTTTGGGGAGGCCCTGCTGCTCCCCTGGCACGGAGCTGGGCTCCATACACAGAGGCCTGCACCTGCAGGAGCTGCCTCAGTAAAAAAAGTGGCTTTGGGCACTGTGCCCCCCCACATCACTCAACTATTTCCCCAGCAACCAGAGGCAGGTCGCAGACAGGAGCCTGGGGTGAGCCCAGCCAGGCGCAGTGCCACAGCAGCAGGTGGACCCGGAGCAAAGGCTCCAGGGGAGGCAGCAGAGAAAGAGGCTCCCATGGAAAACCTCCACCAAGAAAGGGCTGCTGTGAGCTGAGCATTTGTCGTGCTTCAAAGGGAGGAAACAAAAGCCTCTGGCTGGGGACTCTGTGTGCTGAAGCAGCTCTGTGGAGGGGAACGTCCCAAGGTCCACAGCCTGCAGGGGAGCAGCTGCCACTGCTTCAGAGCTGCTGCTGACCTGAGGACCCCCAGAGACTCTTCCCCTCAGGCTTTCTCTAAGCCCTGGTTCCAAACCCCTTGTCCTCTGAGTTCTCCATGCCTTGCTTTGGTAGGTGTCCCTGGGATGGTGATGCTCAGGGCTCTGGCTCTGCTCCCTCAGAGTCCAAAGGCACTGATCAGATCTGGAGCTAGCCACAGCTCTTCCTTTCATTGCCTCATCCAACTTCCATTTGCCAGCCCACAAAAGGTTTAATTCAGCCTGGGCAACTTTTGGGCCAGGCAAGGAGGTCTCTTACAAGCACCCTGGGAGCAAAAGAGCAGAGCACTCCCAACCATCCTGGGCAGCAGCTCTCCTCCTCCCCTAGCACGCTGCAAACAGGGAGCAAAACTCCTGTGTGCTGCAAGATAAACCACAACGGCCAAATGGTAATTGAGTGGAGGCAAAAAGCAGCAGCTTGAGAGCTTGGGCTTGCTCCTGCTGCAGCCACACCTGGTGGTGGGCATCTGGCTCAGTTTCCCCAAGCAAAAGGGGGATCCCTCACCTCCAAACCAGCCACAAACAGGTTGTGGTGGGGGTGAGGGGCGTGATGGAAAGCTCAAGTAACTGCATGAGCTGGTAGTCGTGGCTGAGGTTGATGTTGCCTTCTACAGACAACAGCTCCCTCCCCTGCAGAGGCAGAAAGCAGCCCCACGCAGCAGGATTCCCCCTACAGCTCCCACCAGGAGCTCCTGTGGGCACTCACAGGAGGAAGAGCATCAGAGGACTCTGACCACACTTAGCAACCTCCAAGAACGGCCAAAGACAACTCATCAGGTGCAAGGAGACTCAGACCTCCTTGGAGGCTCTTTCAGCCTCCCCTCCGCTGGCACCCAGTGGCAGCCCTACAGGAGGATTGCTCTGCAGCAGCTCCTGATGCCTTCCAGCACTATGCCCAGGGCTGGCACTGCACAAACCTCCTCCCAGCCCCCTGTAATCCAGGCCACTCACCATCTTCAGCATGTCCATAGCAGGAGGAGACACCTGGGAGCGGTATTTGTTATGCCCATCCAAGATGATCTTCTTCTCTTCATCACTCAGGGACCAGCTGAGCTCCAGTACCGTCAGCAAGAGGAGCAGAGGAGGAAGAGCTGAGCTCAGCATCGTGCAGCCAGCTTCTGCTCTTAGCAGCCCACGGCTCTGGCAGGCAAGATTTAAAGCACCTCCCCAAAGCAAGGAACACCCAACAGCTCCAGCTCGGGGAGGAAACGTTTCTGGATGAGAGCAGCGTCCCGGGGCCGTGCAGCACACACCCAGCCCACAGCTCGGCCCGCACGGACAGCTGGGGCCAAGCAGCACGCAGGGTCCCCTCCCCGAGACGCCCCTGCCCCTCAGAGCCCACCCCCGGGCTGGCATTTCCAGCCAAGCTTCTGACCTCTGGCATCCCCTCCACCCTCAGCTGTGAGCCTGCTGCCTCCTGTCCCTTTTCTCCCAATGGAGAAGGTCAATCCCAAGGCCAGCAGCCTGGGGGTGGCACCAGGGGGCTCCCCTGTCCCTCGAAGGCAGCTGTGCCTAGGAACGAGGGCAACAAGACGCAGCTGGGAGCAGTTTGCAGCGCAGGAGCTGCCCAGCGCCGGGTCAGGGCTCACCGTGCCCAGCTCTGCGTCCACACACACTGGCTGCGGGGGGAAATCAGCAGGGAATGTCCCCCCCTGGGGCTCCCTCAGCCTGCTGGGGAGGGGACTAAGCAGAAGAGTATATCCCTTGGTTGTGCCGTCAGGAGAAGGGTGTGCAGGAGAGGAAGAGGAGGATACAGAGCTGAAGTTGCCTGCGAGAAGTCCCCTGAGGGGCTTGTCGTGGAACGCAGTTTCGCGGCAGAGTTATGGGGAAAATACGCGAGGCGTCTGGCTTGAATGTGAGGCACTAGAAATTACACAATATAGCAAAAGCCTAGAGAAGCTTTTTGCTACTCTCCATGACAGGGCTCCAGCTGCACTCGGGGCTGCTGCAAGCTCCACAGGCAGACACCTGCAGGGCTCAGCATCAGGCTGTGCACGAAGCCACCCGCACGTTGCCTGTCCGGCAGAGACCCTCCAGCCGGTCCGCAGCCTCTTCCTCCCCATCCGCGTTGTGCAACGGCCGCGGCTCTGCTCCAGGAGCGGCCCCGGGACCGCCGCTGCGGGGGAGGCCGCTCGGGTGGGCAGCGCCGGGGGCACGGCCGAGGCGCCCTCGCTGCCCCTCTCCCCTCCCGGCTGTCAGCTTCCCTCCGCCAGCGCTGTGCCGGTTTCCCCTTCGCTCTGCACCTCCCTGAGCACCTCTCCTGCCTCAAAAGCTCTCCTAGTGCCCTGCAAAGGGTTAAGCCCCCCCCAGCAGCTGGCATGCAGCGGGAGAAGAAACGAGGCAAGGGGAAAGGTGCAGCAACACTTGGTCTTTAATTGCAAAAAGTAAAAACTTTGGAGTTCTTCTTCTGCCATACAAATCTCCCTTTATTTACACACTTTACAGGCTCTCCCCCGTATTTACAGAGTCTGCAATATATTAAATTAGGACCACCCCTAACATTCTGCATTAAGTGCATATTTACATTCTGGGGTTGTGGTTTTTGTTCACCCACCGAGGAGCTGAGTGTTCAGCATTGAAACAGTCTTGATGCAGAGAGAGCTGTAACTCCCCCCCCCCCCCCCCCGGCCAGCACCCCTGAGCCTGGCTGGCACAACCTCCCCTCCCTGCAGGCAGAGAGAGAGAAGCCCCCAAAATGAATCACCTGCCACTTGCTTGACTCTCTGAAGCAAAGGGGGAGTCCAGCATCGCCCTCCTCGCACTCAGCAGGGCAGTGAAAAGTGTCCTCTAAAAGGAGGAGCTTCCTGGGGAGGAGGAGATGTTCTGCCTTAAAAAACTTACAAAGAGAGAGAGTTTGGCTCGAGGGAAGCAAAAGCTCTTTGTGTATCCACCACCAAGGCTCAGGGAAATGGTCTCAGCCCACCAAGAGGTTGGTGCTTTTGGGAGCCGTGAGGCTAAACGCAGACCACAGAGCCCAGGGCTGGGCAGATCCTGACACCTTCCCTCCCTGGAGCAGTGCTCCCGACGTGATTCCAGGGTGTGGAGGTAGGAGGATTCCTGCTGCAAGGTGCTGGAGGGTACAGAGCTCTTCTCACTAGCAAGGAGGTGCTCTGCTGCTCCCCAGCTTCTCTTGCTTGAGGAGTTCCCTTGCTGTGAGTGGGGACCTGCTGCTGGGAAGGAGCTGTGAGGGAAGGGAGCTGCTTCGACCCAGCCCAGTGAAAGCAGCTCCTCTGCCAGACCACGACAGCAGAGGAGCAGTGGGAGAAGCTGAAGACCCAAGACTCCCAGGAAATGTGAGCCTGGGAAGCTCTCTGGGGCACTGCAAAAGAGAGTTCTTGAGGCTGGGATCTGTAAAGTTGCCTCAGGGGAATGGATGTGGGAAGTGAGGAGAGGAAACCAAACCCAAGAGCAAACCAACCAAAGCAAAGAAGCAAAAGGCAGTGGCAGGTGGCTCCTGCAGGGGATGCTGATCTCCTGCTGCTGCAGTGAACATCAACACTCCTTGGCCTGCTTTCAGCTCCCCTGAGCTCAGTGGTCAACGACCTCTGCCTTTGGAAAGAGCTTTAAAGCAGGACCCTCCTGCCCAGCTGGGGGGGGACAGACAGCTGCCTGCCCAGTGGAGAGAGGACCCCTCCCCACAGCTCTGCCCACTGTGCTCTCAGGTTCTCCTGATTTCTGCACCTTGCTGGTGTCATTTCAGAGGAGCTTTGCAGCCTCTGGGGTGTCAGGTGAGCAGGAGTCCAGGCAAAGAGCTCTGAAGGTCACCAGCAGTGACTGGGCACCCCCTGAGCTGGCCAGGGTGGGGATTGTCCAACCCAGCACCACGCACTGGAGAGCCACAAGTGCTCAGTGAAGCTACAGTGAGCAGGCCTCACTTGCAGCCATTCACCCAAAGGGCCAAAAAACTCCTCCTGTCCATCCCAGTTTGGCCACTTTGGCCTCACCTCCAAGTTTCCCAGCCTGGTTCCACCCCCAGTGTGGCAGGGAAGGCTTCAGCACCGCTCCCGTGGCAGCCCAAGACAGGAGCTGCTCTAGGAGCTGTGCTGCAGCCCAGGGCTCTGCACTCAGCAGCAGCTGGGGCCAGCAGCAGAACTGCTCTCCTGTTTCAGTTTAGCAGCTAATTCCTTACAGCCTTTGGAAAAGGAAGAGAAAATACACTGGAAGTTTAAAAACAAATGATGTCAACCCCGAAGGGAGAGAGGTTGGGCTGCAGGCAAGGCCTAGACACAGACCTGGAAACTTATGCAGAGACCATAAAGTGCACTTGGAAAGCTGATCTGCACCCAGGCCAGAGTCACCACCTCCTGTCCAACCAGCTGCAGCTCTTGCAGCAGGGGGAGAAGCCACACACGAGAGCTCTTCTGCTCAACAGGCACAAACCTGCCCTCCAGCACTCCCCTCCCCCTCCCCAATCTAAACAGCAACTGTAAATAGATTCAACTTTCCCTGCTTCTTCCCAGAGGAGCCAGGCAGCCCCCACGGCTGAAGAGGAGCTCACAGAACAGAGGCATCTGACAGACACTTGGGAATTGTCTCCACAGCTTTTGCAAGCTCCAGTCAAGGACACTTAGAAGGAAGAGCATCAGCAACCCCCCGCAGCCCGAGCAGGGCTGGGGCCAGCAGCTCCTCCTCACCCACCTCTACCCACACACTGGACAGGAGTGGCTCAGGTACAAAGCCAGGCAGAGGTGAGGTAACTTTGTCAGCCTTTGAGTCCTGCCTTGAGCAGCTGCCAAAGTGCAAACAGCAACAGTCACTAACGAGGCTCTAACTCTGCCACCACCTAACTCCCTACTTTCCATGAACTAAGGCCCAGGCTTTAGGAGAGAGAGAGGCAGAGGGGAGGTGTCTGTGTGTCTTGGCATGAGGAAGGCTGCCTGTAGTGTCACCAGGGTGCCACATCCCCCAGGCAGCAACCATGCTTACAGAAGCCTTCTTCATCCAAGTCCCTTTACTGTTTGGCTACAAACCAAAGGAGTCCTGTTCTGTCCTGAGAGTGAGGCTCTCTCCTCCACCCCACAAGCTCTGGTGCATGCTGGTCCAGTGCCAAGGGCCATGCACACATCCTGACAAGGGTGCTGGGGCTGTTCTTACTCACTGACAGGAGAAACCCAGGTGCTGGGATTGTTGTTCTTCGTTTGCAGGAGGAAAAAACCCAAGGGTTATGCATAGAAGTGTTTGTAGTGTCAAGGCCTCAGACTAAATTCTTTGGAGCAGGAACTGTCCTCTGCCTTATCCTCATACAGAGAGCCAGACGTGGCCATCCCACCTGGCAGCTCTTGTCAGACCCTAACAGGATGAGCTGGATGTTTGCTCCCAATTCTCCTGCTCTTGCTCACAACCAAAGGCTGCACAGACATTTTCCAGCCTCTCAGCCTGTGAGTACCTCAAATATTGACAGAGGAAAGGTTCTCGCTCCTGAGAGCAGCTCCAATTTGCTTTCAAACAAAACCCCCTCCCAGTTCCATATTAATAAGTGTGAGAGTTATGTCCTGAAGCCCAGCCCTGGCCTGTGAGTTCAGCCTGACACATCTGCAAGTGATCTGCAGCAGCAGGATCAGACCCAGAGGATCAGGCTGGGAAGGGACAGCAGCAGCCGCAGCCTGCGAACGGCGAACCCGAGCTCCTCTCAGGGCATTGCAGAAAGCAGGGCTCAGGCAACAGGAAGCCTGCAAAGGCAGCTTGGAAAGGACCCAGGAAAAACCAACGTTCAGAATGGGACACAGACCCAGGTTTGGAAGGAGTCAAGGCAAGAAAATGCCAGGGATGAGGAAGTTTTGGAGTGCTCCCACAGGTAGCTGGGGCCAGGGATGCTGCCGGCAGCACCTCTCAGAGCAAAGACCACAGGAGAAGGTCCTCGGCCCTGCTGCCTGAGGGCACAAACCAGAGGCTGAGGCTCACGCGGAGCTGCTCTGCACCCAGGCAGGGCTGCAGCACTCTCAGCACCATCCCCACCACGGCACACGTGGGTGTGTTTGCAGGGCAGGAGGCGGAGGGAAGGAAAAGCAGAGGTACTGTTTGACTCACCCCCTGCAGCCAGAGAGCCGCAGGGAGCGATCACAAGACACAAAGAGGAGGCCTGAACAGGTTCGTCTGGTACAAGGAGGATGTGGTGAGCCTCTGCCCCAGGCTGCAAGGCTCATCCAGCCCTGGAGCATGGAGCTGAGCTTGGCTCCGTGGGGCAAACCACCGAGGCACACGGCTAGGGACAGGGTGGAGGGGTGGGGTGGAGATGGGACATCACCCAGGCACACAGCTAGGGGTGGGGATGGAGGTGGGGGTGGGACATCACCCAGGCACACAGCTAGGGGTGGGGATGGAGGTGGGGGTGGGACATCACCCAGGCACACAGCTAGGGGTGGGACATCACCCAGGCATTCCCTTTTTAGAGCTGGCCTGGCAACACAGGCTTGGAGCCTCCTCCTCAGGAGGAATGTACAGAGAAATGTCACCCCCAGGCCACTCCCAGCCCCTCCAGGGAGTTTCAGAAGTGCCACAATCCACAAAGGACACAAAGTGAATCTCATCCTGAGAAATCCCTCTGCTGCTCCTGGACAATAACAAGCCTTTGCTGCAAACCCAGGGCTTACCTGAGGGGACAGGGAAGGTCATAAATAGCTTTGGAGCTTCTCCCAAAAGACATCTGAGGAAAGGCAAAGAATCACCTCAAGGGTCAGGAAAAGAGTCACTGTTAAACACTGTAAACATGCAGGTGGCAGAGCTGCCTGCCCCAGGTGCCCCAGCTCTGTCTCTCTCTTGGCTGCAAAGCTGAGAAGTGTCCTGGTGCTGGGCACAGCTGAGGGGTCCCAGCCCTGCCATCCTCAGCTGGCAGCTCCGTCGCAGACCACCGCCGGCTCCGTGCCCCTGGCCGTGAAGCTGAGGCTCCAGTGATCCGTGCTGGCATAGCCTGGGGAGAGGCAGGGCCTGGGTTAGGGGAAGCCATGGAACCTGCTGGGGATGTACCCTCCCTGGAGCTGCTCAGGGCCAGCTTGGATGAGCTCTTCAGCAACCTGATCCAGTGAGAGCTGCCCCTGTCTGTGGCAGGGTGGGGTGGAGCTGGATGAGCTTTGAGGTCCCTTTTGACCCAACCCATCCTGTGAGTCTCTAGGGACTGCTCACACTCGCTCTGAGGTGGTGTGGAGATGCAGAGGCTCTTTAGGCCTGCCCTCAGTTCCACCCTGGGTTTGTAGCAGCCATCAGAACCCCGAGCAGCCCTCACTGAGCATCTTCTGGCACCTCACTGTCAGTGTGCCAGTCCAGACTGGTGACTCTGTTCTGTGCCAAGCAGCCTCACAGCAGTCTGGGGCTGGGAATGGCTCACACTCAGGTGTCAGACAGAAGAGACCCAGCTGGAAGCAGCCTCCAGGGGATCCCTCAGATGCTGCATGCTCCAGCACCAGTACTCACCCAGGTCTCCAGCTTCCAGCTCCACTCTGAAGCTCTCACAGTGTCCTCTGCACTTGTCTGGAGGTACAACCGTCAGGGTGAGCTGTCCACTGCCCACGGCAAAGAGGCTGTGCAGGCTGTAGCTCTGCGGTGAGAGGAGAACATTTCTGAGGCCCTGGAAGCCTTTCTCGGGTCTGTCTGAGCAAACAAGGGGCAGGTCACTGCCCTGCAGCACGGAGCAGATCTGCTGCTGTCTGCTGCTCCCCCAGGCACCAGCAGGCCACAGCTGAGGCCAGCTGCACGCCAGGGAACTCCTCCCCTCTTCTGGCCAAAGCGATGCAGTGACAAGAGACAGGGCAAGAGGAAACAGCCTCAAGTTGCCCCAGGGGAGGTTTAGGTTGGACATTAGGAACAGTTTCTTCCCTAAAAGGGTTGGTCAAGGCCTGGCCCAGGCTGTCCAGGGCAGTGGTGGAGTCTCCATCCCTGGGAGGGTTTCAAAGCTGTGCACATGTGGCTCTTGGAGGTTGGACCAACCCAAACACTTCTGTGATTCTCTGCAGGCCCTCCACAGCCACCAAGAAAGCAAGAAAATGGGGGAGGAGACCAGGCTAGAGGCTTGAAGTGTCACCACCTTCACCCAAATGCTTCCAGGGCAGCTGCCTCAGAATGGGGGAGACTGCTGGGAGCAGAGCCGGGATGCAGCTCTGGAGTGGCCTCTGCCCAGCTGTGCACAAAGGCAGCATCCCTCACCCAGCCCCTGGAGATGCCTCCTGGCACAGGGCTGGGCAGAACAGATACAGACCCAAGCACTGGGTCAGCTGAAGGTGTCCTGCAAGCCCCAGGCAGGGAGGTGATGCCTCTGGGATGAGCTCCTCACCTTGTTGCCCAGCTGCGGGTGGCGGATGAGGAAGCAGCTCTCCAGGGACACTGTCTTGGGGAGGGGCAGCACAGAGGAGCTGGGGAAGAACTCCTGCAGGATCCGAGATCTGTTCACAGATCTGCTCCTAAGCAAACCCAAAGAACCCATCTTAGAGACACATCACAGAGGCAATGCTTCAAAGGCTGCTTGCAAGACCAACATCCCATGCCTGACAAAGACCCTGCTGAGAGATGAGGAGCACAAATCAACCTCTCAGCTTCTAAACCTCTGCTCCTTCACATCCTCCTCAGTACCAGCAGCAGGACTATGGAAACAGGGGAAACAAATAGATCCTTATGGATGTCTAAATTTGATCTCTCTCTCTCCTTCCCTTGGCAGGACCTGAGCCAGTGATCAGATCCATTCACTGTGAGAGGTGCCCTAACTGAAACCACATGGCCAGGAGAGGAGAATCCAAGGGAATTCCCTAGGCCAGGGAACATGACTGGAAAGGGCTGGGTGGGGCTGAGTCTAGTAACTGGACATGATGAATGCTGCTGCACCCTGGACACCCACCCACCAGTGCTGTGGGCAAGAACTGCAGCCAGAAGATCCTAAAATCCCAGACTGGTTTGGGTGGGAAGAGACCTTCAGAGCTCCTCTGGCTCTCCCCACTCTCAGTGTCAAACATTTCTCCCTTCTCTCCACTCTAAGTCTGCCTCTTTCAGTCTCAAACCACTCCCCTTGTCCTATCACAAGAGGTCCTGCTCAAAACTCTGTCCCCAACTTTCTGATTGACCCCTTGAAGCACTGAAAGGCCACCAGAAGGTGTCCCTGGAGCCTTCTCTGGGCTGAACAAGTCCAACTCTCAGCCTGGCCTCACAGCAGAGCCCTTCCAGCCCTGCCAGCACTGCTGTGGCCTCCTCTGGCCCTGCTCCAGCAGGTCCCTGTCTGCACTGAGGGCTCCAGAGCTGCCCCCAGCACTGCAGGGGAGGTCTCAGCAGAGCACACCAGAGGGGCAGAATCCTCACCTAAGCCCCAGTCAAGGCACAGGCTCCACTGTGCCCTTTCCCAAGCCTGCCTGAACACAGCTCTGGTGCCCACACAAACATGCCAGGAAGCCTGCTCAGCCAGAGGTGGCACCTGCCCATCTCCCTGGCTCTCTTCTCCAGACAAAGAGACTCTGCTAACACCCTGAGTTGCTCTGCAGCCTTAGAGAGCTCTGAACTGCCCACACCTCACAGCCATGCTGAAGGGTTTAGCACAGCTACTGCAGGGTCAGGATGAGGGCTGCCCATTCCTCCATGAGAGCAGACCCAAACTGCAGCATCCCTTAGCCCTCTGCTCACAGTCAGTGCTCTGCACCTCTTAGGCTGCACCAGTAGGGGAGGATTTCCAGGGAGCAAACAGAGGTGGTCAGAAATGCAAAGCAGCTGCCCCAGGTGCCTGGAGCACAGCCCAGATGATTCATGTATGACCTGAAGGGCAGGACCACACAGCCATTGGGACAGTTTTAAGGTGAGCACCAGGTAAAGTCCCAGCCTCAACACTCCATTTTTAGTGCAGAAGTCTTCCCCTTGGACCAAATCAGTGTCAGCAGGCAGGCAGAAGCCTTTAGCTCACTGCTGTCCCCCCTCTCTCCAGTTACAGAGCAACCTGCAGGCTCCTGGCTGGTCTCACAGGCAAAGAGCCTGGCCCCAGCTGCAGAAGGGATGCAAACATCTCTCTCATGTTTTGTCTTTGACTCACCAGGGGAAGAAAAATGGGCAGCTCCACAGCTCAGCTGAATTTTCTTCTATTATAACCTGGGCCAGGTCTGGATCCTGGGACTGAAAACGCTTCAGGTCTTCATAGGAAAGATGCTGCCCTGTCTTGAACGACACCAAACACAGGCATGAGCTGTGCAGCCTCAGCCTCCTCCCCTTCCATCCCACCACAGAACATCCAAGAGGGAGAGCCATCTAGATTGGTAAGCTCCCAGCCACTCCTCCTCCCCTGACCTCTTTAAGCTGGGTGTCCCCTCCACCAGCACCCTGAGAACCCTGGGCAGGGTTTTTCAGCTGGTGCTGTTGCAGATCAACCAACCAGGCTGCCCCAGCCCTGCTTTTACCTTGATTAGGAAAGGCTGAGACCTCAGGAGCTTTTCTGAGAGTTCCCCAACGTCTGTCACCAGCTGAAGGCTTTTCACAGCAGAACAGACTGTGCAGTTTGCAGGAAGAGCAGAAGTGTTCTGTCTGCAGCCTGCTGCCCACCAGTCCTGGCATTCTTGGGAAGGAACCAGAGAACCAAGTTTGATGAGAGCAAAAAATGGAGTCAGGTTTGACAATAGACTCAGTGTCCCTCACACCAAACACTGAGACCTCCTCCAGCTCCCCATGGCTGCCAGCTGCTCAAAAGGAGGAATCTTCACCAGGCAGGGAGCTTCTCACAGAATGGCTCCAGCACAGGCAACAACTTCCTCCAGCCTGAACCTGCCCTGGCACAGCTTGAGGCTGTGTCCCCTTCTTCTGTCCCTGGGGGCCTGGCAGCAGAGCCCAACCCCACCTGGCTACAGCCTCCCTGCAGGCAGCAATTAGCTCTGCCCTGAGCCTCCTCTGCTGCAGGCTGCACCCCCCCAGCTCCCTCAGCCTCTCCTCACAGGGCTGTGCTCCAGGCCCCTCCCCAGCCTTGCTGCCCTGCTCTGGGCACCTTCCAGCACCTCAACATCTCTCTGCAATGGAGGAGCCCAGAACTGGACACAGCACTCCAGGGGTGGCCTGAGCAGTGCTGAGCACAGAGGCAGAAGAACCTCCCTTGTCCTGCTGCCCACACTGCTCCTCAGCCAGCCCAGGATGCCATTGGCTCTGCTGCCCACCTGGGCACTGCTGCCTCAGCTTCAGCTCCTCTCTCCCAGCACCCCCAGGGCCCTCTCTGCCTGCCTGCTCTCAGCCACTCTGGCCCCAGCCTGCAGTGCTGCTTGGGGTTGTTGTGGCCAAAGTGCACTTGGCCTTGTTCAGTCTCATCCCCTTGGCCTCTGCCCACCCATGCAGCCTGGCCAGGTCCCTCTGCAGGGCTCTGCTATCCTCCAGCAGCTCCTAGCTTGGTGTCACCTGCAAACTCACTGCTGCTGGACTCAATCCCCTGGTCCAGATCATGACCAAAGTTACTGAGCAGGACTGGGCCCAGCACTGTGACTGACAAGCAGCATTTCCTAGGAAGGGCTCTTGGTTTGCTTCCCCTTCCAACATCTGCACCAGACAATGAGGAATGTTACAGGGAGGACTTCATTTCTTTGGGCTGTAACAACAAGGAGCAGCCTGGGATTTGCTCTGGTTTTCTTTTTATTTCCTTTCTGAGCATTTCCAATCAACTCCCAACCCTGCATTTCCCACCCTGCTGCTGGGACATGGACTGAAAGGGATCGGGATGCAGTTCCCAGTCTTTAAGGCAGGCTAGGGAAGTCCACCCTGCTTTCAGGGGAAGGGGTAAAAAGGCAAAACAAGTGTAAAATCCTTAGTGCAAGCACAAGTCCCACTCCCATGAGAAGCTGCTGCAGTTCACTTTCCCTCCCTGCTCACAGGAGGGAAAAGAAAATCTTTGTTCCACCGCCTGTAGAAAGCTTCAGTTTTACAGCAGCAACAAACCCCATCAGCTCACAAAACCCAGCTGGTCAGGGGCAGGAAACAAAAGGCTGAAAGATCTCGGCAGAGGAAGGGCAGTCGGCACGAAGAGAACAAGAGAAGCCTCTCCTCGCCCAGGCAGCAGCGATGCTATCAGCCCTCTCCAGGCAAAGCCCCCCAAATCCTCACCCCAGAGCATCCAGCACCCCTGCCCGACACCTGCACTCCGGGCTGAGGGCAGCAGCCCGCGGCAGGGGATGTTGACAGGGCTGAGAGTGCAGAGCTTGAGCCTGCCTGCGGGGCAGGGTTGGGCTCTTTGCATTCTCAGTTGCTTGCTTCAGGAGGTTTGCTCCTTCTCGCCGTGAACAAGCGCAGCGCAGCAGAGATGCACTGCAAACGCCACCAGCGGGGCTGGGGGATTGTTGCTTGGGTTTGGGGGTTTTTGTTTCGCCTTTCCCCCCCCCCCTCCTCTCCTTTCTCTTTGGTAATTAATCTTCTGGGTGGCTCGCCGGGGCTGTCAGCCTGCAGCAGTGTGTGACTGGCATGCCGAGCGCAGCCTGCCCTGCCCAGGCAGGGAGCGACAGAGGCAGAGAGGGCACAACGCAGCCCAGCGGGAGCAGAGCAGGAGTCTGAGGGAGCAGGGATTGGATTCTCTTTTCCTCTCCCCTCCCTGCATTCCTTTCACATTATCACCCTGCCCAGACACCCTGGGGACTGTCTTGGTTCAGGCCAAGCTGTCTGCACAGAGCCTGAAGAGGAAGAAGCATTCCTGGTGCCAGTGCAGCCACCACGCGTGGCCCTGGCACCACCCACAGGGCAAAGTGCTGCCCGAGGGGGCTCACCCTGCTGGGGTCAGAGTCACCTGTGGCCCTGACACCTGCAACCACCTCTGGCCCCACAGGCCTAACGTCCTACAGACTCACAGATGGCACTGGGTGGGAAGGGACCCTCAGGTCCTCTTGTCCATCCCCCTGCAGCCAGGGACAGCTCCAGCTAGAGCAGGAGTCACAGAATCCACCAAGCTCCTCCAGCCCAGCCTATGCCCCAGCCCTAGCCAGTCACCCAGACCATGGCACATTCTGTGACCCACAACCTCCCTGGGCAACCTGTGCCAGTGTCTCCCCCACCCTCACTCGCAAGAATTCCCTCCTCATCTCCACTCTCAATCTCAGAACCATTCCCTCCCTCCTGTCACTCCCAGCCCTTGTCAAAAACCCCTCCCCAGCTGTCTTGTACTGGAGCTCTCCAGATGAAAAGCTTTTCTCCTCCACTGGGTCAGGAGAGCTCCTAGCAGAGCCAGGGCTGGGGATTTCCAGCTGCTGCCAGCAGAGGCAGAGCCAAGCCCTCCCCTCCAGCACATCTGTGATTAATGCTGCAGCAGGCTGTGACTCTGCTTTCCACTATGCAGAGGAATGATTTTCACCCTACGAGCAATCAGCAGTCAGCACCCCCACCCTCCCTGGCCACTTGCACAGAGGATCTCCCGAGCTCCTTGGCTGTCTGCAGGACTCCAGAGGGGTGTGCACAGCAGCCCCAGAGACGCTGGGTGGGGGGGGTCAGACGAGAAGCGCAGAGGTGACGGAGAAGACCTGGCTCAGTTTCTGCCTCCTCGCAGCAAAGCAATAAAGCTGCTGGAAGCCTGCCCACAGCTCGGAGAGCAGGTTCTCAGCAACAGCCCTGGGCTCTTTAGGGAGGCTGAAACATCAGCCAGCCGCTGGCAGCAGGGCCCAACGAAGCCCTGTAGCAAGGGGACAGTTTGCTCCTGCAGGACAAGAAAGCTGGGGAGGAAGGGACCTTGAAGCTGATCCAGCTCCAACCCTCTGCCACGGGCAGGGACACCTCCCAGCAGCACAGCTTGCTCAAAGCCTCACCCAAACTGGTCTTCAACACCTGCAGGGAGGGGGCAGCCTCCCTGGCAACCTGTGCCAGGCTCTCCCCACCCTTACTCTCAAGAACTTCTTCCTCCTCTCCTCTCTCAATCTCCCTCTCCCAGCTCAAAGCCACTGTCCCTCGTCCTGGCACTCCCAGCCCTCCTCAAAACTCCCTTCCCAGCTCTCCTGCAGCCCCACTCAGCTACTGGAAGGCTGCTCTAAGGTCTCCCTGGAGCCTTCTGCAGGCTGAGCAGGCTCCATCTCTCTCAGCCCCCTCATGTTTAGGTGGAACTTCTTGTGCTCAGGTTTGTGCTGCAGCCTAACTCTGCCCTCCTCAAGCTTCAGCCTGCTGCCTGCTGAGGAGGCTGCTCTGTGGCTCTGCACTGGGGAGGGACTTTTTAGGCTGTCAGGGAGTGATAGGACTGGGGGGGATGGAACAAAGCTGGAAATGGGGAGAGGCAGCCTGGATGTGAGGAAGAAGTTCTTCAGCATGAGGGTGCTGAGAGCCTGGCAGGGGTGGCCCAGGCAGGTGGTTGAGGCCCCATGGCTGGAGGTGTTTGAGGCCAGGCTGGCTGAGGCTGTGGGCAGCCTGCTCTAGTGTGAGGTGTCCCTGCCCATGGCAGGGGGATTGGAACTGGCTGATCCCTGTGGGAGCCAGCAAAGTGCCTCAGCTCCTGCATCCCTTCCCACCCTGACCGACTCTATGGCACCTGGTGCCAAGGGCTGCTCCTGACACTAAGTGCTGCAGAAGTGGAAGTTCCTGCAGGAAGAGCTGCAGATGCTGAGGCACTTTGCTGGCTCCCACCAAGCTGCTTTGCTCCCAGCCCTGAAGAAATCTGCAGCTAGGTCTGCACTAGGAAAGCCAGGCCCAGGAGATGCCCACCTGAGCACTTCTGTCCTTAGGGGTTCTGTCAGCAGCACCCAGGAGAACTGGGAGAAGCTCCCCAGAGGACTGCTGCACAGAGGAGCTGCACAGGCTGCAAAGGGAGGCTCCAGACCCCTGATTCCTTTTTCTAAGTGTGAGAGAGATCACAGATGTCAGGGGTTAGAAGGGACCCAAAGAGTTCATCCAGTCCAAGCCCTCTGCCAGAGCAGGACCATCCAATCCAGCTCAGGGCACACAGCAACACATCCAGACAGGCCTGGGAAGGCTCCACACAAGGAGACTCCACAACCTCTCTGGGCAGCCTGTGCCAGGGCTCTGGGACCCTTCCAGCAAAGAAGTTCCCCCTTGTGCTGAGCTGGAGCCTCCTGTGCTGCAGCTTCCATCCACTGCTGCTTGTCCTGTCCCAGGGAGCAGTGAGCAGAGCCTGTCCCCCCCTGCTGACCCCCAGCCCTCAGCCAGTTACAGACATTGATTCAATCCTCTCTCAGTCTTCTCTCCTCCAGGCCCCTCAGCCTCTCCTGCTCAGGCAGTGCTGCAGTGCCCTCCTCATCCTCCTAGCCCTCCCTTGGTCTCTCTCCAGCAGATCCCTGTCCCTCTGCAACTGATTCAAGAGATTCACTCACAGAATGGTTTGGGTTGGAAGGGGCCTTAAAGATCATCCAGAGCCAACTCCCTGCCATGGGCAGGGACACCTCCCACCAGCCCAGGCTGCTTCAGGCCTCATCCAACCTGGCCTTGAACACCACCAGGGAGGTTGTGAGTCACATTCTGTGATTCTGTGGTCCACAACCTCCGTGGGCAACCTGTGCCATTGCCTCCCCACCCTGCTAACAAGGACCTCTTCCTCACCTTGAACTGTTTTGTAACTCTGTGTAGATCCAACCTATTTATGCCAAAAGAAAGAACCTCCTAGTTTGGGTCACAGCATTTTCAGGAACATCTTGCAACAAACTGACAGCTCCAAGTGAAGCCATCCAGAAACTCCTTAGTTTATGTTGTGAGTTAAGAAATCCACAGCTCCAAGAAGTGCTCCTTCCCTGCAGTGCTGGGGAAGGGCTGGCCAGGCAGCCACAGGGTGATTAGTCAGCCTCTAGGAAAGCACAGAAAGGACTTCAAGCCAAGGAGACGTTGTGAAATCAGAGTCTGCTTGGCCTAACCCAAGAGGAACTCACAGTCCCTGGGGTGAGGCAGCTTTGGGGCAGTCACAGAGTGGCAGGGGTTGGAAGGGACCTCAGGAGATAGAATCACAGATTGGGTTAGGTTGGAAGGGACCTCAAAGCTCAGCCAGTTCTAACCTCCTGCCATAGGCAGGGACACCTCCCACTAGAACAGGTCGCTCAAGGCCTCATCCAACCTGGTCCTGAACACCTCCAGGGAGGTTGTGGAGCACAGAATGTGATTACATTCTGTGATTCTGTGACCCACAGCCTCCCTGGGCAACCTGTGCCAGTGTCTCCCCACACTCACTCTAAAGAGTTTCTTCCTCATTTCCACTCTCAATCTCCCCTCTCCCAGCTCAAAGCCATTCCCTCTCCTGTCATTCCCAGCCCTTGTCAAATGTCACTCCCCAGCTCTCCTGGAGCCCCTTCAGGTACTGGAATGCTGCCATTAGGTCTCCCAGAGCATTCTCTTCCCCAGCTCTCTCAGCCTCCTCATGTTTAGATGGAGCTTCTTACACTCAAGTCTGTGCCAGTTACCCCTTGTCCTGCACTGGGCACTACTGAAGAAAGAAATCTGCACCTACCAAGTTAGGAAACTGAGGGCAGGGACCAAGCTGTCAGGAAAGCTCCATTAGGTGCCCCAGAAGGCAGCCTGTGCTGCTCTGACAGAGCCTATGTCTGCCTGAGTCCAGGTCAGCAACCTGGCACGGGGAACAAATCTCTCCCAGCTGCTGCCACTGGTCTGATGGTGGCTTCAGCTTGTGCCAGGTGTGACATGCCAGCAGCAGCAGTGCAAACAGAGCCCTGCTGGCTGTCTGCACACACACAGCCTCCAGGGAAGCAATCCCAGGGTGGAATTCAGTGGCTCTGCCAATGAAGAAAGGAGAAAGTCTGGAGGCATTAAAACACAGGAGAGGTTTTGCTCCTCTGGGTTAGCAGAAAGACCTGGAGTTAGCTCACTGTCAGCAAATCCAAAGGCTCAGCCCACTGCTGGGCAGAGGCCAAAGTAAAGCAGGGGATGGAAACAGCTTGGCACCACCTGGCACTGCCAGCTCAGCCTTTCTCTGTCCCTTTGGAGGGGTCAGCACACGTTGCTCTTGGGCACTCTGGAGTCACAGAAGGGCTGCTGCTCATAGCACACAAAATAGCTCAGGTGCCTTAGAGAAGCCTTCCAGCACCTGAAGGGGGCTACAGGAGAGCTGGGGAGGAACTTCTGACATGGGCTTGTAGTGCCAGGGTGAGGGACAATGGCTCCCAGCTGCAAGAGGGGAGGTTGAGACTGGAGATGGGGAAGAGATTCTTGAGGGGCAGTGAGGGTGGGGAGACTCTGGAAGAGGGAGGTGGTGGATGCCTGATGCCTGCAGGGGAGAGGGAAGTGCTCATGCCTGCACTCTGCACTTGCCCACCCCAGCCTGCGTCAGAGAGGAGAAAGGAATCCAGGTCACAGAGGCACTACTTTTTCCTTGGACCAGCACTAAAAAGCCTTGAGTTAATTCATGTGTCCACCCCAAACCCTCTGTGCTCCTTGCAGCAGGGAGAGCCCAGGGCTCTGCAAACCCAGCAGCTGCCCAGGGGCCACATGAAGTGCTGCTGTCTCTGCTGCCAGGCTGGCGAGAGGCATTCTCTGGCCTGCAGCAGCAGTGTGCCCCAGCACTGATCTTCCACAGGCTCTGCACAAACACCAACTCAGGAAAGAGCAAATGCAAACCACATTTCTGCAGAACTCTTCCCCACCTGAAGGGACTTTGGTTCATAACCCTGGGAAAACAGCTGAGAGGGAGGCACAGGAGCCAAAGCCAAGGGTCTGAGAGTCAGCTTTGAAGAAACAAAGGCTGGGAACATTGGTTCTAATCTGGGAATTGATCCGGGGGAGAAGGGCAGCAAACAGCCCAGCAGAGAGACAGGCAAAGAGGAAATTTACTTTGGAGCTAATCCTACAAACTTAACCCAGGGGAGAACCTCGTGGACACTGCTCTCACCTCAGCCGCTCCAAGGTCCACCCCCGGCCGCCAGCCCTCATCACACACAGCACAGCTCCGGGGGGGGGAAGGGAGGAGGCTGAACCACAGAATCACTCAGGGCTGGAAGGGACCACAAGGATCAGCCAGTTCCAACCCTGCTGCCATGGGCAGGGACACCTCACACTAGATCAGGCTGGACACAGCCTCATCCAGCCTGGCCTTAAACACCTCCAGGGATGAGGCTTCCACCATCTCCCCGGGCAACCCCTTCCAGGCTCTCACCACTCTCGACTTCTTCCTAACATCCAGTCTGAACCCACCCGTTCCTAGCTTGGTTTCCCATAGAGGGGAGGCTGAAGGCAGGTCACCCTGAGCTGGAGGGAGAGAGGAGCAGTATCCTGCACCACTGCTCCTCCCAGAGCCTCACCACCACTCTGGCTCCTGAGCTGCCCTTGGTCCTGCCTGCTCAGCCCACAGCTACCAGGGGCTGAGGCTCCAGCCTGCAATCCCAGACACAGGAAAGCTGCTCCAAGCCCACAACTCCCGGAGCAGGCTCAGGAGGGACAGCACAGCCCCTGGCCACAGCCCCACGCAGCCAGGCTGCCCCTGCCTGTGCTTTCAGCCCCAGAGGAAGAGAACAGCCCACGGCTGTGGCCAGGCTGTGTGCCCTCTGTGCTGGGTGGTGTGGCCAGGGGACATCTGCCAGCACTGCTGGTGGGCCAAGGCAGCCCCCAAACTGCTAACAGGTGGCTGGCAGCAAGAACAGCCCAAGCTGGAGTTGAATTGGTGTCCAAGCACAGAAAGCTCCAAGTTTCATCCTCAGCCCCCTCACGATTTTCATCTACCAGGATCCACAGGGGACGGAAGAGGCTGCACACTGAGTGCCTTCATCCCTGCCCTGCTCTGCTGCTCAGTGCCTTGTCCTCTGCAAGGATGGTCCAGAGAGCACCAGGCCTGCCTGCAACACCTCCTGGCCTTGTGCTAACATCAACAAGGCTCTACCCCTCCAAGGCTGCCAGGTCAAAACACAACCTCAGGCACAAGGCAGGGCTGGAAGAGCTCAAGAGACCACAAAGCTTCCTCTTCCTGATGCCTGCCCAGAGGCTCCCAGCACACTGCGAGGCTGAGAGCAGGGCCGGAGGCTGGGACAGCCCCCGGGCTGCCGGCACTGCCCCAGGGCTGCCTGCAGCAGCAGGAACGCAGCCGAGCCGCGGGCTGGGTGCTGCACTAACAGCCAGGGTCCAGGCTGCTTGGCTGTGCTGGGGCAGGATCCAAGCCACCCCCGGCAGATCTGCTGGCTGGAACATGCTGTGGTCTCCACCACGACCTAGTACTGACAGAAAGAGTCCCCTCTGGAGCTCCTCTCCTGCCCCCCGAGCTGGCCTGCTGCCTGCTCAGCACTCAGCTGTCTGGGACTCATGGAGGCATGAGGGATTTTAAACGGATTCAAACAGCAACCTCACATCCTTCCCCTCCATCCACTCATCCTTCCCCTCCACCCATTCATCCTCCCCCTCCATCCATTCATCCTCCCCTTTCCCCCTGCTCCTTTGGATGTTTCCTGATCTCCTCCTCACTCAGTTGGTTTTCCAGTCAGTAGCCCACACTTGCTTCTGCTCTTATCTATCCTCACAGCAGGACACTCATGACTTCAGCCAGCCCTTGTCCTGGAAACCTTTTGTTGCCTCAAGGAGCCTCCCTGGGCTCTCTCCATCCAGGAAGGCATCTGAAGGAAGAACCTGGAATCATCTCCCAAGGGAAGCAGTGGATTCCCCTAACACTAGTCAGTTGCAAGACTCAGCCTGGGTGCTGGGCCAGCTCATTTCAACTGCAGCATCACCTGGAGAGGGTGGAGCAGGTGACCTTTGAGGTCCCTTCCAAGCTGGCATTCTGTGATTTTGTTTCTCCACACAGACCCAGAGAGCTGTGCCCAGACTTAGGTCAGCGCCACAAGGCAGGCTACAAAAGGCAAGTGGCTGTCAGAGCCACCTCCTTGCTTTGCTTTTTCCTCCCTGAGAGATCCCAGCGATGAAGGGGTGGACAATGGGGGATCCCCTGTCCCACCCATCTGACCTCGAGCCACCAGAGGAGAGGGAGGCAGAGCGAGCACAAGCAGAAGGGAGCTGGCACTGAGGGTGCCTGTTTTAGCCGCGGCAGGAAGGTCACAGCCAGCACAGACAACTCCAAACAATGAACTGCCCAAGCTAAAAATAAACGCAGCGAGGGCAGGGCCAGAGGGGGTTGTTTTCACAGCGATCTGACAGACCATCAGCAGTGTGCCACATCCCTGCTCACAGTGATCCGCAGCTCCAGCAGCCACTCTGTGCTTTATCAGGGAGGCAGAGCCCCTGCCCACGCCCTTGTGCCAGTCTGAGGCGGTGGAAACAATTAACCGGCACTGAGAACCACCCAAACTTTTCCACTGCTGCTGGGCTGGTCTAGGAAATCTACCACTGAATCCCAGAGTCCCAGCACGGTGGAGGTTGGAAGGGACCTCTGGAGAGCAGCCAGTCCAACCCCTCTGGCACCCACAGCAGCTTGCCCAGGGGCACAATGGCCAAGGGAGGATGGAAGCTCTCCACAGAAGCAGACTCCACAACTTCTCCAGGCAGCCTGCTCCAGGCCTCCAGCACCCTCACACCAAACAACTTTCTCTTCCTGCTCAGGTGGAACCTGCTAGGGTCCAGTTGGTGCCCCTTGTCCTGTCCCTTGGCACCACTAACAAGAGTCTGGCCCCAGTCTCTTGCCCCCCACAGCTCCTTTAGCTCTTGCTGAGCACTGAGAAGATCCCCTTTGAGGTTGCTCTTGTGCAGGCTCAGCCCCAGGGCTCTCAGCCTTTGCTCCTCACAGAGCCACTCCAGGTCCCTCAGCAGCTTCATGATCCTCACTTGGACTCTCTCCAGTAGTTCCCTGTCCCTCTTGGAGGCCCAGCAGTGCCCCCAGGACTCCAGCTGTGGCCTCAGTGGGGCACAGCCCCCTCCCATGATGGGCAGCACCTCGTTAGGGAGCCACTTCTCCAACTTCCACAGAGGTCACTCTCCCTGTTACAGACTGCTACAGACAGCACCACTCACACCCACAGCCCTTTCCCAAGGCACCATTTGCCAAGACCTACTTCTCCCTAAATCACATGTGGAGGTTTCTAGGCTTTGCTCACAGGTACCAAGACCTGGTTGCCAAACTGGTTCTGCCTCCTTGCTCAGGGAATATCTAAACAGTGCCATCTACCCTGCAAGGCTCTCACAGCACAGCTGTCAGAGCAGCAGATTTTGAGAGGAAGGGGAACTCCTGTGGAAGAACAACCCCGAGGTGTTAAAAGCAAGGAAATGAGAATGTGCAAGAACAAAATGATGCAGTTAAGAGATAAAATATGCCTCAGCTCCAGAGAAGGGAAGGGAAGGGCAAGAGCCTTAGCTAGAAGTCAGGATGCTATTTTTAAGCACGGTGGTAGGAAAAGACACAGTCTCAGTGCCAAGCCAGTAACACATTTGGTGCCCAGGAGACACTCAGATGATTTCCAGGCTTGGTATTTAACTGGGTATTTCTTGCTAGGCTCATGTTGGAGCAGAGAAATGGTTTCTTACTCTCGAGCATGTACTTCTTGGCAATGGGCAGAGAGAGCAGCCGGATGTGAGCGATGAGGGAGCCCCAGGCGTGGGCTCTGGAGAGAGGAGCTTCAGGTGGCAGAGGGCTGTGGGGCTGGATCACAAAGTACACAGTCAGCAAGAGCAGTCCCAGCGTCAGCAGGCCCTGCAAGAGGAAACAGGCACCTCATTAATTACACTGCAGCAGGCTGATGTGCCTTCGGAGCAGGACACACCTTCTGGGTGCTGTCAGAGCGCGGTGGCTGCATGGGCAGCGCTCACCTGTTGGCTGTGGCCGTGTGAAGCTCTCGGTTCTGCTGCTAGGGCTGCCCACAGAGTTGTGATGGGACCTCAAAGGTCACCCAGTTCCAACCCCCCATGCCCAGGGACACACTACCCTAGAGCAGGCTGCCCACAGCCTCAGCCACCCTGGCCTTAAACACCTCCAGCCATGGGGCCTCAACCACCTCCCTGAGCAGGCTCTCACCACTCTCATGCTCAACAACTTCCTCCTCATGGCCACTCTGAATCTCCCCACCTCCAGCTTTGCTTCATTCCCCCCACTCCTGTCACTCCCTGAGAGCCTAAAAAGTCCCTCCCCAGCTTTTTTGTAGCCCCCTTCAGATCCTGGAAGGCCACAAGAAGGTCACCTCAGAGCCTCCTCTTCTCCAGCCTGCACAGCCCCAACTCCTTCAGTCTGACCTCACAGCAGAGCTGCTTCAGCCCTCCTCCTAACATCTAATCTGAATCTACCCACTTCTAGCTTTGCCCCCATTCCCCCTAGTCCTATCACTGCCTGACATCCTAAAAAGTCCCTAAAATTCAGCAGCCTTCAAACTCAGGAGCCACAAAACTCTGCTCTTGTATCTTCAGCACTGCAAACAACCCAGTGCCAGAGCAGCGAGGATCATTCCCAGACACTTCCGATCCCTCCCCCCTAATCAAACAGCAGCCTGCACTGCTGCCATGCCTCTTGCACAAGGCTTTCAAGGCAATCCTCCACCAAGCCTCCACACACTCTGGCAGAGTTGGCAGCAGCTCCCTCCTCCACGCCAGACTCCCAAACAAGCCTCCAAGAGCTGAGGTGATGCACTTCTCCCCGGCCAGAGTCACAGAGAATCAACAGCAAAAATAACAACAGAAGCTCAAAGTTCAAATTCCCAATTTCCTCTTCTCCTGCCTCATTTAACAGCTTTTTATAGGACAGGAGGAAGAGAGATGCATTTTTCTCTTTTTCTTCCCCCCCCACAGTGTCTTTCAGTTAAAAGCCTCAAAAGCATTTTCTAGCTCCAAGCATCACAGCACCAGGTTTATTTTATAGACTGACTAGAACAAAGGCAGGTAGAAGCTTGTGACAGGGGCAGAAACAACCTGGATCTCTTCATTGCTCAGCTTGAAGAATGCCCTTCCTGTCTCACATGTCCAATGAGGGTGCTGAACCTTTGCCTGAAGCATCAGCCCATGCCTTACTCGTTCAGAACATAGGGAGAGGAAGGTGTTGACACTTTAAGCTTCCCACACACATGTGCAATTTCAAATCAGGGTCAACTGTCTTCTGTTCTCAACCCAGCTCCTGGGACAAAGGAAGGAATCATAGAACCATAGAATCAACCAGGTTGGAAGAGACCTCCAAGCTCCTCCAGCCCAACCTAGCACCCAGCCCTATCCTATCACCCAGACCATAGCACTAAGTGCCCCAGCCAGGCTTGGCTTCAGCACCTCCAGGCACAGCCACTCCATCACCTCCCTGGGCAGCCCATTCCAATGCCAATCACTCTCTCTGCCAACAACTTCCTCCTCACATCCAGCCTGACCCTTCCCCAGCACAACTTGAGACTGTTCCCTTGTACTGTTCCTGGCTGCCTGGCAGCAGAGCCCAGCCCCACAGGGTTTGGGCAGCAGGGAGCTGCAGACAGCAATGAGGTCTGTCCTGAGCCTCCTCTTCTCCAGGCTGCACACCCCCAGCTCCCTCAGCCTCTCCTTGTAGGGTTTGTGCTCCAGGCCCCTCACCAGCTTTGTTGCCATTCTCTGGACACCCTCCAGTATCTCAACAGCTCTCTTGAATTGAGGAGCCCAGAACTGGAACACAAGAAGGTTTCACAGCTTTCAGGGTGAAGAAGTTGGGAAAATGCAACGGGCAATAAAAGGCTCAGAGGCAAGAGGAGAATCTGTCCCCACCAGACCATCTGTGCACACAACACAGGCACCTTACCTTGTAGAGAAACACTAGGACAGGGTATCGTGGAGGTCCTCTCTGAGGTTCATTTCTTTCCAAGAGCTGCTTGATGAATTTCTCAATGGCTTTTTCTGACATGCCACACTGGTGGCCTGTCTGCCTCACCAGGTCAATCGTCTCCGAGAGCTTGTCATAAATGCTGAGCTCATTGGCTGAAAGCTCCATGGCCTCTGCTCAGGAATCCCTGTGGAGAGATTCAGGAGGTTACAGCAAGCACCTTGCAGCCACACACAGCCCAGCATCAGCTCTGCAAGGGAGGGCAGGAGCCTTGTGGTGTCCAGGCAAGAAGGGAGGCTCCTCTAGAGCAAACCTGTTCACAGCCACAAGACTGAGCTGCAGTCCTAACAGACTGCTGGGGGCGAGAGAAGCATGAAATTTCCTGACAAGAGAAGCAGCAGATGAAGATTCCCAGCTGATGGAAATGGACAAAGCTCCCCAGAAATCAGGGCAAGTCCATTCCTGCATCTCCTCCAAAGGAATCCATCCCATAGGATGATTGCTCACCAAGCACAGGAGCCAGCAAGGCAAAGCTGCTCATCACAGGCAGCAGCCAGGCGAAAGCTGGGATCGCAGTCACTCATCTGACCAGAAACTTGTCTTCATTTAAAGCTTTTGTCAGCAGCAGGAGGAGGACAGGGAAAGGAGCAGAAGGTGTGGGGCAAAGTTCAACAGTTTACAATTTGTTGAGCCTTTCGCAACCTGAGGTCCAGGCCAGCTGCTCATTGAGTAACAGCAGCGGGACAGCAGGCGGGCAGCAGCTCCTGCGCCGCCCGCAGCCTGCCTGCAGGTCACCCCCAGGCAGCGACACAGAACAGCTCCAGACTGCAGGGCTGGGAATGCCAGGGGAGGCCAAATGGCAGCTGACAGCAAACTGCTTCCCAAAGGGAAAGCCTCTAAGAACACACCTATGGAATGGCCTCGAGTCACACCAAGGGAGGCTTGGGTTGGAGATCAGAAGAAACTCCTTCGCTGAAAGGGCTCTCAGACACTGGGACAGGCTGCCCAGGGGGGGGGCTGAATCCTCCTGTCCCAGGCCTCCAACGCTCCCACAGGCTCCCTGAGCAGCCTGTTCCAGACTCTCCCTACCCTCAGCTCCACTCTCACCCTGCTCTGCCTCAGCTCCAAACCATTCCCCCTTGGCCTGTCCCTGCACAGCATCAGCAAAAGTCTCTCTGCAGCCTTCCTGCAGGATCCCTTCAGACGCTGCCAGCAGCTCTGAGGTCCCCCTGGAGCCTTCTCTTCTCCAGGCTGCACCCCCCCAGCTCCCTCAGCCTGTCCTCATAGCAGAGGTGCTCCAGACCATCTTTGTGGCCTCCTCTGGCCTCGCTCCAACCACTCCACCTTACATCTGAAAAGTCTTTTCCAACCAGAAGGAGTCCACCAGCAATCAGGAGGTGAGAAAAGAGCACTGTGCTCCTCTACCACTGCCCCTGCCCACCCCAAAGGCAGAGCCCTGCAGAGCCCAGAGCAGCAGATGGGCTGAAGAAAAGATGCAAAGAAACTGCTGGCCAGGCTGGGAGCTGCCAAGGTGGGAATCCCATCCTCAGGGAGACATTTCACCTCGGACAAACGCCGCCGGGGGAAAGGCAGCAGCTGGGAGGCCCTGCTTTGCCTCTTGTTTCTGAGCTGGGAAAACTCTAACCTGGATCAAAATGGGACAGCTGAAACTTTGTGGGGGGAGACAGAGTTCAGCCCTGAGAGCACTGCCTGAGCAGCAACGTGGACAGACAGCAGCGGCAGGAGGGATGCACCCAGCTCACAGCTGAGAGTGAAAATCAGTCTCCCTTCCTCTCCAAGTGCTACCTGACACAGGAACCAGCTCTGAGCACCCCTGGGGGCTCCCTCAGCCTCTCCTCACAGGGCTCTGCTCCAGGCCCCTCCCCAGCCTTGCTGCCCTGCTCTGGGCACCTTCCAGCACCTCAACATCTCTCTGCAATGGAGGAGCCCAGAACTGGACACAGCACTCCAGGGGTGGCCTGAGCAGTGCTGAGCACAGAGGCAGAAGAACCTCCCTTGTCCTGCTGCCCACACTGCTCCTGAGCCAGCCCAGGATGCCAGTGGCTCTGCTGCCCACCTGGGCACTGCTGCCTCAGCTTCAGCTCCTCTCTCCCACCACCCCCAGGGCCCTCTCTGCCTGCCTGCTCTCAGCCACTCTGGCCCCAGCCTGCAGTGCTGCTTGGGGTTGTTGTGGCCAAAGTGTAGAACCCTGCACTTGGCCTTGTTCAGTCTCATCCCCTTGGCCTCTGCCCACCCATGCAGCCTGGCCAGGTCCCTCTGCAGGGCTCTGCTCCCCTCCACCAGCTCCACAGCTGCTCCTAGCTTGGTGCCAGCTGCAAACTCACTGCTGCTGGACTAAATCCCCTGCTGGGGACACCAGAACTGGAGGCAGTACTCGAGGTGGGGGTCTCAGAAGGGCAGAGAAATAAGACTCTCCTGTTAGTCAGCCAAACATGAAACTTGATTTGCCTTTACAGAACTGGCTGCCAGCTCTCCTTCTCCTTAACCTGTGAGCTCCTACAAGTCAGCACAGAAAAAAACCCACCCAACCAACCCACTCTTTAACAGGACTTCCAGCCTCAGCCACTGCTGCTCTGCTCCCAGGATCAGCTCCCTGCTCTGCCCTTGCACATGTGTTGATGTGGTCACACGGTGAATCAGATCAGGAAAATGATCTGGCTGAAAAACAACCTCCAAGTGTTGGGTCAGCAGCTGCCCAAGCACCCAGCTCAAGCCTCTCATGTCAGATGTTATATGAACATTAGTGTCAGATTTCCAGCCACAGCCCTAAGAAACAGCAGAAAGGGGAAAATGCCAACTCAGAACCTAACCCCGAGCAGACAGCCAGGACGTGCTGCGCTCCAGCACCAGCCTCATTAGCTGCTGGCCCTGTTCTAACCACATTCCTTGCACTCCACACGAATCTCTGTCCCACATCTTTCCACCTGAGCAGCCCCAGGGGCCGGCAAGGCTGCCCCGGAGCAGGTTTGCTCAATAACACCTCACTGTGGATCCTGAGCTCTCCAAGGCAGGGACTCATTCTTCTCATCTCTGAAGCACCTGGCGTGCACTTGACACTGTGACAAACACTGCCCTGCTTTACTTTCTCACTTATGTAATGCCCTGATTCACAGGCCAGCAAGGGCCAGCACATCTGTAGGGTATTAAATGCCTTCCTCCTCCCCTCCCTCCACCTCCCCAGCTTCTGTGCTCGCTCCTGTTGCCTGGATGCTGCAGCTGGTGTGCTCAATGGTCTGAAAGGTTACCTTGCTCGGGCTCCCGGGTGCAGCTCTCCCGTGCTGAATTCCAGCAGAGCCAGCAAGCTTCCCCTGCTTGCAGAATGGGCCTGGAACAACTTAGACCAATTATCCCTGCGGAGACGCTGTCAGACAGGGCCATGTCCCCCCTCTGCAAACAGCAGGAGCATCCTGCGAGGAGAACACGCTGAGATCCAGCCCAGCTCTGCCTCCCTGCGCTGCAGCCTATGCACCCCCAGCAGACACCTTTGCGGACAGCCTCTGGAAGCCGCAGGCATTCAAAACCCGACTCAGCTCCTCCATCAACCCAGGACTAAGCCAGGAGATAAGGCACTAAGCTCCTGCATTGTTCTGAGGCCTTAAGAATCAAATAACAAACCATCATTTCCCTTCCTATCACCACAAGGCAAGCGGCAAAATCCTGCCCACAGCCTGCTGTGCCCTCCTGGCTGTCGGACAGGGACACTGAGCGAGCCTCTTGCCGTGCAGACAGCGAACCTCCGAGCAGCCTTTTCTCCCGGGGCCCATACGCTCCTGCGGGGCTGTTATGGACTCCAGCAGCCCAGGAGGCAGCAGCAGCTCTCCCCACCACCAGCCCTGGCTCTTGGCCCCGAGGGTTCCCACCCCAGCGCCCAGCTCCACCAGCAAATCCAAGCCACGGCAAGGCTTTGGACCCAGGCCTGGGGAAGCCAAAGGGCGAGAGCGAAACCCTGCTGCCAGAGGAGGCTTCGAAAGGAAAGGGACCTGAAAGAGCAGCGCCGACCAGAGACACATCCTCAGCGCCAGCCCTGCCCTTGGAGAGCCGAAGAGAACGCTTGGGCTCCATGATCTTAAAGCTCTTCTCCAGCCGGGCCGGGGCCGTGAGTCCACCATCTGCTCTAACACCTCCCAGCTGCCTCCCCCAGCCCTGCCCGGGGCGGGTCCGGCCCCAGCCCTGGGCTTTAAACCCCCCGGAGCGGCCGCGGTTTGCCCCGCAGGCTCGGGGGCTCCGGCCTGGGCATTTACTGCTCTTACATCGGTAACGTGAGGCAGCAAACAGCCTCCGTCCCCGCAGCCGCGCTCCCGGCACAGCCCCCCGCCGGGGCCCGAAGACCTCTACCCACCCCCGGCCCGGCCCGGGCAGCCCCTCCCGGCTCGGGTGTGCGGTGCGGGGCCGGGGCCCGGCGCTCCGAGCTGCCCTCCGACCCCCGCCCCGCTCCCCCCTCCGCCGCCCCCGGCCTCACCCCGGCGGCCGCCCCGCTCCGCCGCCCGGCTCCGGGCTCCTCCCGCCCGCGATGGAGGCGGGACCGAGGGGCCGAGGGGCCGGGCCGGGGCTGCGCCGCTTCCTCTTCCGCCGGGGCCCGGCGGCACCGCAGCGCCCACCCGAGCCCTGCGAGCAGCCTGCCTGACCCCGCAGCACCTTCGGGCACTGCCCCCAGCGCCCTCGGGCCGCCACCAGCCCCCCAGCACCAGCCTGACTGCCCTGAGACCCCCTGAACCCCCAGCACCAACCTGACTGCCCTCAGACCCCCCTGAACCCCAGCACCAGCCTGACTGCTCTGAGACCCCCCTGAACCCCAGCACCAACCTGACTGCCCCCAGACCCCCTGAACCCCCAGCACCAACCTGACTGCCCTCAGACCCCCCTGAACCCCAGCACCAACCTGACTGCCCTCAGACCTCCCTGAACCCCAGCACCAACCTGACTGCTCTGAGACCCCCCTGAACCCCCAGCACCAGCCTGACTGCCCCCAGACCCCCCTGAACCCCAGCACCAGCCTGACTGCCCTCAGACCCCCCTGAACCCCAGCACCAGCCTGACTGCCCTCAGACCCCCCTGAACCCCCAGCACCAGCCTGACTGCCCCCAGACCCCCCTGAACCCCAGCACCAGCCTGACCAGAACCCTCAGACCCCCCTGAACCCCAGCACCAGCCTGACTGCCCTCAGACCCCCCTGAACCCCAGCACCAGCCTGACTGCCCCCAGACCCCCCTGAACCCCAGCACCAGCCTGACTGCTCTGAGACCCCCCTGAACCCCAGCACCAGCCTGACTGCCCTCAGACCCCCCTGAACCCCAGCACCAGCCTGACCAGAACCCTCAGACCCCCCTGGGCTGGATGAGCTCCAGAGGTCCCTTCCAGCCTGCACCGTGCTGGGACTCTTTGAAAGGAGAGGTCCCTTCGGTTCTGGAGTTGCTCCTTCTGCTGGGGTCAGGAGCTGTTAATGCTGGAGCATGTCCAGAGCAGGGCCAGGAGGATGCTCAGAGGCTGCAGCAGCTCTGCTGTGAGCACAGACTGAAAGAGTTGGGGCTGTGCAGGCTGGAGCAGAGGAGGCTCCCAGGGGACCTTCTTGTGGCCTGCCAGCATCTGAAGGTGGGGTCCAAAAAAGCTGGGGAGGGACTTTTGAGGCTGTCAGGAGTGCCAGGACTGGGGGAATGGAGCAGAGCTGGGGGTGGGTAGGTTCAGAGTGGAGGTGAGGAGGAAGTTGTTGAGCAGCAGAGTGGTGAGAGGCTGGAATGGGTTGCCCAGGGAGGGGGTTGAGGCCCCATGGCTGGAGGGGTTTGAGGCCAGGCTGGCTGAGGCTGTGTGCAGCCTGCTCTAGGGTAGGGTGTCCCTGGGCATGGCAGGGGGGTTGGAACTGGCTGCTCCTTGTGCTCCCTTCCAGCCCTGCCTGATTCTATGCTTCCAAGTGCCACACACTGACCATGGTTCCCCACATTCTTGTTTTGCCCTTCTTGCTGCTCCTCTCACCCTGGCAGTGAATAATTCCCCACTGTGGAGCTGGGGGAGGTTTGGGTCGATTGGGGCAGGTTTCTACACCACTTTTGGGCACAGACTCCATCTTTTTCTCGAGATGAGGTTTCTGGTGGAACAAACCAGAGACTGCTCCTGGCTGCTGTTCTGGAAGCCCTTTCCTTTTGTAGGTCTCTCCTCTTGGGCTGCTGTTGGAGCTCTTCGCTCCGTTTGCAGCGGCAGCAGCTGCAGTTTGAAGGTCTTGCTGCATTTGCTGCCATCTAATGGGAAAACTCAGCCTTGGTCACCTCCACTCCTTTTTTCCAGGCGAAGCAGAAGGTTTTCCTGCTCAGTCCTGCTGCCGCTCAGCAAAGCAGCATCTTCCACCTCTCATCGCAGCGAATTAAGGCAAAAGGATGATTGCTTGTCCTATCCCAGGGAGCAGTGAGCAGAGCCTGTCCCCCCCTCCTGACCCCCAGCCCCAGACATTGATTCAATCCCCTCTCAGTCTTCTCCAGACTCAGCCCCAGGTCCCTCAGCTTCTCCTGCTCAGGCAGTGCTGCAGTCCCCTCCTCATCCTCGTAGCCTGCCCTTGGACTCTCTCCAGCATGCCCCTGATGATCTTAAAGTACCTTTTCCATCCTAAGGGATTTCATAAGAAGAAACTTCCTTACTGCAGGAGTGGTGGAGCCTTGGAGCAGGCTGCCCGGAGAGGTTGTGGAGTCTCCTTCTCTGGAGAGCTTCCAACCCCAGCTGGCCACTGTGACCCTGGGCAAGCTGCTGTGGGTGCCCTGCTTGGGCAGGGGACGTTGGGCTGGCACTGTGTGACATATCCCAACCCCTGTATGCCCCTAGATGTGCTCCTGGGGCTTTGAAATTTATTGTGAGCTGGGTTTAGAAGTTTTCTGCCTGGACCCATTACTGCTCCCTGGCACAGGAGACCAGGAAAGAGGAAAAGAGTTCTGCTAACTGGGAGGACTCTCAAAGTGCAGTTAGGATACACTGAATATTTGATTGCTCCAGATCAAAGCTCCCCAGACTGCCAAGTCCCAGCAGCACTGCTGGCCCCAGCCCCCCTTGCTTTACACATCAGCCTGCAGCTGGCTCCTGGGATTCAGTTCTTCGATCCCGAGACTGGATTTTGCTCCCTGCTGCTTCCAGCATCTTGGATCCAGCTGAGTTCCCTTCCTGCCTCTTTCCTTCACCTGTTTTGTTTCCTCCAAATGGAAGCAGTGAATTTCCCCACCAAGCCTGCTGGAGGTCTCCTGTGCTCAGGGATAGTAGCAGGAGGTGATGCACTCAGAGGGGGCCAGGTGGCAGCCAGCTCCTCTGCAGCAGGTTAGGTCTCAGCAGCTGAGGGGCATCAGCAAGGCACACACATGGAGAGTGGAGGTGGTGTCTGGGGGCTGGGTTTATGCTTTTTTTGGCTGTCATGGCAGGCTGAGGTGGCAGCAGGTGGCTCTGTCCATCACCAGCAGCATCCCTTCTTCTGAGGTGACTTCCCTGCCTCTTCTGCCTTGTGCTTTAGTTCATCTTCTCGAGCTTTGAGCAACCTGGGGGGAAAGGAAGGCAGTCAGCCAGGTGCTTGCCCTGTCTGTCTCATGGCTGAGCTGTTTGTGTGGGCAAACATCAGCACAGGAGGCTGAGCATGGCTGTGAGAAAGGAGGAACCTCCAGCTCCAGGTGGTTTCGGAGCCATGGGCTCTGCTAAAAGCCCAAACCTAGGCTGAGTTTCCTTAGCAACTTTGCAGCCTCTGCTGGGCTCTCTCCACTTGTTCCCTGTCTCTCTCCAACTGGGCAGCCCAGAACTGGACCAAGTACTCCAGATGTGGCCTAATAAGAGCAGAGTGGAATGGGAGCCCTGCTGTCCACACTCTTCTTCATGCCCCCAGGGCACACCTCTGGCTCCTGGACAGCTTCATGCCTCCCAGGGCACCATTTACCTTCTTGGCCACCAGGGCACATCTCTGGCTCTGGGCAGCTTCATGCCCCCCAGGGCACCATTTACCTTCCTGGCCACCAGGGCACATCTCTGGCTCTGGGCAGCTTGCTGTCCCCCAGGGCACCTCTGTGGCTCCTGGGCAGCTTGCTGTTCCCCAGGGCACATCTCTGGCTCTGGGCAGCTTGCTGTCCCTCAGCATTCTCAGGTCCTTCTCCATGGAGCTGCTCTCCAGCAGGTCCCTCCTCACCTGCTCTGGTGGAGGTTTTCATTCCTCCCCAGGGGCAGGACCCTACACTTGCTGTGGTTGAACTCTGTGAGGCTCCCTCCACCCAGCTCTCCAGCCTGGGGGGTGTCAGCCACTCCTCACAGTTTTGACCATCAGCAAACTGCCTGAGAGTCCACCCTGAGCCTTCATCCACGTCACTGATGAAGATGTTGGACAAGCATTGGCTGGAGTTAGAAAAGCAGGCTGGAGCCCAGGGCAGCTGGCACAGCCCTAAGCCGTGGCTCACCTGACTAAGCTGGCCATGGCCTCGGGGACGTTGTGGCCAGAGGCAGCACTGCATTCGTAGAAGATGAGCTGGTGCTCCTGGAGGACACAGAAGCCAGAGAGAAATGTCACCTTTGGTGCTGGGAGGGGGTGAAGAGCCACAGGGAAACAACTCAGCTTGTTTACAGGGGTGAAATCCAGGTTCTCTGGGGGCTTCAGGACCAAGTTTTAATCCCCATTTACTGAGGTGCTTTGCCCTCTGCAAGGGCAAATGTTCCTGGGTCTTCTGTGCCTGCCAGTGAGTGGGTTTTGGGGGAAAAAAAAACCCTTCACACCTAAGCCCTTCTGCTGCTGCCCCCAGAAGTGGTCAGTGGCCCAAATCCCCTCAGCTTTCAAACCGAGCTGGTGAAGGGGAGAGTGTTCTCACCTGATTTTCAGTAGCCATGCACCTCTGAAGAGGTTAACCACAGAATGAAAGGGGTTGGGAAGGATCTCTGGAGATCATCTGGTCCAACCCCTCTGCCAGGGCTGGGTCACTCAGAGCAGGGTGCCCAGGGTGGGAGCCAGGAGGGGTTAGAATGACTCCAGAAAAGGAGACTTGGCCACGTCTCTGGGCAGCCTGCTCCAGTGCTCTGCTAGCCTCAAAGTAAAGAAGTTCCTGCTCGTGCTTAGGTGGAACTATGTTCAATCTAAACAGAGGTTGAACAGATATGTTCAAGTGGGTGCCCATCACTCCTTGTCTTGTCAGTGGGCCCCACTGGTCCCATCCTGCTGGCATCCACCCTCAAAGTATTATCGGTGCTGATCAGATCTCCTCTCAGTCTTCTCTAGGCTAAAAAGCCCCAAGTCCTTCCTTCAGGGCAGAGACATTCCAGGCCCCATAGCATCACACTTTGAGTCTTTCATTGTCTCTAAAGCAGGACAGAGCTTGGGGGTGGTTATTATGTTTTAAGTACAGATTCTGTCACTGGGGTGGTGCTGAGCCAGGACTAAAATGGTGAGGGCAGGGTGAAAGATGGGTGCAGAGGTCACAGTCAGAGCATAAAGGCTGCATTAGGAGCTTTCACCCTTTCCCAGGTCCTCATGCTGGTGGCATCCATCCACAGCTGGGTGGATCCTTGCCCAGCTTGGGAGGGCAACCTGCTTCAGCAGGGCTGTGCACCTACCTGGGCCAGGCGCTCCCCCTCCTCCCTGGGCACCTCTCGCTGCGCAGCGCAGTCGGTTTTGTTCCCCAGGAGCAGAACAGCAACTCCAGCTTCTGCTCCTTCCTGGGCAGTTCAAGAGGGGAGGATCAGGAGTGTGTCTGAATCTCCCTTGAATCACAGCCAGACACATCCTGCAGCACCACAAGGGTGCCTGTGGATTTGGGATGCCAGCAAATCCTTAAATTCCTAAATGAGCTCAGCCACCTGTAACAGTGGAGTTCTGTCCCCTTAAACCATCTGTCCTGGGCTGGCAGCAGGGCAGAGCTACCCTTGTAGTGAACTCACATCGTGTTTGACTTCAGGAACCCCCCAGAAGATGCTCTGCTTGGGATTTACAAGCACTCTGCAGGGCTTATCCTGGTTTAATCCAGCATTTTTACACCCTGGCTTTGTGCTCGAGTGGGAATCTCCAAGGAGAAGCTTCCAGTCAGACACAACCCTACCTCCTCTTTCCCAGGGCTCAACTCAGGCTACTCTTCATTTGAGAGTGTTATCCAAACCACTTCCAACATCTTCCCAAATACCAAGTGACAGGGCAAGAGAAAGCAGCCTTAAGTTGGGCCAAGTTTGGGTTGGCCTTGAGGAACAATTTCTTCCCTTTGAAGGTTGCCAAGGCCTGGCCCAGGCTGCCCAGGGCAGTGGTGGAGTCCCCATCCCTGGAGAGGTGTCAAAGCCATGAAGCTGTGGTGCTGAGGGCCATGGGGTGGTGGTGCCCTGGCACTGCTGGACTCACAGGGTCACAGGTGTTAGGGATTGGAAGGGACCCAAAGAGTTCATCCAGTCCAAGCCCCTGCCAGAGCAGGAGCATCCAACCCAGCTCAGGGCACACAGAACACATCCAGACAGGCCTGGGAAGGCTCCACACAAGGAGACTCCACAACCTCTCTGGGCAGCCTGTGCCAGGCTCTGGGACCCTTCCAGGCAAGAAGTTGCCCTTGTGCTGAGCTGGAGCCTCCTGTGCTGCAGCTTCCATCCACTGCTGCTTGTCCTGTCCCAGGGAGCAGTGAGCAGAGCCTGTCCCCCTCTGCTGCCCCCAGCCCTCAGATAGTTACAGACATTGATTCAATCCCCTCTCAGTCTTCTCTTCTCCAGACTCTCAGCCTCTCCTGCTCAGGCAGTGCTGCTGTCCCCTCCTCATCCTCATAGCCCTCCCGTGGGCCCTCCCCAGCAGGTCCCTGTCCCTCTGCAGCTGCGGAGCCCAGGACTGAAGGGAGCTCTCGGCACAGACCCAACCAACTTTGAAGGTCTCCTCCAGCCTGACCAGCTCCGCACTGCTGCGCTCAGTCTCTGACGGCTGGCAGAGGTCGGGCAGGACCAGGCTGCTCTGAGCTCCCACCAGAGCTGCTGGGGACAGGAGCAGGTTCCCCTGCGCCACCCACCTGGACGCAGCCGAGCCAGTAGCGCAGGTGCAGGAAGGAGCGGCGGGAGCTGAGGTCGTACATCAGCACCACTCCGTGCGCCTTGCGGAGGAACTGCCTGGTGAGGCTGCGGTACCTGCGGGCACAGCCGGCAGCAGCCTTCACTGCAGGGCCTGGCAGCTTTGCCCGGGAGCCCCCTGAGCCCCCCAGGTTCTGCTCCTGTCCTGTGCCAGCGCCCACACAAACTGCCTGAGCGCTGCTTTGAGCCGAGTTCACCTCCTTTGCTTTCACAGAATGGCTCAGGGCTGGAAGGGACCTCAGAGGTCATCCACTCCAACCCCCCCGCCGTGCCCAGGGACACCTCTCAACCAGACTTGGTAGCTTGAGGCTTCTTCCAACCTGGCCTTGAGCACCCCCAGGCAGGAGGCAGCCACAGCCTCCCTGGGCAGCCTGTGCCAGGCTCTCATCACCCTCACACTCAACAGCTTCTCCCTCAGCTCCACTCTCACCCTGCTCTGCCTCAGCTCCAAACCATTCCCCCTTGGCCTGGCTCAGACTCCCTCAGCCAAAGTCTCTCTGCAGCCTTCCTGCAGGATCCCTTCAGGCACTGGCAGGCAGATCTAAGGCCCCCTGGAGCCTTCTCCTCTGCAGGCTGCACCCCCCCAGCTCCCTCAGCCTGTGCTCACAGCAGAGCTGCTCCAGCCCTGGCATCATCTTTGTGGCCTACTCTGGCCTCACTCCAGCAGCTCTGAGTCCTTGTTATGAGGCCACCAGAATTGGAGGCAGGACTGGAGGAGAGGTCTGAGCAGAGCAGAGCCAAGGGGCAGGATCCCCTCTCCTGCCCTGCTGCCCACACTGCTCTGGCTGCAGCCAGCACTCAGCTGCCTGCTGGGCTGCAGGAGGCACTGCTGGCTCCTGGGCAGCTGCTCAGCACCCAACACCCTCAGGGCTCTTTCTTCAGGGCAGCTCTCAATCTACTCTGCACCCAGCCTGGATTTGAGCTTTATCAGATCACAGATTTCCTCCTCAAACCACCTCTCCTTTGCCTGACAAAGCCAAGGACATTCATTTCCACTACCCCATCAGGAAAAGAAGGAAGGCCACAGGTTGCTCCCCTCAAGCAGAGAGTTCAGCACCTCACCTTTCCTGACCTGCTGAGTCCCACAGGCGAAGGGTGAAGTGCATGTTGTCCACAACCAGGGTTTTGACCTGGTAATCCAGACCTAGGAGACACAAAGAGGGATGCTTTGACACTGGAGAGTTCATCCCTGCCACAGGAGATGGGTGGGGAGGCCACACATGGTCCCAGGCTGCAGCTCTGAGAGGCTGGTCCCAGGCAAACCTCCAGCTTCCAGATCTCTAACGAGTGGCTTTGCAGAGGGTCTCTGGCTTCATAATGAACAGAACCAGGGTAGCTGAGAGAGGAGCACAGAGCTGCAAGGTGAAGCACAGAGAAGAGCCCCAGGACCCTTGGCACTGCTGCCCTGCACAGAGAAGAGCCCCAGGACCCTTGGCACTGCTGCCCTGCACAGAGAAGAGCCCCAGGACCCTTGGCACTGCTGCCCTGCACAGAGAAGAGCCCCAGGACCCTTGACACTGCTGCCCTGCACAGAGAAGAGCCCCAGGACCCTTGGCACTGCTGTCCTGCACGGAGGAGAGCCCCAGGACCCTTGGCACTGCTGTCCTGCACAGAGGAGAGCCCCAGGACCCTTGGCACTGCTGCCCTGCACAGAGGAGAGCCCCAGGACCCTTGGCACTGCTGCCCTGCAGAGGGCAAGGACCAGCGGTGCCCACCCAGGTCCTCCCAGGCGTGTGAAGCTGGCGGCCCTGGTTGGTGCCACCTGGTGCCAAGGGTAACCTGTAATGCCCAGCAGCAGCCGGCGGGGCGGAGGGGAGGTCAGCAGAGCTGTGCTGGGCAGCAGCCGGGGGGCACCTACCTACCGTGGCCGCCAGGTGCGGGCTGAAGGTGTCTGCGTGCAGCCGGTACAGGAACGAGGTCTTGCCCACGTGGGAGTCCCCCACAAAGAGCACATTGTAGAGGTGGTCTGAGTCCAGGGGGGCTCCAGGACAGCCCCTGGGGGCAGCTACTGCCCCTCCTGCAGCCACAGCCTCTGGCTCTGCGGGGCTGGGCTCTCCTTCCCGGCTCCCTTTCTGCCCAGGCTCTTGCTGCTCCTCGCTGTCTCGGGCAGCACCGAGCTCGTTGCTGAGCTCTTCCAGAAGCTGCCCCCGAGGCTGCAGGCTGCTGCTGGCTGTGGCCTCCGGAGAGCTGCTCCCCAGGGCCACCCCCGACTGATCTTTCCCAGCATCTTCCTTCTGCTGGGCCCTCGAGTGAAGGGCTGGCACTGGTGGCATCTCTGGCTGTGGAGGCTCAGCAGGTCTGGCAGCTGCCTGCTCTGTTTCCATCACAGGCAGTAGCTTCTCCTCCAGCTGCTGGGGAGCAGTGTGGGGCCTCACCTCACCTGCCTGTGCTGAGACCTGCTCCTGAAGCTCCCTTGGGGCTGCCTGTCCCGAAGCACCTAGCAGCTGCACATCTGGAATGAGAACATCCTCCTGCATCATCGTTTCCAGCTTTGGCAGGCTGCTGTGCAACGTCACCTCAGAGGCTGAGGTGGCCAGCACGGGCACACCATCCCCCTGCCCCTGCCTCAGCCCTGGGCACGGAGCTGGGACTGAACTCAGCCCTGCCTCCAGCCTCTCTCCTTGCACCACTTGCAGGCCTTGAGCTCCATCCAGAGGCTCTTCTGCAGCATGCCTCGCTCCCTGCAGTATTCCCAGTGCCTGGCTATCCTCCAGGACCTGCCCACTTGGACCAGTGAGTGGTCCCAGCGTGGCTTCCAAACCAAGCTGCCCAGTGGCAGCAGCGTGCTCAGGGTGCAAAGTGGCTTCAGCCAAGGAGGGCACACAGGCACCAGCAGCTCCCCTCTGTGCCTCTGTGGTGGCAGCTGCACACAGGCCTGGCCTCCCTTCCTGCACCCCAGCTGCAGCCAACGGTGAGAGCTCTGCCTCCATGCTCCCTCCTGGGGATGGTTTGAGCTCCTCCACTTCTGCAGTCAGCTGCAGATTGGCATCAGTGTGGTCCTCCCCGTCCAGGCTTTTGGCCTCCTCAGGGGGCTGCATGCCTGCACCAGCCTCCTCTCCCTGCCCAGCTCCTGCTGCCTGCAGACCTAGCACAGCCTCCTGTGGCAACTCATGCTCATCCTGCTCTTGCCCCTCACCCTCATCCTCCTCCATGGGCTGAGTGGCTGCTCCACTCTCCCTTCCCCAGGGGGTTTCTGTGCTGGCACCTCCAAGCAGCTGTGTGCCCATCCAGAGGTCCTCTGCCTCCTCTTCCACCAACTCTGCTTTATTGGCCTGATCCAGAGCCTGCCTGCCTGAAGCCAGACTCAATGCTGTGTCCAGGGAGATGACCTCACTCAAGTTCAGATCTGCCTTCATGCTCCCTCCTGGGCTTACTTTGAGCTCCTCCACCTCTGCAGCCAGCTGCACCTTGGCACCAGTGCCCTGGTCCTCCAGCACATCCAGGATTCTAACCAGCTCAGGGGGCTCATCTCTCACTGCTCCCTCTCCCTGTCCCACTCCTGCTCCCTGCAGATCAAGCACAGGCTCCTGCAGCACCTCATGCTCATCCTGCTCTTGTCCTTCATCCTCCTCCTCGAGCTGCATGGATGCTTCACTCTCACTTCCCCATGGAAGGGAGCTAAGATGTCCTTCCAGTTGCATCTCTGCCAGGGCATCCTCTGCCTCCATTTCTGCTAGCTCTGGTTTATGGACCTGGTCCAGGGATTGCACATCTGGAGCTATGCTCTCTTCCTGCTCTGTCCCCAGGGAGCCAGACTCAGCCAGGGGATGAAGATCTGCCTCTGTGCGCCCTCCTGGGGTCAGTTTGAGTTCGTCTGCCTGTGCCACCAGCTGCAGCTTGGCATCAGTGCTCTGGTCCTGCAGTGTGTGCAGGGTTTCAGCCTCCTCAAGAGGCTGCTGCTCTGTGACTGCTCCTTCTGCCTGCCTGACTCCAGCTGCCTGCAGGTCAAGCCCTGGGTCATGCTGCAGCTCAGGCTCGCTGTATCCTTGTGCCCTGTCCTCAGCCTCCTGCAGGAGCTGCGTGGCTGCCTCACACACCCCTCCCTGGGGGCCTCCTGGGCTGGTACCCTCAAGCAGCTGCTTGCCTGCCTGTGAATCCTTTGCCTCCAGCAGTTTCAGTGCCTGAGCCTTAACCAGGGACTGCCCACACAGGTCTGGGCTCTCCACAGGTGTTTCTGCTGGGGAAGGTCTCTCACTGCCCACCACAGCAGTGCCCACTTCCTCCTCCAGCCCTAACTCTGGTTCATCCTTCTCCAGTGGCTGCACATCTGGATCTGTGCTCCCTGCCAGCTCTGTCCCCAGGACTCCAGCCTCTCCTGGGGGTTGCAGCTCTGCCCCCAGCTGCACTCTGGCACCACTGCTCTGGGCTTCCAGCAGTTGCACATCTGCTCCTGCCCCACCTTCCTGCACACCAGCAGGTGGCACAGCCACCAGCACCTCTGCACCCGCTCCCCCTGCTGCATCTCCACTCCCAGACTCACTCGGTGGCTGTGGCTCTGCCTCCCTGGGCTGTGTTACCTCCTCTTCCTCAGCCCCAGCTCTGCTGTTCCCTCCATGCTGAGCTGGAGCTGGTTGGACATCACCACATGAGGCCCCTGCCTGGGTCTGCACCTCCACACCAATCTGCTCTTCCTCCAGCACCCTGGGGCCAAGCACCACTGGCACCTCAGAGAGGACATTGTCCCCCTGGGCTGCTGCCTTTGGTGCCTCTCCCCAGCATGGTGGCTCTGGGCACCCTCCCAGCTTTATTTCAGGTCCTTCTGAGGTCCCTGATGAAGGTTCAGCCTCTTCTCCCAGCAGCATGCCCAGAGGCAGCATCTGCTCTCCTGCAGCCGGGCGCAGCTCACCCACGGCCAGCTGCCATCCTGCCTGCCTAGCCCGGGGTGGCCCCAGACCTGCTTCCAGCTCTTCTCCCTGGCTCAAAGCCTCTCTCTCAGCTTCTCCTGGGGGCTGTGCTTTTCCCCCACCTGTTTCTTCCTGTGTCCATCCTTCTCCCTCCACCTCCGCCAGCATCTGCTCTCCCTTCGTGCTCTCCCCTGGTGGCCCTCCCAGATGCTCAGCCACTTCTACCCCGAGCTCCTTCACAGCAGGACCCTTTCCCGGCAGGAATAACATCTTCCACGCTGCTCCTGGGCTCTCTCCCTGCTCTGCCCTGTGGTGCCCAGCTCCCAGGGACGCACCAGCCTGTGTCCCGCCTGGCGCAGGAGGCTCAGCTGCCACTGCTCCCTCTCTCAGCTCTCCTGCAAGCAGCTCCTGACCCATGTGGCTGGGGACAGTCTCTCGCCGGACCTCAGGGGTTGTGCCCTGGGCTGCAGCTGCCTCCAGTCCCGTTTGGGACTCAGCACCATCCTGGGGGTGCTGGGCAGTGTTGGTCGGTGCTGGGGCTGCACCCAGTGCCTGTGGCTTCAGCTGCTTGCTCAGAGCTGCTATGGCATCATTCATCTCCCTGAGCAGAGATCTCTGGTCAGAGAAGCCTTCCTCTCTCAGGAACTCCGGGAAGGGTTCCTCTTCCACCCAGCTTGCTCTCAGCAGGTCTCCTGAAAGGTTTTTTTCTGCTGGCAGCACTTCCCAAACTCTGGAGAGGGCAGAAAATGGGAAAGTTGGCCCAGTTCCCAAATCAGGCTGCAGCTCCTTCCCACCCACCTGAGCTGGCACTGGGAGAAGTCTTTCCTCCATCCCCTCACCCCAGCCCCCTCCAATCCCAGCTCTGTGGCCCTCTGGGTGTCCTGGAGGTTCCTACCAGCAGCTGTGGGGACAGGGCAGAGGAGGGTGCATGCCCAGGGAGCCAGACCCAGGCCTGCATCCTGTCCTGTGAGCCTCTTCCCAGGCTCCATCCTCACACTCTCAGAGCTGAAAAGACAACTCTTGGCCAGGTGTGGTGAGCAGCTGAGCCAAGGCAGCCGTGCAAGGTGATGGGGGGGGGGTGAGAGACCTGATCTCCAGGAGGAGGGATGGGTGGGAAAGGGGCACTGACAGGAATAAACCTCATGTGTGCCTGGGGAGGGCAGAGGGCTTGGCAGCAGCTGGCAGGTGCCAAGGGCAGGACCCCTTACACTTGGTGAGTGCTCTTGGGCTTGCTGCTCTGGGACCCCAGCCTGATCCGCGTCTCGGAGCGCTGCTTCTCCAGGCTCATCTGCAGCAAACAAGGTGGGAGAGGAGACAGAGAAGTGTTTGCTGATGGAGAATGTCCACTTGAAGGGATGCTCAGCTTGCCAACGGCTCCCAGACCTACCCACCCAAAACCTTGAGGTGCCAGAGCTAAGATGCTGCTACTCACTCCCTTTGAGTGGCAGAAGGGGAAATGGCCTCAGGCTGCCCCAGGAGAGGTTTAGGTTGGACATGAGGAACAATTTCCTCCTCTTGAGGGCTGTGGGGCCTAGCTCAGGCTAGTGGTGGAGTCCCCATCCCTGGAGGGGTTTCAAAGCCATGGAGATGTGGTGCTGGGGGCCATGGTGCCCTAGCAGTGCTGGGTTAAGGGTGGGGATGGATGAGCTTAAAGGTGTCTTTCCACCCAAACTGCTCTCTTGATTCAGCACTGTGCTGACCCAGTTTGAGAAAGCTTTTAGGGGTGACTCTGCCTCTGCTGCTCCCCAGCACTCCCAAACTGAACAGCACAAGGCTCTGGAGCATGATCACCTCCTCCTGTCTCCATGCACCCAGCAGAAGTACCTGTGGGGACGTTGGTGTCTCGCTGGGCACCTCTGCCCCTGCTCTGTCCCTGCAAACACAGAGCACAGAGGTCAAAGCAGCAACTGCCTCCCCTTCACCCTGCCCCCCCCTGCCTCAGGGCTGTCCCTAGCCCCACAGGCAGTGATGAGCTGGAGCAGAACAGCAAAACCCATGACCCTTAGACCAGTCCCAGCTAGGTCCTTCTGAGTCCACCTCTGCAGGCACTGCCCTACAGGGGCACATTCAGCGCATGGCACTGCCAGCCCTGGCCCTTTGCTGCTGTTCCTCACATCAGCCCACGATTAATCTGCACAGTGGAGATCACTGCAGCACCACCGTGGCTGAGACCCATCAAACTCATTCCCCATCCACTGCCACCCCCGGGAGGAAACTCCACATGTGCAGACCTTGGTCTCAGCCACTCACCCAGGTTCCTCCCAAGCCACTGCAGCCCTCGTTGCCTGCAGGCGCCTGTGGGTCTGCTGCAGCTGCTGGTGGAGGTGCTGCAGCTGCTCCTCCAGCACCTGGCTGCTCTCCTCCAGCTGCTGGCTCTCAGTGCCGGTAGCTTGCTGCGTGCTGCGGAGCCTGTGGCACCTTGCCTCCAGCTGGGGGACGGCAACCACAACGGTCATGCCCCACCAGGACCCCCGTGAGCCCCAGATCATGTCGGGGAAGCGTCTCCTTGAGACCTGGGGCTGAATTCTATCCCCTGGGGATAGTGGGTGGAAAACTCAACTTGGATCCTCTGAGGGGGAGGGAATCCTCTAGGCATGGGAGTGGCAAAGGTGGTGATGGTGGTCATATGTGGCAGCCTCAGAGGGGGCTGGAGGGAGGTGGGGGTTGTTCTCTTCTCACACACAGCAAGAGCAAGGACAAGAGGAAACAGCCTCGAGAGTGCCAGGGGAAGTTCAGGTTGGCCATTAGGAAGAATTTCTTCCCAGCAGTGGTGCTCAGGTGCTGGCACAGGCTGCCCAGGGAGGTGGTCGAGTCCCCAGCCCTGGAGGGGCTTCAAAGACACGCGGGTGTGGTGCTGAGGGGCACGGCTGGGGTGGGATTGTGAGCTCTGGGTGAGTGCTTGGACCTGGTGAGCTCAAAGGTCTCTTCAACCTCAACACTTCTATGGTTCCATGAACCTGTGCCAGGGGCTGGTGGGGACAGACCAAGATCAGCTCTGCAACCTCATGCTGCTGCTCCAGCCCAGCCCGGAGACCTCACGCACGCTGCGGGCACCACGGTGGGTGCCAGCTCACCTCCCTCTGCGCCGCGGCCAGGCGCTGCACCTCCCTCTCGCCGGCGGCCAGCACTTGCTGCAGCTCCGTCCTGTGCTGCTGCCGCCGGGCCCCGCTCTGCGGTGGCACCAGGGGCATCAGCGCCCACCTGCCCTGTTGGCAGCTGCCACAGGGACTTGGGGCTGCAGGGTCCCCTCTCAGGGCGGGTGGCAAGGGGAGAGGAGCAGTTGGCGACCCACCTCCTGTTCCAGCCGCTGCCCTTCCTCCTCGATCTGCTGCTCCAGGGTCTCGCAGAGCTGCTGCACCTCCAGGTCGTGCTCAGCCACACGCCTGCGAGGGACAGCAGGGACGAGAGGCGGTGAGCCCCTGCTGCCTGTGTCCCCGGGCCGTGCCCGCAGCCCGAGTCCGGCGCTCCTGGGACTGCAGAGGGAGCCCAAGCCCAGGCTCGGAGCGAGCTCTGCTGCCGCTGTCCGCGGAGGTGCTGCGAGGGCTCAGGTTTCTCCCTCTTTGGGTGCATCTCCACGGCTGGGAGCCCCAGCCCGTCCCCCTCCACCGCCCTGGGGTGACTCACTTGTTCAGGGTCACCTCCAAAGCCTCATTCCTGCTCTTGGCTTCTTGGATGCGGAGCCTCATCTCGGCCAGAAAGGCCTCCGGGTTGCCCTGGAGCTGAGGCTCGTCCTGCCGGAGCTGCACCCAGAGCTGCCGCAGCTGCTGCCTGCAGGGATGGGGGGGGGGGGTGGGGTTGGTGGTGAGAATCCCCCCAGAAGCTGGGCCAGCGATGGGCTCCCAGGTCATTTAGCTCACATCATCTGGGACCTGTGGTCCCGGGGGGACAGATGAGCATTGGGGTGACCACAATCCTGTGCCCTGCTCCTGTGCTTGGGGCAAAGACATCCCCAAGCCACTTTTGGGGGGTGTCCTGCTCCAAGCCTTCCCCCCTGCCCGCCAGCCTGCAGTCCACCCATGGGTGCTAGGCAGAGGCTTACTCTTCAGAGGCGTTGTCCATGCCCAGCTGGTCCATGAAGGCAGCAAAGCGTCTCCCCTCCTCGCTGTCCATCCCCTCCAGCTCTGGGCTGGGCAGGACCAAGTGGACCCTCTGGGATGCTGTTTTCCGCCGGCGGTCCGAGGGGGTCACAGACCCTGCCCGCTCCTTGTCCTGCTCCCCGAGGAAGTCCTGCACCCTCCGCGCCGCTTGGGCTGCCCACGGCGTGTCCTGCCCGGGGCTGGGGGCCAGCACCGCTGCCTCACCTGCGCCCTCACGGAGCTGCCTGCGCCGGCTGGAGCCCAGGCGCCGGCTCTTGGTGCCTGCCCGGCGCTCGGCCATGGCTCCGGGCTCGGTCCTGGGGAGGGCAAAGCTGGTGGGTACTGAGCCTCATCCTGCTCTGGTGCGGTGTGGTGAGAGACAGCAGAGCAGGACAGAGCTGGGGGTTGGTGCTGGTTGGTGTGCGTGGGCCAGGGTGTGGCAATAGGCAGAGAGAGGCTGGCCCTGGCTGCACGGTGCCAACCAGCCTGGAGTGGTCCCTGGCTGCACGGTGCCAACCAGCCTGGAGTGGTCCCTGGCTGCACGGTGCCAACCAGCCTGGAGTCACCTCTAGGTGCATGGTGCCAACCAGCCTTGAGTGGTCCCTGGCTGCACGGTGCCAGCCAGCCTTGAGTCACCTCTAGCTGCATGGTGCCAGTGCAGCTGTGACCCACAGCCAGCAGGGGCAGTGCCCACTGGCTGGCAGCCCACAGGGCAAGTGGCTTCTCCTGCCACCTACCAAGTGCCCATTCCAAGCCTCATGGAATCCCAGAGTTATTTTGGTTGGCAGAGACCTTTCAGGTCATGGAGTCCAAGCCCTAACCCAGCACTGCCAAGACACCACTGAACTGTGTCCCTCAGCACCACATCTTTGGGGCTGTGAGACCCCTCCAGGGGCAGGGACTGGCCCTGACAGGGCAAGAAATTGTTCCTCACATCCAACCTAAACCTTCCCTGGGGCAATTCGAGGCCATTTCTTGGAGCAGAGCCCAACCCCCAGCTGGCTGCAGCCTCCTCTCAGCCTCATTTTCTCCAGGCTGAACCCCCAGCTCCTTCAGCTGCTTCTCCCCAGTCCTGTTCTCCAGACCCTTCCCCAGCTTTGTTGCCCTTCTCCAGACCTGTTCCAGCTCCTCAATGTCCTTCTGGGAGCGAGATGCCCAAAAGTGAGGCCAGGATTTGAGGTGCAGCCTCTCCAGTGCCAAGAACAGCAGCACAATCCCTGCCCTGGTCCTGCTGGTCACAGTAGTGCTGATGCAAGCCAGAAATCTCCCCATGCTGTGCCCTATCTCTAGAAGATGCACAGGATGTGGGCACTGCCAGGGCCTGAGGGCCACCCAGGGGTGGCACAGTCAGGAGGTGGCACCAGCAAAGGCCCAGCCAGGGCAGTGCTGGAGCTCAGGGTGCAGTGTGGTGGTTCCACCACCTGCTTCCTCGGAGCAGCTTTCAAAATTCCTCCCCCAGTTTCCACAGCCCTGAGCCACCTCGGGGCAGAGACCTCAGGGAGCTTCCATCAGACCCTGCACCTCTGCCCCAGCCTGTGGGGGCTGAGCACAGGATCCTCTCTCTGCCTTCCTCCCTGCCCCGGGGGGGTTGGCAGTGTCACCTGCAGCCACCACAGCAGCTGTGTCCAGGAGGGTCTCGAGGAGTCACTGGAGACCCCCCAGGGCACTCAGTGATCCAGGCACAGAAACTGGGTGACTTTATGGTGGTCCCAGTCCTAAGGGCAGCAGGTCTGAGGGGTCAGTTAAAGCCTGAGGAAGCCCCCAGGTCCCTACCCCAGCCCCAGAGGCACAGAACAAGGAGGGGAGTCGAGATGAGAACTGTGCATCCTCCATCCCCCACTGAGCAGGGACCCCCACAGCATCATCCAGCCTCTGTGACTTGTGTGTGTCCCCCCCCCCCCAGAACACCCCACACTTCTCTCAGCCATCAGCAAACTGCCTCCAGCCACAGTTCCCCCACGAGCAGCAAGCAAAAGCCTCCTCCCCACTCCCCAGCTGCAGGGACCCCACAGCCTCCCTTGGCTCGCTCACTTTCCTCGTCCCCAGGTGATGCAGGAGCAGCCCAGGAGCAGCCCAGGAGCAGCCCAGGAGCAGCGGCTCTTACCTTGCCCACCCAGCGAGGGGCACCCTCGGTTCCGGGGTGCAGGGGGGGTCCCCGTGCCGGGGCAGATGCTGCTGCTCTGCTGAGGGTGTCTGAGCTGCCGCAGGCTCTGCTGCTCTTGCCCAAGGCAGCTTTTCCGCCCTCGGCTTGCAGCCAACCGCTGCTGCTCGAACGTTTCCTGTTTGCTGCCGTGCGAGTGGGGTGCAGGAAGAGCCCATCCAGAGGGTCCCTGAGCCCCCAGACCCCGAAGCAAGGATGCTCGCTGGTGCACTCAGGAGCTGCAGCAGAACCCTCTCCCTTTCCTCACTTGCTGTGGTCCCCAGCCAGGGCTGGAAGGTGTTTGGGGCAGGGGGAAGCATCAGAGGAGCAGCAAAGGTAACTTGAGCCACAGACCGTGTGGGGGTGGAAGGGACTCTGGTGCAGCCCCCCTGCAGGCTGCAGGGACACCTCCAGCTGAAGCAGGCTGCTCAGGGCTACAGCAAGTTTGACCTTGAAGGTCTCCAGGGATGGGACCTCCACCACCTCCCTGGGCAACCTGTGCCAGTCTCTCCCCACCCTCACTGCCAGCAATTTCTTCCTCCTCTCCACTCTCTCCTCTGCCAGCTTGAAGCCACTGTCCCTGTCCTGGCACTGCCAGCCCTTGCCACAAGTCCCTCCCCAGCTCTCCTGGAGCCCCTTCAGGTACTGGGAGGCTGCTCTGAGGTCTCCCTGGAGCCTTCTCTTCTCCCAGCCTGTCCCCACAGGGGAGGTTCTCCAACCCTGAGCATCTCTGTGGCCTCCTCTGGACCCTCTCCAACAGTTCCATGTTCCTCCAGTGCTGGGCCCAGTGCTGCAGGTGAGCTCTCACAGGAGCAGAATCCTCTCCCTTGGCCTTGCACAGTTTTGCTTCACTTCAACTGCAAAATGGGAGCAGAAACCCCAAGCAAAACCCTAAAATGACACCAAGAGGAAGCCTCAAGCAGTACCTTTAGGTTAGAACCAGAAGCACCATGCCCAGGCTCATGGGGCAGGAGCTGAGGGGTGGAGGCTGGTGCCCGAGGCTGGTGCCCTGCCCACCTCTCCCCATCCCAGCTGGTTAAACCACCTGCTGGGAACTGGCTGTGCAGGTGCCCTGCCCCATCCCACCCAGGCTGCTCTGCTGCTGCACCCAGCTGGGCTGCAGCCCTCCTCTGGCTGTGCCCAGGCCAGCTGAAGGCTCAGAGGTTTCATCTCTGCTCCAAGCACAGCTGATGCCAGTTCCCCCAGACTGAACCAGCCTCACAGCCAGGCTGGGCACTCAGATTGCCAAATCCACCTCTGAGCTCACATCTGTCACCACCTCACACCCCCCTGGGGCTGTTTGCCACTGCGTGAAGACTGAGTTTTGGCTTTGCTGCCCCTGGGGATGCTTTTGGGCTGGGGGCAACTCCTAAGTGTTCCCAGCAGAGCTGATTGATTCCTGCCCTCTGCCCAGCAGGACTGCAGTAGGCAGAGCAGTGAGATCATAGAACCAACCAGGCTGGAAGAGAGCTCCAAGCTCCTCCAGCACAACCTCTCCCCCAGCCCTGCCCAGTCACCCAGACCAAGGCACTAAGTGCCCCAGCCAGGCTTGGCTTCAGGGATGGGCACTGCATCACCTCCCTGGGCAGCCCATTCCAATGCCAATCACTCTCTGCCAACAACTTCCTCCTAACATCCAGCCTAGACCTCCCCTGGCACAGCTTGAGGCTGTGTCCCCTTCTGCTGCTGCTGGGTGCCTGGGAGGTGGCACCAGCTTGCCCCTGGCTACTGCCACTTCAGAGTCAGGGAACTGTTTTGGTTGGGAAAGACCTCCAAGGTCAAACCCAGCACCACTGAGGGCATCAGACCATGCCCTGAAGTGCCATGGCCAAAGGTTTCCTGAACACCTCTGGGGTGGTGACCACACTGAGGGTTAGGAGCAGGCTCACAGCAGGGCTATGGGAATGGTGTGGGCAGTAGAGGAACCTACCTTCACCCAGGTGGCAGTGGCTTCTGCTGGGGACAGCGACAGCACCAATCCTGCATCCAGGTCCACAGCAGAGAGCTGGCCCAGGGCTGGGCACAGGACCAGTGGGGAGGATTTGTGCCTCTCAGCCCTCACACAGCTCCTCATGCTCCTGCTCTCAGGTCTTATGCTGCAGAGGAGTCACCCGGGGGGGGGGAACCAGCCCTTGCCCACTGATGGGGACACACAGACACCCCCACCCCAGCCCCTGCTCACAGCTAGGGGCACAGACACCCACCCCAGCCCTTGCCCATGGCCAGAGGGGGTGGAGAGGACAACCACCAGCCCTTGCCCCCAGCCACACTGCTGCTGCAGCCCCCCCATAGGCAGCTCCCAGCTCAGAGCTGCACCCCAAACCCTCGGGGTCCCTGCCCTTTCCCCCACGAGCACAAGGCAGAGAGGTCTCCTCCCCAGACAAGTGTTTATTTCCCGCGGGTACAGCCCAGCAGGCCTCCCCCCGCCCCCCCATCGTTTGCTCTACCATAAATAACCCTTTAGTGCTGGAGCTCGCCAGCTCCACCCACAAAGTGCATCCCGGCGCAGGGCAGCAGCTCCACTCCCCCCTGCCCGGGGCCATCCTGCACCAGTTTCCAGAGTCCAAAGGCAGCAGAGCAGGAGATGAACCCCAAAGTGCTGAGAGCTGCCAGTGCCGAGTCCTGCCGAGCAGGAGCTCATCCTTCAGTGCTGGGACCGAGCAGCCCCGGCCCCAGGAGCGACCCAAGCCCCTCGGGCTCTGCAGAGCCAAGGGCAGGTCCTCACCCACAGCAACCCCAGAGGAGACAGCCCAGAAGAGCAAGCTACCATCGGACCTCTTGGTCCCACCCTTGCCGCTGAGCAGGACTCCCTCCAGCCAAGCTGCAGCTCCGCAGCCTGGACCAGCACCGGAGGCAGCAGAGCGTGGGGCAGGCAGCATCCCACAGCCGGGCAGGGAGTGGGCAGCAGAGGCCAGAGGACTGCAGAAGGCTCCCAGGCAGTGCTGGTGCCGCAGTGAGCTCAGCACTGAGGACCTCCAAGAGGGTCTGGCACTACCTGCAGCAGCGTTCGAGGGCCCTGGAGAGCCTCCCGAGGGAAGGGCTGTGCGGGGGTCGCTGCTTCCTCCCCCGAGCAGCTCCCTCCCTGCTCTGCTGCCACTCGTGGACAAGGACCTGCCACTGCTGGGTCCACCCAGCTCAGAAGAAGGCCACCACCATGTGCCAGCAGCCAGCGTGTCCTCAGGGCCAGGCTGTCCCAGGGCCCCACCGTCCATGGTGGTGACTCTTCAAAGGCATCCAGTGCCAGCAGGCGACTGGCACACAACAGGTCCCCCTTTGCAGGGCAAGGACCACAGCTGGGCAGCAGGAGGATGCAGGGATGACTCCTGGCCCCTTTCTTCTCTGCAGGCCTTAGTCCCACCATTCCCATTCCAGTCCTCCACCGTCTCCTCCGTGGGGCTGCAAACCTCAGCGTGGGCTACTCCTACACATTGCACACAGTGGAGGTCCCTCAGGACCCCAGAGCTACTCATAAATAGGGAACTACAGACTCTACATTGCTTCATACAGACACAGGGCAGGCTGGGGGAAGAGGACCACACCTCCAGGGCACATCAGGAGCTGTCCCCAGTGGCAGAGGTCACGGCTTGGGCTTGTCAGGCTTGGGCTTCTCCGGGACCAGCCTCCGTTTGGAGCTGTAGAAGTCTGCAAGGCAGAAAAGGAGGTTGGAAAGTGCCTCCAGCCCGTCGGGAGCAGCAGGGCAGGAAGAGGGAGGTGTCCCCAGGGAAGGTGCCAAGAGTCAGCACGGGTGGGCTCTGCCTCAGAGCCACCCAGCCAGAGCCATGTGTCCCTGGAGAGGAGAGCCTGCAGGTCTCCAGCTCTCCATTTCCAGCCCAGCCCTGACCTCAGAGCACAGGCTCAGGACGTGGAGATTGAGGGAGAACTCTCCTGGGGCACCTACACAGCTCCACAAGCCCAACGTAAGGCCCCACCTGACCTGCAGCAGCCACAAGGTGCCCAGTTTGTGGCCTTTTCCCCTGGGAGGATGAGCTCTGCTCCCCCAGGACAGACATGCTTGGGGCACACTGCCCTCCCCATGCCCACAAGCCAGGCAGGGCTCTCGTACCCAAGTCCTCTCCCTCTGTCCCTTCCAGCAGAGCCATGGCAGCACCAATGCCACCAAGCACAGATGGAGACCCCCAGCCCCCAGCACTCACCTTTGATAGTTGCCTGCCCACGCTTCAGGCCGTGTGGAGAAGCAGCCTTGTAAACCCCCAGGCTCTGCTCAGCCCCCTCGGGGCAAATCCTGCCAGGGTGGTCCTTGGGGGGGACCCTGGAGCTCCTGTCCTCACTGATGGCACTGACCAGGCTGTGGACCTCCTGCTCATCCTGGAAGACTCTCTCCCACTTGAATTGTCCTTCTAGGGGAGTCTCTGTCTCGAAGTTGAAGTTCCAGCGCTGCTGAGCCTCTTCCAGGTGCTGCCTCATCATGCCCTGCAGGTCGTTCAGAAGCTCTTGGTGGTCCACAGGCCCGAAGAGGTTCCTGCACACCTTGCTGCTGCATGGCATCTGCCCAGCCCTGCTCTGAGACAGGGGCATGGTGGCAGCTGGGAGGAAAGCAGAGCAAGTTACCGGAGCACTGGGCAAGCCCAAGGGCCAGCACTGAGCAAAGCAGATGGCAGCCAAGGTGGGCAAGTAATGAGGCAGCCCAGGGGGCACCTCCACCTGCCTCCATTTGGACCCAGGTGTCAGTGGTGTCTTGGGCAGAGGTTGGAGTGTGACAGAGTCAGACACAGCCTGGTGCCATGCAGGGGATGGGGAAAGGACACTCGTGGGCATTCCCCAGCTCCTCCTCCAGCAGGCAGAGCATCCTCAATGCCACCACTGCTTACAGCCACAGCCCCACCACGTTCCACAGGGGCACGAAGCAAGTTGGCACAGGGAGGGGGGTGGTGAAGCAACAGGATGGTTTTCTGGGCAGTTTCTTCATCTCAAGGGCTCAGGCTTTGGTGCCAGAGAAGCCTTTTGAGCAAGAACGTGCCACAGGCTTGACCACTTTGCTAACCACCCTCCTTATCTGCAGGAGCTGTTGGGTAAGCAGAGACAAGACTCTGTTTGTTTTCAAATCGGTGCCAACAGCCTCAGCTGCTCCCAGCCACAGGCAAAGGCTCTCTGCTGCTGGGGACTCCTCTGCCTCCCACATGTGTGGGGCTGATGGATGCCTCACACCACCCACGGCTCTGAGCAGCCTCCTTATCGGGGCCAAGCAAGCATCGCCCTGGGATTTGACAGCTTTGACCCTGCTGGGAGCCACACTCCTTAAATCTCCTTTGCAAACAGATTCACAGCAACACGAAGCCCCCAAGGATCCCGGGAGGGAGCAGCTTCCTCATCACCCACCCAGGCTGGGAGCCCCAAAGACACTGCCCCAGCAGATCCTCAAGCCTCACCCCTGGACGTCTCCAAAGATGTGGGCTTCAGCCTCCCGCAGGGAAGATTTCAGCCTCTCCACATCTCCTGGGCCACGTCAGCAGGCACCCCCCAGCACGGTGGGGCCGAGGGGGCCACGCTCCATCCCAGAGGCCACCCCGAGCCTGTGCCCTGCCCCAGCCCAGTCTGAGCATCCCGAGTAAAAATAGCAACGCAGCTCCCTATCTGCTGGCAGTCGGAGCTCACCGACAGGGTGACCTCACCGCAGGCAAGTCCCAGCATGTCCAGGCAAGCCCTGGCAGGTGGCAGGCAGGGGACACGCTCTGACACCCTGACCAGACCCTCCCCAGCTCTCCCCGCCTCTGTCAGGTGACAACTTCCCCATCCTCAGGCCACCACCGTGGCCCAGGTGCCACCCTGGCGCCCCACACCTTGAGATAACAGCTCGGCCCTGACTCACAGCTGCAGACTGCTGCAGCCACCACAGGAGGAAGGACCAGAGCCAGGTCACAGTCCCCTCCTGCGGGGCTGGCGTCTCCCCGGCAGCCTCCCCAAAGCTTCGAGGTGTCCTACGACCCGTCCCAGACCCCCAGGGCTCGGCTCAAGAGGAGACGCAGGTGCAGGGACGTGTTAAAACCTCACCCGGCCGGGCCGGGAACTGAAGGCACTCCCGGGGACACCCACACAGCCCCACAGGCACCTGCGACACCCAGGACCAGTTACACCAGTCGGGGGACGGCCTGGGGAGCAGGAGGGGCCGGGAGCACCCACGCCCGGGGGCGGGGATGGGGCCGCGGCCGCTGTCATCCCGCACCGGCTACGGCCCGGCGGGTGGGGGGAACAAGCGCAGAGAACGCCCCGCTCACGACACCCACGGAGCGCTGCAGCCCCGGAGACCGGCGCCGGGATCCTCGGGGATGCTCCGCGGCTGCCCGGCCGCGCCCCGCACCACCGCCTGCCGCCACGGGGGGGCGAGCGCAGCCCGGAGAGGGGCGCAGGGGTGCCCCGGGGAGCGCCAAGGGAGGTGCCCACCGCCCGCTGCCCCCCGCCCGCCGCCCACCCACCCGCCCCGAGCGCCGCCACCACCGCCCGCGCCCCGCTCCCTCCCCCGGCCTGGGGCCGCGATCGCCGAGGCGGAGCCGCAGCCCTCCCGCTCCCCCCGCTGCGAGCCGAGCACCGGCGGCCTCCTCCCGGGGACACCGCCTCGGGGCCACCTCCCGCGCCGCAGACACAGAGGGAACGAAAGCCACCGGCCCCGGCCGCCGCTGCCCCTGCGCCGCCGCTGGCCCCGGCCGCCGCTGCCCCGGCGCCGCCGCGCTGCACTCACCGCCGCGTCCCGCCCGCCGTGCGCGGGGCTCGGTGCGCTGCTCGCTCGCTTTATACCGGGCCGGGGCGGGGCCTCCGCGCCTCCGGGATTTCCCCCCCGCCCCGCCCCGCCCGCCCGCCGCCGGCCCCCGCCGCGGTCACCTCGCTCCGCCGCTGCTGTGCGCCACTGCCCCCCGCCAGTCCCGGCCCCCAGTCCCGGGATGGGAGCGGGCTGAGAGCATCCTCGGCACACGGTGCGGGGACCCCCGTCCCGGCGGGGTGCAGGGACCCCGCAGCGGGGGACACAGGGACAGCCCCTCCAGGTGGGACGTGCAGGGGTCGCCATCCTAGGGGAATTCAGGGAGCACACATCAGGGCATCCCCCCCCCAGCCAGGAGTACAGGGACCCCCTTCCTGGGGCGGGGGTGCAAGCAGCTCCCATCGAGGAGCAGAGGGAGCCTCTGCTGGAAACGCAGGGACTCTTCCCGGGGATTCCACCCATCAGGGGATCCAGGGACCCCCCCATGAGGAGCTACAGAGATCCCTTTCCGGGGAGCGTGGGGCTGAGGGGGTGCAAGGGCTCCTCTCATCAGGGGGCACAGAGGCTCCCTTCCCCGGAGAGGATGGGAAGTCTTCCCCACCAGGGGATGAAGGGACCCTTCCTAGGGGAATGCATGGACCCTGCCTTGCCAGGGGATGGAGAGACACCCCCCCCACCCACCCCCCACGTCAGAGGTGCTGGGACCCCTTTGCTAGGAGGATGCAGGGACCCCTGTCCTAGAGGATCACCTGTCAAGGGGTACAGGGATGCCACTCCCAGCTGGGGCCCGCAGGCAGTGTAGACAGCAGCACTCTGGCAGGATGGGGAGGGGGCCCTCATCCCACCCACGGGGCCTTCTTATCCCACACGGGGGGGGTCCCATCCCACCCAGAGGTGTCCCCATCCCACCCAGCCTCTCTTACCCACCGAGTCACTGTGGGAAGGCAATAGTGGGTTAGAGAAGGGACGACTCAGCCCCTCGGGATGCCCACTCGGATCCAGGCAGGGAGGATGCTCCCTTGCTCCTCGGGCACTGCTCAGTCCTGCCCAGGCTGTCCACAGCCTCACCTGAGGAGTTCTCTCTCCTGGGCCTGGCTCCACTCTGTCAGCTGAGCTCCCAGCTGGGAGGCTGGGAAGGAGCTGCTGGTCTAAGTCCTGCAGGCTCTCAGGCAGAGATGAGGAGGAGGAGAAGGAGGAACAAGTCTGTGCATGCCCTGCAGGAACCCGCGGGGAGGATCCGGAGGGATCTGTAGCTTCTCTGGGAAACACATCCAAAGCCATGGCCGGGAAGGGTCTGAACCCAGGGCAGCTTCTGCTGGGGGTAAACTGCGAGGCCAGGGGGCACCTACCTGCTGTGCTGGTGGGGAAGCTGGGTGAGAGGGTCTGGCTGTGCCCCATGGCACAAGAGCTGATGCCCTTGGAGTCAGCCTTATCCCAGTGCAGGGGGGGCATGGCCAGCAGCACCCCCTGGTAAGCTGCCTGGGCACCTTGGGCATCGCAACGATGGGCAACAAGGGCATGGTGTGCTGTGAGGCACAAGAAGGTGAGGGCACGCTCCAAGGTGACAAAGACCACACAAAAGTGGTCCCTTGGCAGTGCAGGCACCCTCAAAGGCTGGGGGGTGCTGGGGTGCTGAGCAAGCCCCTGAGGGTGCAATGCATCCATGTATTTCCCAGCTGGACCAGCAGCTCCCCACTGCCCCCAGCAGCTGGAGGATGTGTTCGGGCATGTCTGGCTGGAGGCTGGCACAGGATGCAGCAGCCTGTGCAGTCACCAGGCACCCCGGGCCGTGCTGGGCCATGACATTTGGGTCGTGGGTGGCTGTTTGGCCCCTTGGTTGGCTCCAGAGTGGCACAGTGGAGGAGAGAGGTGAAAGGAGGCTGGGGAGTGTGGCAGCATCCTAATCTAACCCACACGCTGCAGGGAATCCATCCTGGCAACGCGGGGGGCACTCCCGTGGCAATAGGGGACGAGCTGGAGCAGCCTGGCCCTGCTGGGAAGCTGTGCCTGCTGCGTCCGGAGGGGAGGATTCCTCCTCCCGCCTGCAAGGAGCAGCTCTCAGCCGCACTGCGGAGCGCTGGAGGCGTCGCTGTCGTCTCCTCACCAACCACCAGCTCTGCTCCAGCTGCAGTTCGTTGGTTTCACCCCTCTGGATGCAGAGGAAGGTGTGATGGGCACGGAAGGGAAGGAGGCTGTGGATGCCGTGGGCACCTTCCCCTGCTCTGCGCAGCCTCCAGCGGCCGGCTGGGGCCGGAGGTGGAGCGGCGTTTGCCAAGAGGATGCTCACTGCTTAAGAGAGCTTTTGGGGTTTGATTTTTTTTCCCCTGTAAAAGCTGCCTGAAAACACAGAAGGGAACAGGAATGTCACAACAGCAGCTTTTAAAAGCTAGATTAGCACCCAGGAAGGAGTGGCCTTGCTTGTGCAACCCACAGCCAGCTCCAGCCACCGCTGACGGAACAGGGACTGGGAGAAGGCAAAGTGCTGGGAGCTGCTGAGAGGGTCCTGGCCACGGGGGGACAGGCTCCAGGGTGAAACCAGCTGGGAAATACAGCAGATGTGGATGTTCCCTCAGGAAGGTTACTCCATCACTGTAGGGGTTTTAGTTCCATCCCTGAGAGGATCAGAGGATGTCAGGGGTTGGAAGGGACCCAAAGAGCTCATCCAGCCCAAACCCCTGCCAGAGCAGGAGCATCCAATCCAGCTCAGGGCACACAGGAACACATCCAGACAGGCCTGGAAAGGCTCCACAGAAGGAGACTCCACAACCTCTCTGGGCAGCCTGTGCCAGGCTCTGGGACCCTTCCAGTCAAGAAGTTGCCCTTGTGCTGAGCTGGAGCCTCCTGTGCTGCAGCTTCCATCCACTGCTGCTTGTCCTGTCCCAGGGAGCAGTGAGCAGAGCCTGTCCCCCCCTCCTGACCCCAGCCCTCACAGATTGATAAACATTGCTTCAATCCCCTCTCAGTCTTCTCCAGACTAAACAGCCCCAGGGGCGGGGGGGGTGTGCAGGTTTCTGCCTCTCCCCCGTTCCCCTGCCCCGGGAATCTCCAGCGGCAGTGGGTTGCTGGAAATGGGAAGTGGGGAGGGGGCTGGTGCCAGGACCTGGGTCAGCGAGGCCATGGTCAGGTCTGCAGTGGCATCGTCAGAGAAACGAGGGGGAAATCGAGGGTGATTAATGCGAAGGAGGGACAGGAACTTGAGACCTCCCCAAGGTGACTCACAGGGTTCGGCCCCAACGAGACGTAGCAGGAGGAGGTCAGAGGCGCTAGAGGCTGGGGACAAGCATCAGTGTTTCCTTCTCGCCATTTATAGCCACCAAGTAGGAGCTGTCACCTCTCCCATCCCCGGCTCGCCCTCCCCGAGGGCTACTGCAAGCCCCCGCCCAGGCTGGGTGTGACCCAGGGAGAATCCATCCCAATGCCCGGGAGCAAAAGGAAGGCAGCAAAGAGCTGCACAGCAGCCTTCATCCCAGGGGCACTGAAACACTGCTGGGTACCTTGGGCATGGGGACCTCTCAGGCACTGCTCAGGCCACCCCTGGAGTGCTGTGTCCAGTTCTGGGCTCCTCAGTTCAGGAGAGGTGTTGAGGTGCTGGAAGGTGCCCAGAGCAGGGCAGCAAGGCTGGGGAGGGGCCTGGAGCAGAGCCCTGTGAGGAGAGGCTGAGGGAGCTGGGGGGGTGCAGCCTGCAGCAGAGGAGGCTCAGGGCAGAGCTCATTGCTGGAGGTGTTGAAGAGGAGGCTGCATGAGGCACTTAGTGCCAGGGGTTAGGTGAGAGGTTGGACTCCTGAAGGTCTCTTCCAACCTGATTAATTCTGTGATTCTGTGACCTCTTGGGAGTGGGAACCTGCTGGGAGCCCACAGGAGCATTCCCTTTCCTGGCAGATCTCTGTGAGGAGGTCCCAGGAAGGCAGTGCAGGGAGGGCTGCAGATTAGTCACATCAGGCAGGGTCCGAGGGTGACTCAGCTCAGCCTCAGCACCGCCGCTGCCGTCTGGGAACGTGCCCGGGCACAGCACCTCTGACACTGAGCTGCATCCTCTCTAGGGACACAGGCAACTGCATCCCCGAGAGCCAAAGGGTGGGGTTGGGAGCTTCAGCACGGAGCAGCAGAATGCTTTGAGCTGGAAGGAGAAGTCAGGGTTCGGATGGCCCAGCCTGGGGTGAGGACCACACAGTCCCAGAATGGTAGGGGCTGGAAGGGACCCCCAGAGATCATCCACTCCAACCCCTCTGCCAGAGCAGGGGCACCCAGGGCAGGGCACATGGGATTGCAGTCTGTGAGCCTGTGAAGGGAGGCTGGAGTGAGGTGGGGTTGGTCTCTGCTCCCCAGTATTGAACGAGAGGAACAAGAGGAAATGTCCTGAAATTGTGCCAGGGGAGGGCTGGAGATGAGGGAAAACTTCTTTGCTGCAAGAGTGGTCAGGGATTGGCACAGGCTGCCAGGGGAGGTGGTGCAGTCCCCATCCCTGGAGGCGTGTGAGTGATGCGTGGCCATGGCAGCTGGGGACAGGGCTCGGTGGCCATGGGGGTGTTGGGTTGACCTTAATGATCCTGAAAGGCTTTTCCAGCCCAAACAATTCTGTCTGTGATTCCACCTCCTCCATCAGCTCTGCCTCTCGGGAAGACCCCAGGCAGGTGTGAAACCGCTGGGTGCTGGCTGGAGCCGTAAGAGGCTCTGCTGGGGACAAAAGCCCTGCGTGCTGAGGCACTAAACCTCCTCCTCAGCAGGATTCAAACCTCCAGGATTCTTTTTTTTGGGGTCTTTTTTATTCCTCCTCCCCCTTTTATTATCTCTGCTAACAAGCTTTTTGCTTTTAAGTGGGAAACGTGAAGGCTCTTAATGGAGCACTCAGGCTGCAGCAGCAGCCTAAATGAGCCCAGTGTTCAGCTGAAGGCCGCTTACATCCCAGCTGAGGCTGTTTTCCCATCAGCTCTTTGAAGTGCCCAATTAAGTGATTTTATCCTAATAGGATTTTCCCAGGGAAGAAAGGCAAGGATGACAAAACGCTGAATGCTTGATTAACTCTGCCCCTCCAAGAACTGGGATCGTGTTAATTGACTGCTTCCCTGCCATCTCCCAGCCCTTGTTTGCTCCATTTATGAAGGCATTTTGATGAGACACCAGGAGCCAGCAGAGTGGAAGCAGAATCCCACCAAGCACAACCCGGGGATGAGGCAGTCCCCAGAACGAGGCCTTTGCTTACTGGAAATATCCTGGGTGCAGGGCGATGAATCAGCCTCTTCATTCAGCCCCTCACTCATTTTCATCCACCACTGGGCTCAGCCCCATCCATGGTCATTAACGTAATTGCTCCACTGACTTTCCATGGGCAGCTCTGGAAGCCGCCCGGGGCTGGGCTGAGGTTTTTGTGTCGCTGGCAGCAAAGGACCTCATTGTTCCGAGCCTGGCAAGGGCTGCGGGCACTACCTGGCTTCAAACCCTGGGCTTGTTTGCCTGTTTACTTGTTTGCTGCTTCACCTCATTGACTACGACCCGAGAGCAGGGCAGGACCCAGCAGGCGGCTGGCACCCGCGGAGCGGGCATGGGCATCCCGCTGGGAACGGGGGCGAGCGGCTCCAGACGCTTGCAGAGCTCCGTGTGGGCAGTGCCATCCGCAGAGCCCGCAGGGTTCGTCTGCAGCCAGCTCACGGCATCGCGGAGTGCTGGGATCATAGTCCTGGGATCACAGCCCTGGGATCACAGAGCCCTGGGGGCTCACAGTCCTGGGATCATAGAGCCCTGGGGTCTCACAGTCCTGGGGTCTCACAGCCCTGGGATCACAGAGCCCTGGGGTCTCACAGCCCTGGGGTATCACAGAGTCGTAGAACTGTGTGGAGAAGACCTTTAAGCTCGTCAAGCCCAAGCCTTCACCCAGCACTGCCAGGGCACCACAAACCACGTCCCTCAGCACCACATCTCCATGCCTTTGAAACCCCTCCAGGTCATCTCTCCCATACTGGTGCCTGCCTGCTGACCCCATCCCACTTGCCCATCCACTGGACCCTCCCAATACCTGCCCTTTCACCCATCCCGGTGCCCACCTGCTCACCCACCTCACTGCCTGCCCTTTCACCCATCCTGGTGCCCACCTGCTCACCCACCTCACTGCCTGCCCTTTCGCCCTGCCCGGTGCCCGCCGGGGCTGCCAGGCGCTGGCTCGCCGTGTGTCAGCACCTGCCGGGGTCTCCCAGCTGAGGGCAGGCGTTTGGGAGCTCTGCCACCCACCCCGGGCACGGAGCCCTCCCTGATTCACTGCGCTCTGTGCTGGGGAGCAAGGAATGGGGCCGGGCACGGGGCAAAGGAGATGGCAGGGACAGAGCCAGGGGTGGATCAGTCCCACGGCACCGTGAGCAGAGGGCTGCCTGAGATGGCCCCTGCGGGAGGGCAGCGCCCAGATGGCAGGGCAGAGAGACGGGCACAAGGCTGCCTCGCAGGGTGACTGCCTGGCGCCGGGTCCCGTGCGGAGCGGAGGCAGTGGGAGGGGACAGCTGTGGGTGTGCAGCTCCCGGTGAAGCCCTGGGTGATGCCGCCCTGGGTGATGCCATCCTGGGTAAGGGTCGGTGGCAGCCTCCCTGCTGCGCGGCGTTTCCCGCAGGGGTGCAGCAGCTGCTGCCGCCTGTACCCACCCTGCCGGGCCCTGCCCGGAGCCCCGGGGGAGGTTCCCGGTCCCGCCGAGGGCGGCTGCGAGCTGCGGGGCTGCAGGTGCCGCCAATAACCTGCTGCTTTCGGTTTCGGTTTCGCTGCCTGCGCCCCTGCCCCGCCGGCGGCAGCAGGGGAGGGGAAGGTGCTGGAGCTGCTGCATCTGGGAGCTGCTGCTCACAGCGGCGCTGGCACAGGTCAGGGCTGTGCTGTGCTCCACCTGCCAGCAGCGATGCTCCTCCAGAGCCCTTCCTGCCCCCCGAGCAGTCTTGGGCTCTGCAGAAGCTTTCTCGGTGACCGAATGCAGCAAGTCACAAAGAAAGCAGGAGAAGGAGGCCGTGAGGCATGAGGCTTGCAAACCTGAGGGTGCCCACAGGTCCAAAAGCAGCCCAGCAGAGGCCCCTACCACGCTGAGCCTGTGCAGGGGCAACATCTGACTCCAAATTCAGTGAACATTCAGCTGTGGGATCTGGAGCAGGACTCAGCCAGGAAGCAAGAACCACAGAATGGGTTGGCTCGGGAAAGACCTTTCAGACCACGGAGCTGAACCCTTCCCCTGGCAGTGCCAGGGCACCACTCAACCAGGGCCCTCAGCACCACTTCTCCATGGCTTTGAAGCCCCTCCAGGCATGGGGATTCCCTGGGCAGCCTGGGCCAACCTTGACAAGAGGAAGAAATTCTTCCTCACCTCCAACCTAACTCTCCTCTGGGGCAATTCCAGGCCATTTCCTCTCCTTCTGGCACCCCAGACTAGAGAGCAGAGCCCAACCCCCAGCTGGCTGCAGGCTCCTCTCAGGGAGCTGCAGAGAGCCTCCTCTCAGCCTCCTCTTCTCCAGGCTGAACTCCCCCAGCTCCTGCAGCTGCTCCTCCCCAGACCCTTCCCCAGCTTTGCTGCCCTTCTCTGGACCTGCTCCAGCCCCTCGATGTCCTTCTGGGAGTGAGTGGCCCAAACCTGAGGCCAGGATTTGAGATGCAGCCTCATCAGCACCAAGAAGAGGAGGAGGCTCCCTGCCCTGGTGCTGCTAGGAGGACTCGGGCTGGCAGGAGCAGCTGGCACCACACCTGCAGCCTATCTCCCCAGCTGGAGCAGCCTCCTCCCCAAAAGCTCATAGCAGCAGGAGATGAAAATCCGATCAATCCAGCAGGGACCGGGCAGGGAGCAGGACACCAGCCCAGGCTGCAGCCACCCACCGCGGGCTGAGGCACCAAGAAGGGGCAGGAGATCCTCTGCAGCAGAGCCCAGCAGCAGGGGTGGGGGAAGGCTGGGAGGAGCCGCAGGGGCTTCCCCACCGGGCACCGCTGAATATTCATGGCAGAGCAGCCTGTGCCAGCGGCGCAGATAAGGCCTCTGCCACAGCTGGCAGCAGCGATCTCCCAGCTGGTGCCACAGTGACACCCAGGGTGACACGGGGCCTCGCCCCGATAAAGCTGCTCCACCCTGATACTGCTCCCAAGGAAGGGCTGCAGCTTGCCAAGGGCCTGTCACACCACGCTGCAGGTTGCCAGGCTGCTGTGCCCAGCCCCGGGGAGCCTGCAGGTGCTGTCCAACCTCCCAGCCTGCTGGCATGGCCGTGCGGTGCCCAGCAAGGTGCCCCGGGACAGGCTCAGCAGCAGCACCCCTGCGGGGAGCACAAGCACTGAAACTGGTGGCAGAGCCAAGCTGGAATGAGATTCTCCTCCCTCCTGCTTCACAGAGCTGTAGAATGCATCCGGCTGGGAGGGAGCCCTGAAGGTCACTCTGTGCCCAGCAGGGACACCTCCAACTAGATCAGGTTGCTCAGAGCCCCTTCAAGACTGACCTTGAATGCATCCAGGGATGGGCCCTCAACCACCTCACCTGTTCCAGTGTTTCCCCACCCTCACCGTGCTGATGTCCAACCTAAATGTGCCCTGCTCCAGCTGCAAACCATTGCCCTTTGTGCTACCTCCACAAGCCCTTGAGAACAGTCCCTCCACAGCCCTCCTTCAGATACTGAAATGCTGCCCTAAGGACTCCTTGGAGCCTTCTGCAGCCTGAACAGCCTCAATTCTCTCAGCCTGTCTTCATAGCAGGGGTGCCCCAGCCCTCTCCTCATCCCCTCTGGACCCCCTCCAGCAGTTCCACATCCTCCTTGTGGATCTGTGACCTCTCTGTGTTGTGCTGGGGATTGCCTCCCCCTCTAAAATCTGACAGCTCCAACGACTTGGGGAGTGGAGAAACAGCACCACTCACAGAACCAAGCAGGTGGGAAGAGAGCTCCAAGCTCACCCAGCCCCACCTAGCACCCAGCCCTGCCCAAGCACCCAGACCATGGCACTCAGTGCCCCAGCCAGGCTTGGCTTCAGCACCTCCAGCCATGGGCACTGCACCACCTCCCTGGGCAGCCCATTCCAATGCCAATCACTCTCTCTGCCAACAACTTCCTCCTAACATCCAGCCTAGACCTGCCCTGGCACAACTTGAGGCTGTGTCCCCTTCTTCTGTCCCTGGCTGCCTGGCAGCAGAGCCCAACCCCACCTGGCTACAGCCTCCCTGCAGGCAGCTGCAGGCAGCAATGAGCTCTGCCCTGAGCCTCCTCTGCTGCAGGCTGCACCCCCCCAGCTCCCTCAGCCTCTCCTCACAGGGCTGTGCTCCAGGCCCCTCCCCAGCCTTGCTGCCCTGCTGTGGGCACCTTCCAGCACCTCAACATCTCTCTTGAATGCAGGAGCCCAGAACTGGACACAGCACTCAAGGTGTGGCCTGAGCAGTGCTGAGCACAGGGGCAGAAGAACCTCCCTTGTCCTGCTGCCCACACTGCTCCTGGTACTCGAGCCCATGTGAAGAATTGTTCAGCTCCAGAGTTATGTCAGCTGCTAACTAATTGAATCAGAGCTGAATGAATCACTTGGGAACATTGTGTTCCTCTTGCACAGCCTCTTCCATTGGGCTGCAGCTCCTGCTTATTTTAGTCCACAACAGCACTCATCTGAAAGGCACTGACAAGACTGGAAGGAACTACTGCTGGTGCCTCAGAGGCAGTGGAGCTCCAGAGATGAAGGAGCAAAGCAAGACAGTGGCAGTGTTTGGAGCATGGGCTGGGGGCTGGCAGGCAGGGCTGCAGCTGCAGCACAAAGTGCCTTCGATTGCTGCTGGGTGAAGACTTTTACCCATTCTGGGCAGGCTGAGGTGCAAACCACAGAAACACAGCATGGAAGGGGGTTGGAAGGGACCCCCAAAGGTCATCCAGTCCAACCTCCCCTGCCAAGGGCACCCAGGGCAGGTCACACAGGATTGCATCCAGGTAGGGCTTGAAAGTCTCCAGAGAAGGAGACTCCACAGCCTCTCTGGGCAGCCTGCTCCAGGCCTCCAGCACCCTCACACCAAACAAGTTTCTCCTCCTGCTCAGGTGGAACCTCCTGGGTTCTGCTCTGTACCTGTTGTTGCTTGCTCTATCACTGGGCACCACCAGACAGAGCCTGGCACCTTCATCCTGACCCCCACCCCTCAGCTATTTGCAGACATTGACCAGATCCCCTCTCAGCCTTCTCTTCTCCAGGCTAAACAGCCCCAGGGCTCTCAGGCCTTCACAGCAGAGGTGTTCAAGTCCCCAATCATCCTTCTGGCTCCCTCTGTCCCTTGGGACCTGGGGAGCCCCAGACTGGCCCCGGCACTGCACTGCAGGTGTGGTCTCAGCAGGGCAGTGAAATCGGAGCACAGGGAAGCTGGGACCCACCTCTTTATGGTGCTGTGCAGGATCCAAGGTCGCAGAGCAGCCACTGGAGTTGCACTTTGGCCCGGTGTTTGCACAAGGGGCTGATGCTGATGCTCCACTTGTTCACTCCTCCTCCAGCTGAGCTACATCAGCAGCAGAGCAGGGAGATCCTGCGGGTGAGCCCAGCCCAGGCTGTGGACAGGGTTTCTGGGCATGGTCTGAAGGTCTCCGGTGTGAGGATAGGGATGGAGAGCAGCAGGAATGCGCAGCGGGGGATGTTCGGCGGCTGCGTGGATCTGTGTGTCAGGACTCGCTGTGACATCTTGTGGTGAGGGGGTGAAGGGCGAAGGGCAGCGAGGCCGGGAGCTGAGGTGCTGTTGGCAGCAGCAGAACAAGCTGCAGAACTGCGAGGGCATGGAGATAAGAGGTGGAACCTGCCCTGACTGCAGGGAGGGAGAGTATGGAGTGCAGGATCTTCTGTCAAGACACTGAGGGGCTGGAGAGGACCCAGAGAAGGGCAATCAGGATGGGGATAGGTCTGGAGGACAGGGCTGGGGAAGAGCACCTGAGGGAGCTGGGGGGGTTCAGCCTGGAGAAAAGGAGGCTGAAGAGAGACCTCATTGCTCTCTGCAGCTCCCTGAAAGGAGGCTGGAGTCAGGTTGGGGTTGGCCTCTTCTCCCTCAGTGACAGGAGAGGAAATGACCTGAAACGGTGCCAGGGGAGGGTTAGGTTGGAGATTAGGAACAATTTCTTTGTTGCAGGAGTGGTCAGGGATTGGCACAGGCTGCCCTGTACAGGTGCTGGAGTGCCCATCCCTGGAGGTGTCCAAGAAAGGTGTGCCCATGGCAGCTGGGGACATGGCTTAGTGGGCACAGTGGTGCTGGGTTGATAGTTGGACTTAGAGATCTTTCCCAACCCAAACGAGTCTCTGTGTGTTTTAGTTCTTGGTGTGACTGGAGCATGGAACAGCCCAGCTCCAGAAACACTTCTAGTCTGGAGGAGAACTGCAGCAGCTCCTCAGAGGGCAGCTGAAACGTTTGGGTTTTTAACCAAACCCACTGTTGGTGTCCTCTAATGCTGCAGCTTCTCACTCCAAGCTAGCCCTGGTTAGCTGAGCCTGTGACAGCTGGAGGAACAAAAAGCATGGCAAGGAAGAACAAAGCATCACAGGATCATTTAGGCTGGGAAAGACCTTCACAGATCACTGAGTCCAGCCATGAACCCTACTCTAGAGAGTCCACCCCTGAGCCCTATCCCCAAGCACTACGTCTGCAGGGCTCATCCAGGGATGAGGACTCCACCACCTCCCTGGGCCCAGCAGCTCCTAATGCCCATCCTGGTGCACCTTGAGGCCATTCAGAGAATCACAGAATCAGCCAGGATGGAAGAGACCTCCAAGCTCATCCAACCCAACCTAGCACCCAGCTCTATCTAATCACCCAGACCATGGCACTAAATGCCTCATCCAGGCTTGGCTTCAACACCTCCAGAGATGGGCACTGCACCACCCTCCTGGGCAGCCCATTCCAATGCCAATCACTCTCTCTGGGTAGAACTTCCTCCTAACATCCAGCCTGAACCTCCCCCAGCACAACTTGAGACTGTGTCCCCTTGTTGTGTTGCTGCTTGCCTGGCAGCAGAGCCCAACCCCACCTGGCTACAGCCTCCCTTCAAGTAGCTGTAGCCATACTCAACCTCTCCATTTTCTCAGCACAGGACACATTCTTGCAGTGATCTTCTCTGCCATGAGCAAAGAGCAGAGTGGATATAAAAAGAAGGGAGAAAGAAACCCAAATCCCTTTCTTCCCCAAACCATTTGCACACAAGACTGTGCCTGGGGAGAAGAGAGAAGAACAAACCACACCTAAGCAGAGGGTGCTGAGGTCAGGCAAGATGTTCCTGGGATGTGCTTACACAAGAGGAACTCGCAGAGCACCAACCTCAGGATGCTTCAGAGGGGAAACCCAAGGGAAGCTACCCCCACCCCCAGCCTCCCCAGATTGGACACAGCTGAACACAGCAGCACCTCGAAACCAGGGCCTGAAACAACGCAGAAAGCAGCAGACAGAGCATCCCCTCCCACCCTCAGCTGGAGGAGCCTTCAGAGCTGGGCTGTCACTGAGGATGGGGCACGACCCACCCAGCTCTGCCAGTGTCCATCTGTCCTCTGCTGGCCAGCACAGGTTGCTCAGCTGCTCCTCCTGGTCCAAGGTCTGTGAGGAGCATCTCTGGCTTCAGGCCAGCACAAACATCTCCTCCCAAGTTTAACTGCAAAGGATTTTTAAACAGAAGCTGGAGCTGTGGGTGGTGCCCCCAGGCTGGTGACCCTCTCACAGGAGCGTGGCTGATGGTGCCCTGCTCGCAGGCAGAACTGAGCCATTTCCCTGCTTTCTCTGGAAGCTGCTCATGTGGTTCCCCACCAAACCCCACCTGATGACATAAACCCAGCAGCCTGCTGTGAAAGAGCAGATCTCATCCAGCCTAAGGGCATCGACTTCCTCATTCAGCTGAGGAGTGCAGTATGAGGTCAGCAGTTTGAAACCGAGAGCTGTTCTGCAGACTCCCCCGTGCACAAACCCCCCACTTACTTCCCCACAGCCTATACCACCTCCAGCACGTCAGGTTTCCTCCCCTCCTTTCCCCTGGATGGTTGAAACTGAAGGCTACTTGTCCTCCACAGGCGCCACCGCAAGAGGAACTCATGCCGGCAGGGGCTGACTGCCGGGTACCCAACGCTGCCACCCCACAGCCCTGGCGGCAGCAGGCGCCAGGAACGGGCACACAGCTGCGTGGGGCACAGGAGAGCAGCTCTGCCCGTGGATGCCTCCCACGCAGCACAGACAGCCCCGCAGGAGCTGCTGCCGGCGCCCCCAGACCGGAGCTGGGGCGGACTCAGCGGGGCAGGAGCCGCCGCGGTGGCTTTTGGGGCCACGCTGCCCTCTGCTGGCGAACTTGCGGCAGCGCACGGCGGCACCGCCTCCCACCGCCGCGGCTGGCGGCCTCACGGTGCCCGAGCCCCGGGGAGAGATACCACGGAACGGAGCAACCAGCTCTGTATCAACCACCTGCCACCTCCACCTGCTATCAAGCACCACCCAGGGCAGGTCAGCAGGGATGATCTGGCTTCACCTCTTCCTCAGGGCCCTGCGTTTGTAAACAGTTCAGGGTTGGCTGTGCCTTCCCCAGTGCCTGCAGCCTCCTACCTTCCACTGAACACGAAGCTGCTTATGGGCTGCTTAACTCCTTGGCAGGAGGATCTCAGGAAGGTCAGAAAAGACCTTTAAGATCATCAAGTCCAACTATAAATGCCACTCAGGAGTTAAGATCAACCTCAGCAGCCGAGGCAGTAAGACCTCTGCCTCAGCTGCCAGAGGATGAAGCCTGCATCATCCACACTCCCCCTCTCACCTATCTGCTGCTCCAGGCTGGGGAAGCAGCAGCACCTTACTCTTGGCCACACCCTTGGTCCTCACCTGGGCACAAGTGAAGGAAACCAACACGGAACTGCCCAGCATGATGGATTTAATCTGAACACACACAAAGGAAGCTGATGGAGCATATCTCCTGGGGTAGGAGATGCTGAGGCAGTTGGGGAGCTCTAAGTGGTACTCAAGCTTTGCACTCCAAATAAAATCTTCATGTGAGGTTTCAGCTACAGACAGGTGTGAAGAGTATCTTCAGTGCTCGTAGCACACATGCAGGACGCCAACACTGAACCCCTCCATCTCTAGCTGGCCTCCTGATCAAGCACTATGGAGCTCACCAGGACACAGCAGGTCGAGCCAGCAGCCCCTGCTAAGCTGCCCCAGTTCTGGGAACAGAGATGTTAGACCCTGTCTTGAGAAAGGAGTCACAGGCAAAGACCTACAACTCCCAGCAGCATGTAACAGTCCCCAGCTACATCAGAGTGAGATGTGCAAAGTGTTACCTCACCCTGCAGCACCAAGCACGCTCAGCTGGAACCAAGTTACACCCCAATCCCGTTCTGCAAGGCGAACGCAGGCAGCAGACATTAAACCAGCAGTTGTAACCAAAACTTTAATCCCAAGGATCTCACAAAAGACATTTTAACAAGTGACATGAAAATTCTTGTACAGTAAAGAAATGTTGAGTTCATTTTTACAATGTACCATCCCACATGCAACACACCCACACCAGCTGCCAGCTCTGCTCTATTTGGTCTGTTTGGAGGCTCTGGGGTAATGGTGGACCACATCTCTCAATAAGGCCTCTAGCCACATCAAGTGCAAACTAACTGACCCCGTGGCTAAACGTCTCCATTTCGTATCAAGCAGCCCAGTTCTGGGTACTGGAAGTCAGAACTAGAGCCCTGGGCAAAGCTGCAGCTCAGTCATTCCCCTCACACACTACTGGCTCGACATTCCTGACTATTCCCGAGAGCTACACTAAAGCAGTGTCTGCGTCCTGCTCTGCTGGGTGAAGGCCCTGCTCACAGCCACGCTCCCATCCCCTCAGAGCCCCAGCAAACATCCCCAGCACAGCAAGAGCAGACACATCCTCCTCCTCCAGCAGCCAGCCTGCTCCCCACTCAGCACAGACACAGGGCTGTGCAATGGTACATTGTAAAGGGATTGGTATCACAAACCAGAGCTCAGAACCATGTACAGATTCACATCTTTACATCTGCCACCTGTTACAAGATACAAGGAACAAAGCGAGTTCAACAGCTAAAACATCTTAAAAATGCACCAAGCTTTATGAAGTCTTGAAACAAAACAATGTTCTGTACATACTCCTCCTGTCCTCGGAGCTAATGACTTCCTGTACACAGCTCCTTCCCAGAGTCCTATTTCCTCTCGTTTGACCTGGAGCGACTGAAGGAGAACAGACACATTAGCACCCAGCTGCCAGCAGCAGGCTCTGCTTCAAACCCTGCCCAGCTCAGCAGGTGGTACCAAAAGGTTCTACGAAGTTCTCTTTTGGTAAAACAAAATAATTTCATTCTCCAGGTGGAACACCTCTCAGCAGAGAGATGATTCTTCACCACAGCCTTCTCCAGAATTACCCAGACATGGACACCCTCAGTTACTCAAAACACAACCATGGAGACTGCTCCTACCTGCGAGACCTGGAGAAGGAGCGCGAAGGCTTGTGATTCCTCTCCCGTGACAGTGACCTCTCTCTTCTTCTGTCTCTGGAGAGGGACCTGGTCAGGACCACAACACAAGATGGTTACAGCACCAAAGCTATCTTAGGTTACACTGCTGGCTGAAGAGTATCCCTTCAGGAGTTAAAACCTTTAACTGCCAACCAAGGCAAACTGCTCAAGGTGGTATGAGCCCTTGGGTCCCTTCCAACCCCTAACATCCTGATCCTGTGATCACAGAATCATACAATGTTAGGGGAAGGGACCTCTGGACATCAAGTCCAACTCCCCTGCCAAAACAGGATCACCTGTAGCAGGCAGCAGGGACATTCTCAACTAGATCAGGCTGTGGAGCCTCACTTTGGTATCTCCAGGAATGGGGCCCCAACCACCTTTGTTCCAGCAGAACTTGTCCTTTACCTCCCCCCAGGCTGCAGCGAAGCAATGCCTACCTGCTGCGGCTCCGAGAAAAGCTTCTCCTTCGCGGTGATCTAGAACCAGAAAAAGCAGATGTGAGGCTTTTTGATCAGCCCTGTCAGCAGTAACGGGCTGAGGCATTTCCCAACTTGTCAAACTCACTGTTGGGCCCAGGGAACGTGCCAAGAAAAACTGGCATCCATCATCCAGTAAAAGGCATGGAAAAGATTAGGCAGTAAACCAAAGCTGAGTGTGAACAGCACATTTCCAACCACGAACTGACTTAAACTAAGAACGCTCCATAGCAGAGTTGTCCAATGCAACACTTTTCATTTCCACTAAATACACTGCCCAGAACACACCAAAGTCCCACAAGTGGTTCAAAAAAATAAAACAAAAATAAAATAAAATAAAAAAATAATAAAAATAGCACAGACCAAATGTTTTGGAACCCATGCAAGCCAAAAAGGTCCAGAACAAGGCATAAGAGATACCAAGTGGGAAAAAAAAAAAAGTGAAAATGAGCTCAGTGTAAATATTGATGCCATTAAGTGCTACATTAGAACTGCAAACTGGTGATTGTCATTTTTTAATGCCATAAGAGTGTGTTTAGACTTATTTCCTTACAAAAATAAAAATAAAAGAACCTTAGCTCGGCCCAGTTCATCCCAAAAACAAGAGTCATTGTTTTAAGTTTTGAAAACTTGTTAGTAAAACCATTTAAAGGTGATAGGAGTTTCATTGTCTTTTTTTTTTTTGGTAGTAGTATTATTGTTATTTTTGTTTTTCTGGCAAGGAAAAGCTTGAGCTTGTTAGAGCTTTATTACAAAAATAATTTAGTTTGGCATCTCACATGCAAATATCCTGGGTTTGTTTTCAAGTCATTCACAGTGTAAGAGCTTCCTTATCACCCTTAAAAGTTTTCTCAAGCAACATATGTACGTTACCACTCAATTATGCACAGCCAGCCTTTGATTGAGAAAAGTAATTACTTATAAGCCGCTTACTCCTTATTTTTAACCAGCAGTAAACTGTATAAGCAGGAAAAAACTTACTAGTTTTTGGTTTCAACAAGCTAGAAATGGTGAGGTGAGGCTGCCGGACTGACTGCCAAGAAGAATTTGCTGAAAAGGTTTTGCCAGATGTTGCGTTGGATTTAGTTGGTTGGCGAAGGGGGTGGTGTGGATTTTTCCTGCTTTTTTGTTAGCCGAAGGCTGCTGCTGTAGTTGTTGTGAAGACATTTGGTAAATAAACAGCTGAGCTGATTGGCCGGGAATGTGTGGGCGGTCGAGGTGGCTGCTGCCGATTTGGTTAAGGTTGGAGAGAAGGCTGAGAGAAAACAGCATGCTCGGGAACCAAAGGGCGGTGCAACCTGACGACTGGCCATGCCTGGGTCATGTGAAACGACACCAGCCAAGCTGCATGGGGCGCGCTGGTCACATGACGCTGAAAGGGCTGACTGGCTAATGCAGACTCAGAGGGTGGTGAGAAGAGACATGATGGTGACTCTGTAACGGGTTCATTTTTATTAATAGATGGACCAAAAAAGCATAAAAAAAATGAAAAACAAGCCATCAGTACAACCATCTAGTAGCTAACAAATTAACTCCTACTCGCCTTACTCCTTTCCTTTCTCAACAGCTCCAACCCCTGACTCGGGAGGACTTCACTCACCTGCCACAGGTACAACTCAGGGCTGCAAAAACCCACGTTGCAAACTGAAACGGCCAGACAGAGCTAGTCTGGCTCCAAGAAGGAGTCAGTTGCACCAAAAATCCTGCTAGAGTCTAGAGCTGGGTTTGCAAACCTCAACTGACAGGATGGTCACACGCTGCTTTAGCTCCAAACTAAGGTTACGTGTAAAGACTCTGGATGCTTAGAGCAACTCTTACTGCAGCAATTAACGACGCTGCATGCTTAGAGCAACTTACTGCAGCAATTACTCAACAGCTGCCTACTTAGAAAGGGTTTGAATTGTGCAAACGAGGAGCAGAACCATCCGTATGGAAATGCTAAGCTGCTGTATGTCATGTTTTGCCATTATGGAATAAAGGAAAGGAACAGCCTAAGTTGAAGTATGGGGAAGAAAGTGTGACTAGAAGATGAGCAGATTTTAAGAGGAACGAGGGTTAAGTCCAGGACAGAGGGCACTAACTACCAACCTGCACAGTCACCCAAGGACAAAAGCCAACATTCAACACAACTTAAGTTCACCTCGATTTTGGGGGTAGGGGGTTGGGTTGGGGTTTTTTTAGCCTCTGCCATCTCCAAATTGTGATCAGATAGATGAATGTTATCCATCAACATGCTTCTCAAAAGCCTGCTTCTAGGATGCTAAAAGTGGCAACAGTGCCAACAGCTCTCTACAGGTGTACTGTGACCTCAGGTACCTGCGACGAGGAGGAGGACTTCTCCTGCGGTAGTCATCTCGAGGGCGCCTGCCCCAGGATGGAGGTGGTCCACGATTCCGACTCCGCTTCTCGCCATTGGAGAGCTCCACCCTGACACGGCACCCACAGAGGGTTCTGGCAACAGAGATTGACAGCAGTTAGCACTTCCAGAGACAAGTCTGTGTGCAGAAAGAAACCTAGACTCAAAGGAAGGGAAAAGAACAAGGTCAAAAGCTGTCTGTAGATGTTAGCCAAGGCACAGGGTATTCAGAAGTGACTCCAAAAGGTCTAACCCCTTCTGCAAGCTTAGCAAGGTACTAAAGCAGGCAGAGAAGGAACCAAGGAAGAGTCTCTTCCACTTGTTTTGCTTCTTTAGAGTTAACACCATCTTTAATGAAGTGATCCAAGTCACGTCCGATTTGAGAGTCCCAACTTTAAAATGTAAAATTAACCATCCCAAAGCTATTCCTGCACTATTGAGACTGCCCTCCCAGCACCACCAATACTGCAAGAGCAAATGGACCAAGCTGCTGGTTCTGCCAGCTAAAGCTTTCCAATTTCAGCTGCATCCCTCCCCATGCCTTCTCTTCACCAGGCACACAAGAACCATGCTTTACCTTCCATCTAATTCTCTAACTGCATCAGCTGCATCTCGTGGATCTTCAAACTCCACAAAGGCAAACCCGGGAGGATTCCTTGCCACCCATACGCTGCGCAGGGGTCCGTAGTAGCCAAAAGCTCGCTCTAGTTCGGTTTTGTTGCCATTGTTTCCAAGGTTACCCACATAAACCTTGCAGTCCAGCGGACAAGAGTCACGATGCATAGCTAGGACAGAAACAAAAAAAGGTTGATCTATATTGATCACACCGCAAGTGCAGATCTGCCAATTCTGCTGGCTGCTTTTCCCACGAAGCTCGGCAATGATATGATCCGAGAGAACAGAAAGGTTAATCTGCATCCAAGAGATGGGGAAGTGAGGCAAGGAGAGTGTTTAAAACCCAACAAAAATTCTAGCTGTTAAACTGTGATCGAACTTCACGACCTGTGTGTAACTCCTTTATTTTAAACGCCCCCAACTTTAAAGGGGTTGTTTCTCTGCGGGTCTCTCTTCCCCGGCTCTGGCTTTCAGCGGGGGCCGGGCCTGCAGAGGGAGCTGCGCGGGAGATGGGCTCCATTGTTCTCCGAGTGGGAGGCCGCACACACCGCGGGGGGGAACCAGCGCCATCTCCGGTAGAGGCCACGTCGGGATCGCTCGGGGTATCCCTCCGGAGCGTCTCCTCGACGCTGCCTGAGGAAGCAGCGCTGCCCCGGCGCGGGCGGGGAAGGCTCCACACCACCCCCGAGGTACCTCCCGCCCGGTCGCGCCTCGCCTCGCTGAGCACGGAGAGAAGGCGGCGAGAGGGCTCCTCAGGGCCGTCCGTGGCCTGCCCGCCTGGTCCCCACCCGGCTTCCCTCAGCCTCACGGCAGCCGCCGCCCGCGGCCCAGCTTTACAAAATGGCGGCTGCTCTTTGTTCGCCGCCACCGGGCCCCGCCGCTTCCATCCGCCCTGCCGGGGGCCGTGACGGCGCCTCCCCCCGCGCTCCGAGGTGAAGGTGCTCACCGATGCTAGGAGGGAGGGTGCGCGAAGGGAGCCCGCGCTGTGTCCGCAGCCGACCTGACCCTCCACCAGACTCCCGCTCCGCTTTTCCTCACTGGACAAAATGGCGGCCGCCGCCTCCGCCGCCTGCCTTTATATACGAGCAGCGCGCCCCCACGTGACGCGGCGCGGCAGCAAATCAGGAGGCGCCGTTCCGCTGATTGACAGCTCGGCTCGCCCCGCGCGCTCCCAAGCGGCGCTGCGGGCGCGGGAGGGCTGCGCTGGGGCGGCCCCGGCCCCGCCACTGCCCCTGCCCTGCCACCGCCACCGCCGCTCATCGCCCCCTAAACTCCTCTGTACACACCGCTTAGCGAAGCGGGACCTCACGTCCGTAGAGCCAAGGACCGGCCACACGCCCACGAAGGCTGTTTTGCTGTGTACAAGGGTTTTCCTCCCCTGGGTCTGACCCGGCGCGGTACAGCCAGGCCGTGTTTGAACTCCATCCCCTCAGCGTTAGGGGTTTGCCCACCGGGGGGAGCTTCGGCAGCCAATTCTGCTTAGGGGCAGGCGCCTGAAAGAAATGGTCGTTTGGGGTAGATTTTATGCCCGGGCTGCCTCCTCCCGAGGCGCGGAAGAGGGCAGTGATCGGGTTGGGTTTTATTCAGCGCTGAGCAGAAAATGGAGAGGGTCTGAGCCGAGGGCTGTGGTGGCAGAGGGCACAGTGCTCTCGGTGCGCTCCGCTGAACTCCTTCAGTGCAACTCCAAGTGCAGGCTCCTGCAGCTGGGGCGAGGCAATGCCAAGCACCAATCCAGGCTGGGCAGTGCCAGGCTGGAGAGCAGTCCTAAGGAGAGGGACTTGGGGGTGCTGCTGGAGGAGAAGCTCAGCAGGAGCCAGCAGTGTGCACTTGCAGCCCAGAGAGCAGCCAGAGCCTGGGCTGCAGCAGCAGCAGTGTGGCCAGCAGGGCCAGGGAGGGGATTCTGCCCTCTGCTCTGCTCTGTTCTGCTCTGCTGAGACCCCACCTGGAGTCCTGCATCCAGCTCTGGAGCCCCTGGGACATGTGGAGATGCTGGAGAGTGTCCAGAGCAGGGCCAGGAGGATGCTCAGAGGCTGCAGCAGCTCTGCTGTGAGCACAGATTGAAAGAGTTGGGGCTGTGCAGGCTGGAGCAGAGGAGACTCCCAGGGGACCTTCTTGTGGCCTGCCAGGGTCTGAAGGGGGCTACAAAAAAGCTGGGGAGGGACTTTTTAGGGCGTCAGGAAGTGGCAGGAGTGGGGGGAATGGAGCAAAGCTGGAGGTGGGGAGAGTCAGCCTGGAGGAAGTTGTTGAGCAGGAGAGTGGTGAGAGCCTGGAGTGGGTTGCCCAGGGAGGTGGTTGAGGCCCCATGGCTGGAGGTGTTTCAGGCCAGGCTGATCTAGGGTAGGGTGTCCCTGCCCATGGCTGGGGGGTAGGAGCTGGGTGATCCTTGTGGTCCCTCCAACCCCAACTGATTCCATGATTTAAATAGGATAGGTAAAATAAGAGCTTTAAAATTAACCTTGCTCCAGAGGATTTGCCTTAACTGACAAACTTCTCTTTCTTTTTGTGTTATCAGGTAACATAAGAGACCCATCTGGGGCTATGCTGCAATAACTGGTTTTAACCCAGACTTTACCTTTTGACTTGCACCGGGTGACAAATTTCTCTGGTGCAAGTCCTAATTAATAATGCTTTCAGCAAGAGAGGCAGTAAAGCACTTTGGGTAGAAAGTGATGCATGCTTACTGTTTTTCCAGGCAGGGGCTGTGCAGAGGATGCAGTGTGCTCAGTTTAACAGAACAAAGCCCAGGACTGACATTCCAGACACTCAGCTCCTGTCATTCCTTAGAATTTTCCACAATCTTTTGCAGCATTCTGCATTATTACGGAGTGAGGCCAGAGGAGGCCACAAGGATGAGCCCAAGGCTGGAGCAGCTCTGCTGTGAGGACAGGCTGAGGGAGCTGGGGATGTGCAGCCTGGAGAGAAGGCTCCAGGGGGATGACAGAGCTGCCTGCCAGTGCCTGAAGAGATCCTGCAAGAAGGCTGCAGAGAGACTTTTGCTGAAGGTGTCCATAGACAAGCCAAGGGGGAATGGTTTGGAGCTGAAGCAAAGCAGGGTTAGACTGGAGCTGAGAAGTTCTTCAGTACAAGAGTGATAAGACTCTGGAAGAGATTGCCCAGGGAGGCTGTGGCTGCCTCCTCCCTGGGGCTGTTCAAGCCCAGGTTGGATGAAGCCTTGAGCTGCCAAGTCTAGTTGAGAGGTGTCCCTGCTCATGGCAGCGGGTTTGGAGTGGATGACCTCTGAGGTCCCTTCCACCCTAAGTCCTTCTATGATGATTCTATGGTTCTAAATACAGCATTCAGCACTCGGGGGACCTGTTCTGACATGGGCTTATGGCCAGCAGCCACATACTGTAAAGAGCATTTCATCAGCTCCTGCCCCATTCTCACTTTGCTTTTGAGTTCTAAAGAAACCGAAGGCAGCACCTGGCTGTGGCAAAAGGAAGAGGTCATAGCAGGGGCAGCTGCATTCAGCCCCAAACCCAACCTGCTTCTCTAGATGGTTTTAAGATGTCCCAACACAGCCACACAGCACTTCAGTAACTCAAGAGTCAGCATTCTGATTGTCCTCCAAGAGATGATAGCCTGAGTCAGCTGCGAGCAGCACTGTCTGGGTGTGCTCATGTGTTATGCTGCTTGGCACTGGCTGCCCAGGGAGGTGGTGGAGTCCCCATCCCTGGAGATGTTCAAGAAAGGTGTGACCATGGCACTTGGGGAGATGTCTCAAGTTGTGCCAGGGGAGGTATGGGCTGGATGCTAGGAGGAAGTTCACAGTACCACAGTATCACCAAGGTTGGAAGAGACCTCACAGACCATCAAGTCCAACCCTTTAGCACAGAGCTCAAGGCCAGACCATGGCACCAAGTGCCACGTCCAGTCCTGCCTTGAACAGCTCCAGGGACGGCGACTCCACCACCTCCCCGGGCAGCACAGAGAGAGTGACTGGCATAGGAATGGGCTGCCCAGGGAGGTGCTGGAGGGAACACTGATCCTACAAACAAGAGCAGATCTACTGGAAACCAAGGCTAGATGGAAAAAGCATCTCATGCCTGTGCAGCTATGGCGGAGCACAGGTACCTCTGGAGCAGAATCCATGACTCACAAGGTGTTACCCTCCTACCATTCTTGGAGTCACAGAATGGTTTGGGCTGGAAGGGACCTTAAAGCTCAGTCAGTTCCAACCCTCCTGCCATGGGCAGGGACACCTCCCACCAGCCCAGGTTGCTCAAGGCCTCATCCAACCTGGCCTTGAACTCCTCCAGGAAGGTTGTGATCTTCGATCATATTGGGTGATTCTGTGCTCCACAACCTCCCTGGGCAACCTGTGCCAGTGTCTCCCCACCCTCACTGTCAAGAATTTCTTCCTAATCCCCTCTCTTCCAGCTCAAAGCCATTCCCCTCATCCTGTCACTCCCAGCCCTTGTACAAAGTCCCTCCCCAGCCCTCCTGTTGCTCTTTCAGGTAGTGGAAGGCAGCTCTAAGGTCTCCCTGGAGTCTTCTCCAGGCTGAAGAGCCCAAACTCTCTCAGCCTATTCTCACAGCTCCCAGCCTTTGCAGCACATTTGTGCTGTCCCCTGGCTCCACTCCAGCAGGTTCCCGTCTCTGCTGTGCTTTGGTCCTTTAAGAAACACCTTGGTCTGTGCCTGGGCACCCCCTCTAGCACGAAGCTCTCCAGTCTGGGGACAAGGTAGCTGATTGTCAGCTCACCTCGGGGCTCCTCTGCTTCTTGGACCCCTCTGCCACCTCCTCCAGCCACGCGGGGCTGTGGGCACCAGATGGCAGCATCCTCCTCTGGCAGGGGCAGATGGGGGAGCAGCCCCAGCGCCGTGGGGGACATTCCTGGGCCTGGTTTCTGCTCGGTCGAGGCTCTTAGCAGAGGTCTTCAGGCTGACTGCCATGCTGCGGAGCCAGGGATTAGCTCAGAGAGCCCAGAGGGTGTAGCAGCAGCAGCAGCAGCTCAAGGGACTAGAGGCTTCGTCTCGGCTTCACCTGAGTTTGTTTTGCAGGCAGAAAATGTTCCATCTGGAGACTGCTTTGGGAAGGAAGGAGTCAGCCCCGGGCTTGGCTCCCGGGCAGGTTCTGCAGGACGAAACACTTCCCCTTGCTCCTGAGCCCAGACGCTTCTGTAAATCTGGCTGGAAATGAGGAATGGAAAAGCCAGCCAGGCAGCCTGACTCACCGCTGCTCCACGCCGGCTCCCACCCGCGAACAGCTCTCAGCCCTGGGACGCCTCCGGGACCTACCGGCCACACAGTCCCGGTGCTACCCCACGGACGCGATTCCTTCCACCCCTCCAGACTGCACAAAACTGTGCCCCCCTCAGCCGTGGGGAGGTGCCAGCGAATGGCTGCGAGAGCCCAAGCCGAGGGGCAGCCAGGAGCCTGCCCTCCGGAGCTGCTTTCACCGCCTGCGAGCGGCGACCCAGGCGGGGCCGAGCGGGCAGCGGCGAGGGGCGCGGAGGGGGCGCGGCGCTGGAGGAGGGGTCCCTGCCTCTGCCGGGGAGCCCGGGCAGGGAGCGCAGCCGTTCGCCGGCGCTGCTCCACCAGCAGCTATATTTACTCTCTTTACCATCCAAGTGTGGTCAAACAGCTTCCTCTCAGCAGGGCGGTGTCTTGCTTTCCACACACCGCGCTGCGCAGCTCACACCAGTTTCAGCCTGGTGGAGGGGGAAGCAAACAGAAAAAAAACCCAACCAACCCAAAAAACAAAGTAGATTTGACTTCAGAGGAGCCCACGCTCCTGTTCCCGGTGAGTAACGGAGAAGAACACACGGAGAACCCCCCTGAGCGCCGCTGCGCACCTCCCCGCGGAGGGAGGATGCCTCGGATGCAGCACAGGCTTTGGTTAATTAAGTTCTCAGCCCCCAGGCAGCAGAGTCCCCCTGCCCTAACGAGGCGATTTGCACATTCGTTCCCTCCCCCATCCCTTCTCCCCCTCCACGGGGCCTCCAGGCTCTCTTTCCCTTTCCTTTCAGGCTCGGCAGCGAGCTCTGTTCCCTTCCTCCCCCACCTGGCTCCCCGGGGAGCGAGGCTGGAAAGGAAAACAAAGGAATCGCTCACTGGGAAGCCGCAGCGTGCGGAGCCCTCCCGCTCCAGCGCTCCCACTGACGGAGGTGATTGACCAGCGAAGGCCTCCGCTGGCAACTTGCGACCAGGATGAGGCAGAGGCTGGGAGCGAAAGCTTTGAAGCCAAGGCTGAAATCCTTTGATGGCTCCGTGTGTGCCTGGGGGGCGGCCGCGGGGCAGGCAGACTGGAATCGGCTGGGTTTGGTGGTTCCTGCCCTGGCTAAATGGACTCTTAGGGCTCTTGCTGAGGTTCATCTCGACCCGCTGAAAACACCACCCGGCAGTGCTGTTCTGCAGCTCCTCCTCGGTCCCATCACAGGGAGAGATGCTCACTACTGTTGGCTACCATCCTGGCTGAGAGCTGGGCCCCACGAGTGGTGCTGCATGGAGGCAACTCCAGTTAAAACCACATTCACAAAGCCTGACTGATCTGTCCCAGTGTATCCTCAGGTGCAGTAACATGATTGGAGTAGAACAGGATCATAGAATCACCCAGGTTGGCAGAGAGCTCCAAGCTCACCCAGCCCTGGCCAATCACCCAGACCATGGCACTAAGTGCCCCAGCCAGGCTTGGCTTCAACACCTCCAGCCACAGCCACTCCACCACCTCCCTGCACAGCCCATTCCAGTGCCAATCACTCTCTCTGACAACAACTTCCTCCTAACATCCAGTCTGAGCCTGCCCTGGCACAGCTTGAGGCCTGGAGGGCTTTCAGAGCATGGAGATGTGGTGCTGAGGGCCAGGGTTTAGCAGCAGGCTTGGCTGTGTTACTGAATGGTTGGACTCAGTGACTTTAAAGGTCTCCTGCAGCCTGCACAGCTGTGTGGTTGGCTGTGTGGTAGCTGCAGCATGAGCTGTGCCATCCACACCTTTCTATTTCCTTTACAAACCTCAGGCCCTGCAAAGGTCTCCTCCCTGCTGTGCCCATTAGAGACCTATCAGAACTTCAGCACAGTCTGTCCTCACATACTCCACTCGGGGAGATGACACAAAGCCACATCCAGAGTTATTTTTGACTCCTTCAAGCAAGCCCAGGTGGAAGCAGGTAGCCATGGCAGTGTGGCCTGGCCACGACAGAATGCCCCAAGTGCTGTTTATCCACCCCCTGTGAGGTGTCTGGCACGGGGCAGTCGCTCAGGCTAATGCCACCCTAGTCCTTGCAGTGGAGGTGCTGCAACTGCAATCAGTGAAGAGGCTCAAGAAGTTCAAGGCTGACTCAGAGCAGGTGTTTTGGACACGGCTGTGGCCAGTGCTTATTAATCCTTCAACATGTCACTAAGACACCCTGGGCTGGTGGCAGATAATTGGGTGGGGCTGGGGCATAGCTGCTGCCTGGGAAACCAAGAAGGGTCCAGGCCTCTGTTCTGCCAGCATTTAACAAATGTCATCTTTAATTGGAGACACAATTTGTGCTCCTTAATGGGTGACACTCTGCTTAACAAGTGGCAGTCCCACAATGACACAGGAACAGCTGTTTGATTGCTCTGGAAGAGCAGGGCTCAGAAGCAGCTGTCGTGAGGGATGCCATAAAGAGCAATTTGGTGTCCATGGAAGGTGCGAGAAGAGCCCAGGTGGTGCCAGCACTGCCAGCAGGGACTGTCTCCATCTGCACACTCTGCACTCACCCGAGACTGGCTTTAACTGGGACTGCAGTGTGCCAATGGCATCCTGGGCTGGCTCAGGAGCAGTGTGGGCAGCAGGACAAGGGAGGTTCTTCTGCCCCTGTGCTCAGCACTGCTCAGGCCACCCCTGCAGTGCTGTGTCCAGCTCTGGGCTCCTCCATTGCAGAGAGATGTTGAGGTGCTGGAAGGTGCCCAGAGCAGGGCAGCAAGGCTGGGGAGGGGCCTGGAGCACAGCCCTGTGAGGAGAGGCTGAGGGAGCTGGGGGTGTGCAGCCTGCAGAAGAGGAGGCTCAGGGCAGAGCTGGTAGAGTCCCCATCCCTGGAGGGGTTCAACAAACAAGTAGATGTGGCACTCTGGGACATGTTCTGGTGGTCAGGGAGGTGTTGGGTAGAAAGGTGGACTCAGTGAGGTCTTTTTCAACCTTAATGATTCTGTGATAGCAAAGGAAGGAGAACCTTTTTCTGCACACCCCAGGCATTTTTCCTGGTCAAGCCCAGAAGAGCAGGTTTGAATATCCCTTCCCATCACCCAGGGACACGGGGGGTAGGTTGGACTCGATGATCTCAGAGGTCTTTTCCAACCTGTTTAATTCTGTGATTCTGAATACAAATCTCTGACAAGACTCTGAGAGGGCAAAGGGGTCAGAAGCTGCCCACAACTGTGTGATCTGTTCCTCAGTCTCGGCTGATAAGAGCATTTTAGAGCCCAAGATGCATAACTGCTGGCACTGGGAAGCTGTCTCGTTTCACTGACACGAGAGGGAAGGTCTTAGTCACGAAGTGCTGGAGAGATCATTCCCATTGTTTCTGTGGCTTCTGGGCAGCTATAAAAGCAGGTGAACGCCGCAGCAGCGGCAGCCTCGCAACAGGACTGGCAAGGAGACACATCTGTGCGCCCAGAACCTCGCCCTGACCTCTGCAGCACCGCCGGTAAGTTGCCGATGTTAATGTGGAGCTGGAGGATGCTCTGGAATTAATACCTGCCTTAGTGCTGATCGTTAGAGGGAAGTGAGAGCAGTCAGCCTGAGCAGTTCTGCATCAGCACAACCTAAAGCCCCGCAGGGGGATGCTCGGATAGCTCCAGCCACAGTCATGTGCATTTCAGAGAGATCTTGTTAAACTGGAACTAACGGCGGAGATGTGGTGCTGAGAGGCATGGTTTGGTGCTGGGCTGGATCTTAAAGGTCTTTTCCAACCTAAACAATCCTATAATACCTTTTTGGTTTGGACTCCATGACCTTAGAGGGCTTTTGCCACTGAAACAAGTCTCTGATTTGTTCTTTGATGTCTAATTTGGTTGGAAGATATTATCCAAGGGAACAACTCACAAATTAGCAGAACAGACTCATTAAGAACAAGCTTAATTTTTACAGCCTCCTGCATCATTTGCCTTTCTACCCAGTCATCAATTCACTACTGAAATGAGCCTAAAGAAAAGTTGTTTGAAGAGGTGCTGAGTCATCTTTCAGCCTTCCAGCCCAAGCTGCTTCTTCCAGCCCAAATTGCTTCTTCCAGCCCAAACTTTCTTCCAGCCCAAGCTGCTTCTAGCCCAAATTGCTTCTTCCAGCCCAAACTTTCTTCCAGCCCAAGCTGCTTCTAGCCCAAGCTGCTTCTTCTAGCCCAAATTGCTTCTTCCAGCCCAAACTTTCTTCCAGCCCAAGCTGCTTCTGCAAAAAAAGTAGGAGCCTCATTATACAAGAACAAAATCTTGACTATTTGTACACAGTAGAAGTGGTGCAAGTTTTTGGTTTGTGTCCATCTAGGTTTTGATGGAACAATTAGCAGAGGGTTTGGTGCTAAATAACTGAAGGGACAGGCTGAAGCCAAGCTTAAAAGCAGTCGTTAGTGTGGAAAAAATGCAGACCTGTAGATAAAGGAGAGGTGGGGTTGGAAGGATGGGCAGGGAGCTGCTGCAGGAGCAGATACAGAACCAAATGCTGTTAGAGCTTGGATGGAAATAATCCCTCAACAATTCCATTTTCTAACTGTCACCTCCCTAAGCCTGCAGAAGACTCCATGAGGACTTTAGAGCCATCTTCCAGTACCAGAAGGGATCCTGCAAGAAGGCTGCAGAGAGACTTTCCCTGAGGGTGTCTAGAGACAGGACAAGGGGGAACGGTTTGGAGCTGAGGCAGAGCAGGGTTAGACTGGAGCTGAGGAAGAAGTTCTTCAGTACAGGGTGGTGAGACTCTGGAAGAGGTTGCCCAGGGAGGCTGTGGATGCCTCCTCAGGGAGGTCTAGGCTGGATGTTAGGAGGAAGTTCTTCCTAGAGAGTGTGACTGGCATTGGAATGGGCTGCCCAGGGAGGTGGTGGAGTCGCCGTGGCTGGAGGTATTGAAGCCAAGCCTGGCTGGGGCACTTAGTGCCACGGTCTAGGTGACTGGACAGGGCTGGGTGCTAGGTTGGACTGGATGAGCTTCCAACCTGCTTGATTCTATTCTATTCTATCTATGAAATCTCTTCATTTTTTACTGATCTGTGTCACAAATGCACACATCTGATGCTGGGGGGTGCTGGGATGAGACACCATAGCACAATGCTCCACTTTTACCAGTGCTTAAAGGCTGAAATTGCTTTTGCTAGGTGAAAGGAGGCACAGAGCAAAAGGATTTTTGCTGAGACTGTGGAGCAGATTTAAAGAAGAGAGAAAATGTTCCTGCCCCAGAGAGCTCTGCAGCTGGTGACACTTTTGGCAGTTCTCTTTTTTGCCTGCTTTGCAACGTGTCAAGACATTGAAAGGTAAGCAAATATCATCCTGTACTTGGTATCACCAGTGGCCAGCTTGCCTTTAGCAGCCTGTGTGCCCCACTGCTGTCACTTACCCCAGGGCACGGTGGGAGGGGAGCTCCACACATTCGGTGCAGCCACACTTTGCATCCCCCTCTCCACAGTGCAGAATGAGACCAGTTGGGATTTCAGCCCTGTCCCATCCACCGCGGCTCAGGTGATGCTTTGAAACCCGGCGCAGCAAAACCCTGTGAGCTTCCACACCAGCCCCGAGCATGCCCCAGGCTGAAATTCCACACTGAGTTCCCATTCCCATTCAGACCTGCACTGGGAGCCTCCAGCTGCCATCTAACCAGCCTGATACCCAGAAATATTTGCATCCCAGAATTAGCCTGCCCTCCCCAGGCAGGAGCTGGCTCCAAATGTTTGGTTTATCTGAAGAAAATCAGGAGCTGGTTTTAATTTCATGGCTTGGTTTCAGTTAAACGAGTCTTGACTTACAGCTCTGGAAGAAAAGGAGCAGTCCCAGCAGTGGCAGAACGCTGAGGTCACACCAAAAATTCAATGTATTCTGGTATGTAAAGCTCAGAGAAGAGCCCGAATTTGGGAAGGGACAGATCTCTGCTGAGCTCATGTTGTCACAGTCTCCCCAGGCTCTGCAAGAAGCCTCAGGGCTGCTCTCCTCCTCCTCCTCCTCCTCCTCACAGAATGACAGAAACATGGAACTGTTTTGCTTGGAAAAGACCTTAAGCATGTTGAGTCCAAAACCATTCTCTAGCTGTACCAAAGCTGGGGCTAAACCATGTTCCTCAGCACCACATCTCTGCACCTTTTAACTCCTCCCGGGCTGGGGACTCAACCACCTCCCTGGGCAACCTGTTCCAGTCCTAACCCTTCCAGAGAAGAAGTTTGTCCTAATATCCAACCTAATCCTCCCCCGGGGCAACTTGAGGCCATTTCCTCTTGTCCTATTTGCTTGTTCCTTGGGAGAGGAGACCAACCCCACCTGGCTCCAGCCTCTTTTCAGGACGCTGTAGAGCAATGAGCTCTCCCCTCAGCCTCCTTTTCTCCAGGCTAAACACCCCCAGCTCCCTCAGCAGCTCAGCACACTGCCTCCCCAGCCTAGAGAAACACCTCAGGCTGCTGGATGCCTGGCAGGAGCTCCGAGCCAGTGTGCTGGGTTCTTAGAATAGAATCATAGAATCAAGCAGGTTGGAAGAGAGCTCCAAGATCCTGCAGCCAGCCCTGGCCAATCACCCAGACCATGGCACTCATGCCCCCAGCCAGGCTTGGCTTCAACACCTCCAGGGATGGCAACTCCACCACCTCCCTGGGCAGCCCATTCCAGTGCCAATCACTCTCTCTGACAACAACTTCCTCCTAACATCCAGCCCAGACCTGCCCTGCCACAGCTTGAGGCTGTGTCCCCTTGTTCTGTTGCTGGCTGCCTGGCAGCAGAGCCCAACCCCACCTGGCTACAGCCTCCCTGCAGGCAGCTGCAGACAGCAATGAGCTCTGCCCTGAGCCTCCTCTGCTGCAGGCTGCACCCTCCCAGCTCCCCCAGCCTCTCCTCACAGGGCTGTGCTCCAGGCCCCTCCCCAGCCTTGCTGCCCTGCTCTGGACACCTTCCAGCACCTCAACATCTCTCTGCAATTCAGGAGCCCAGAACTGGACCCAGCACTGCAGGCTGTACTCCTAACTGCCCCTCTGTCCCCCTGCAGCAGGAGAGCAGTGACCGAGCACCAGCTGATGCACGACCAAGGGCGGGCGCGGCAGGGGCTGAAGCGCCTGATGTGGCTGCAGCACGCCCTGGGCAGCGTGCACACGGCCAGCAGCAGGGACCTGTCGCTTGCAGATGCCATGTGGGATTCACAGGAGAGCCAGGATGCCTCGGATCTCCACGGCCTCATCAGCAGGGGCCAGGCTGCAAGCCTGAGGAAGCTGCTGCAGGAGGAAGAGCAGAGCTTGCCCCCGCTACAGCAGCTGGAGGTGCTGCAGTATGAGACGGCCCCGAAGGGCAGCTGGAACCCACAAGACCTCTTCGACCTCCTCCTTCCAATCAAAGAGCTGGGCAGCAAGAGAGATGCTGTGAGCCAGCCCCAGCACTATTCCCACTAGCCTGCAGCCAGCTCTGCCCACCCATTGCTTTAGGTGTGTGATGTGAGCACGAAGCTCTAGCCCGAGTGAACTGCCAAAGCAAAGCAAAGTCTCTGCGTTCATTAAGCGCTCCCAGGCTGACAGATCCATAGCATGGACTGGGTTGGAAGGGACCTTAGAGCTCAGAGAGGGCCAGCCCCCTGCAGGGACACCTCCCACTAGCCCAGGTTGCTCAAGGCCTCATCCAGCCTGGTCCTGCACACCTCCAGGGAGGTTGTGGAGCCCAGAATCACCCAATGTGATCCAGCAAAACAAGTTCTTGCAGAACTGCAACCTCTGTCGTGTGTCACAAGTCCTTCAGTTTCTGTCCTGCCAGGACACCACCTGGAGTCCCTCTGCTGCTGCCAGAGGTGCAGGTGGTGATTAAAGCCCAGGAACTCCTTGCTGTTGCCAATAACCTTTTCACCCTCTGCACTGCACTTGCCTTTAGTAGTAGTAGGAGGAATGTCAATAAAAGGAAGCAGAATTGTCTCTGGCCAATGCCTCCACACTTCTGGGAGTAGGGAACTGCATCTTTTTCACCAGGCCAGTCCTCAGAGCTCCCCAGTAGATGCCCAAAGTCATCTGAAGTGCTACTGGAGCAAAGGATTTCAGATGTTCCTGAAGAGCCAAGTGGGCTGAGATCCAAACAGGTTATAAAACCAGAGGATGGTTTAGGTTGGAAATGACCTTAAAGCTCAACCAGTTCCAACCCCCTGCCGCGGGCAGGGACACCTCCCACTCATCCAAGCTGGCCTGGGAACACTTCTATGCCATGAGTTCATTGAGTTGGAATGTGGCAGCCCTTCCACCCTATGCCAGATGTCAGAGCCAGGGATGAACCCCAGGGGCCAAACCTCTTAGAAATGTCCCCATCCTGCTCAGCACATGGCCTGTGACCACTCTGCCTTTCAGACCCTGGTGTCCTCCTGGACTGAGCCAGCACTTCTTTAGCCCTGGGAGGCTTAGGTTGTAGCCCCCCAGGTGGGTCCTTGCCTCAGTGCACACAGGCAATCAACACTCAAGACCTGAACTGTTTGCTTGATGAACTGGCTTGAGAGCAGCCCTAAGGAGAGGGCCTTGGGGGTGCTGGTAGAGAAGCAGCTGAGTGTGAGCTGTGAGTGTGCTCCTGCAGCCCAGAGAGCAACCAGAGCCTGGGCTACAGCAGGGGCAGTGTGGGCAGCAGGGTGAGGGAAGTGATCCTGCCCCTCTGCTCTGCACTGCTGAGACCACACCTGGAGTGCTGCATCCAGTTCTGCAGCCCCTGGGACAAGAGGGATGTGGAGGTGCTGGAAGGTGTCCAGAGCAGGGCCATGAGGATGAGCAGAGGGCTGGAGCTGCTCTACTGTGAGGAGAGACTGAGGGAATTGGGGCTGTGCAGGCTGGAGCAGAGGAGGCTCCCAGGTGACCTTCTTGTGGCCTTCCAGGATCTGAAGGGGTCTACAAGAAAGCTGGGGAAGGACTTTTGAGGCTGTCAGGGAGTGATAGAACTGGGGGGGGATGGAGCAAAGCTGGAAATGAGGAGATTCAGACTGGACGTTAGGAAGAAGATCTTCGGCATGAGAGTGGTGAGAGCCTGGAAGGGGCTGCCCAGAGAGGTGGTTGAGTCCCCATCCCTGTTTCAGGCCAGGCTGGGTGAGGCTGTGGGCAGCCTGCTCTAGTGTGAGGTGTCCCTGGGCATGGCAGGGGGCTGGAGCTGGCTGATCCCTGTGGTGCCTTCCAGCCCTGCCTGATTGTACGATTCAGTGACTGCAGCACTGCAGGTGCTAGGGCAGACATCACCAGCCCAGGGAGCTCACACAGCAGCGCTCTGCACACAGCAGATCCCACAGCAAACCATGCATGATTGGAGATGTGGTCACACATCACAGCTCTGTGCACACTGCTCCATCCCTTGGCTAATTCCTCACACTCAGGTGGGCCGAAATGGCAGAAATTGAGCTGCTGGACTGGGTCCAGAGAGGGGCAGCAGAGCTGGGGCAGGGTCTGGAGAACAGGCCTGGGGAGGAGCAGCTGCGGGAGCTGGGGGGGGGTCAGCCTGGAGGAGCCTTGGGGGTAGTTTGCCTGTGGTGCTCAGGGCCACGGTTTCAGGTCAGTCTTGTGGAGCAGGGCTCTGGGCTTGGTGCCCCTGAGGGGCTCTGCCTCACTGCTCCCTGGGGCTCCCTGACAGAAGGCTGCAGGCAGGAGGCGTTGGTCCCTTCTGCCAACAGGCGCCAGGACAAGAAGTGGCCTGAAGTCTCTCCAGGGGAGCCTCAGGTTGGACATCAGGAGAAAGTTCCTCCCTGAAGGGGCTGTCAAAGACTGGCACAGGCTGCGCAGGGAGGTGTCCGAGTCCCCATTTGGGTCGTGCTCTGGCGGGGGGGGTGGACTCGAGCATCTCCCTGGGTCTCTTCCAACGCCTAATTCCCTGTGCCCCATCTCCGGAGCTCAGGAGCCGCAGAGCTGCGGTGCCTTGGCCGCGGCCTGGGCAGAGCGGCTCGGGCCCGGCGCTGCCGCAGCCTCCCCGCGGGCTCCGCTCCGCTCTCCGCCGCCGCTCCAAGATGGCCGCCGCCGCGCACGCGCCGCAGCCCCCCCCGCGACCCCGCCCCCCGCTCGAGGGCTGCGCCCCGCCCCGCCGCGCGCGCGGGGGGCGGTAGTGGGCGGGGCAAAGGGAGGCTCCGCCCCGCGGGCGGGGCCGGGGCGGGCGGCGCGTGCGCGCTGCCGCAGCGCTGCCGGGGCTGTCCCGTCCCGTCCCGTCCCGTCCCGTCCCGTCCGGCCCCGGACGCCGTCGGTTGCGGGGGGGTGGGCGGGGGGCGACGGCGTTGGCGTTGTGGCGGGTCCGGTCTCCCCGGCACTGCCCCTCACTCTGCCTCACCGCAGCCGCTTCGCCTGGCTCCGAGTTACCGGGATCCCGCCGTCGCTTTCAGCTCCTCGCCGCCCTCTCTCCCGGGAGGCTCCGGTAAGCAACTCCCTCTGCTTGTTGCTGTGGCGATCCCCATGTTTTCACCCCCCTACCCCCTCCGGTGGTCTACGTCGCCTCCATTCCTTTTCCTTCTCCCGGGGCCCTTCGGCTCTGCCGGGGCTGGGGGAGTAAGGAGAGGCCCCCGTGTAGCCCGCGGGTCCGTTGTGGTTGGATCGGAGACGCTTCGTTCGGGCATCGCAAGGTCCCCGCTGTCCCGGGGGTGGCCGCGCAGCGGGCCCAGAGCGGCGGAGGTCCTCTGCTCTGCTTTGCCTGCGGAGCTTGGGCTCCTTTTGTCTGCTGCCGGGGATGCCGTCGGGTCCCTCCGCCAGCGCGGCGGGTCGGGGGCCGCACGAAGGGCCGCGGAGCCGCCGCCCCCGGGCGGGCTGCCGCTGGGTCGAGCTCCGGTGCCGGCAGCATCCTGCCCCGTCACCATCCCATCGCCGCGGTGGGTGTTGGTCGGCTCTCGGGGCCGGTCGCCGTAGGGAGGGCATCCGGGCACCAACAAACAGGTGGTTGGCACTGCTGCTGCCAGCCCCTTCCCTTCCTCCTTCCCCTTCCCTTCTTTTGTTCGCGCCCCTTGGGAGCCAGCCCCTGCCGGCTGATTTTCGCTCTGCTCTCTAGGAGGCTTTCACACCTCCCTGGGGGTGCGGTGCCGTCTCCTCGGGGGGCGCATGGAGAGTGCCGCCTGGCCCTTGCATGGCACCGCTCGGAGCTGCCCCTCCAGAAATCGTGGTTCCATCTGGGAGCCGCTTAGCTGGAGGGTCTTAGGGCACCGCGGAGGCTCTTCGCTGCAGCAGGCAAACGCGGCGGCGGTGCGGGGGAGGAGGCTGGCGGAGGCACAGCCCTGGTGCCTTGCAAAGGTCTGCGCAAAGCAAACAGAGAAGAGCAACTCCTAAAGCCTTGGTGCCACCCGGGCAGCGTCAGAAGGGGAAGTGTCCAACCTGGCCTTGCCTGCAGTCCGGAGGGATGGTTGTGAAAAGGTTGCCTTGCTCTGAGTTGCCATCAGAGAGTGGCTCAGGGTGGAAGGGACCTCAGAGATTATCTGCTTCGACCTCCCTGCCGTGGCCAGGGACACCTCTCGGATGGATCTGGCTGCTCAGGGCCTCGGCCAGGCTGGCCTTGAACACCTCCAGGGAGGAGGCAGCCACAGCCTCCCTGAGCAACCCCTTCCAGAGTCTCATCACTGAAGAACTTCTTCCTCAGCTCCAGTCTAACCCTGCCCTGCCTCAGCTCCAAACCATTCCCTCTTTGTCCTGTTGCTTATGAGCAGGAGAACTGCCCTGGAGAGTGGTTTTACTCTTCAGGTCTTTGCTCTTTCCTGCGTTGTGGGAGGTGGAGCTGAGCTGTCCGAGCTGCCCTGAGGCTGTGCTGCAGCCGGGGCTGGGGTGCTCTGTTACCTTTCTTAAGAGAAGCCACTGGAGAGAGACCTTTAAGTTCATCAGGTCTGACCCTTAACCCAGCACTGCCAGGTCACCCTCAGCACCACATCTCCACGGCCTTTCAGTCCCTGCAGGGATGGGGACTCCACCACTGTGCTGGGCAGCCCTTCACAGCTCACACTGCTCCTCCTGTCCGACCTAAACCTCCCCTGCTGCAGCCTGAGGCCACTGCCTCTTGTCCTGTCACTTGTTCCATGGGAGCAGAGCCCAACCTGGCTCCAGCCTCCTCTCAGGGAGCTGCAGGAACAATGAGGTCTCCTCTCAGCCTCCTCTTCTCCAGGCTGACTCCCCCCCAGCCCTTTTCTCCAGACCCTTCCCCTAGACCCACTTCATCCCCTCAATGTTCTCCCTGGTCCTAGGGGACACCAAACCCAGTGTGTGCCTGTGGGAGCCTTGCAGTAGGGTTGGGTTTTGTTCCCTTTGAGCTCCATCTCCTGCTCTGTGCTCTGCAGCTTCCAGATCTCTGTGAGAGAAGAGTGCTCCACGGCAGCCAAAGGCCTCTTTTTCCCTTCCCTTTTGCTCTCTTATCAGATGGCTTCCAGAGTTTTGCTCTTCCACAGGAGAGGAGACAGCAGGCAAGTGAGGGAGCTGCCTGCAAGGGCTGCAGGAATTGGAGCTGGAGCTGGTGTGGCAGTGGAGACATTTCTGGGTTTTCAGCAGTCCTTAGAGCTGGAATCTACTGGGAGAAGGAAACCCTGAGAGCACTGCCTGAAGTTGTGGTTTCTGAGGCACCATGTTTCTTAAGTTTCCTTCCCTCTTATTTTCAGATCAAAAACACCCTCAAGTTGAAAACAGGAAGCTTGCCCTTGTACCTTTTATTTTGTAAGGCTTCTCCTTACTGAGCTGTAGCTCAGACCCCCCCCAGGCTGTGTCTGCTCTGGAAACCTTTCCCCTGTGGTTCATAAAATCAGAGAATGGCTCAGGTTGGAAGGGACCTCACAGCTCATCTGCTCCAAACTCTGCTCAGGGACACCTCTCAGCTGGACTCAGCTGCTCAAAGCTTCACCCAGCCTGGCCTTGAACACCCCCAGGCAGGAGGCAGCCACAGCCTCCCTGGGCAGCCTGTGCCAGGCTCTCACCACCCTCACACTCAACAGCTTCTCCCTCAGCTCCACTCTCACCCTGCTCTGCCTCAGCTCCAAACCATTCCCCCTTGGCCTGGCTCAGACATCCTCAGCCAAAGTCTCTCTGCAGCCTTCCTGTAGGATCCCTTCAGGCACTGCCAGCAGCTCTGAGGTCCCCCTGGAGCCTTCTCTTCAGGCTGCATCCCCCCAGCTCCCTCAGCCTGTGCTCACAGCAGAGCTGCTCCAACCCTGGCATCATCTTTGTGGCCTCCTCTGGCCTCACTCCAGCAGCTCTGTGGCCTCCTCCTGCTGGGCACAGCAGAGCTGGAGTCGGTTTTGGAGGTGAGGTCTGAGCAGAGCAGAGCCAAGGGGCAGGATCCCCTCTGCTGCCCTGCTGCCCACACTGCTCTGGCTGCAGCCAGCACTCAGCTGCCTGCTGGGCTGCAGGAGGGCACTGCTGGCTCCTGGGCAGCTGCTCAGCACCCAACACCCCCAGGGCTCTTTCTTCAGGGCTGCTGGAGGCAGCTGCTCCCATGGCAGCTCTGGTTTGAAGGTTGCTTCTCCTTTACAACACTCAGTGTTTCCTCCCTTTCTCTTTCCCTCACAGCCATGGCCATGACAGGCCCAAGCCCCTGCTCCTCCATGAGTAACCACACCAAGGAGCGAGTGACGATGACGAAGGTGACCTTGGAGAACTTCTACAGCAACCTCATCGCGCAGCACGAGGAGAGGGAGATGAGGTACCCACAACCTGCTTGCTTTCTGCCCAGCGTGGGTGAGAGCCAACCACACAGGCACTGCCCTCAGCTTTCAGCAGCCAGAGCTAAACTTGGCCATCTTCTGCTGAGAGTGTACCTGAGAGGTGGGCACCTGGGTGAGGCTTGGCACGGACACAGGGTCAGAGGATGGCAGGGGTTGGAAGGGACCCAAGGAGATCATTGAGTCCAAGCCCCCTGCCAGAGCAGGAGCATCCAGTCCAGCTCAGGACACACAGGAACACATCCAGACAGGCCCAGAGAAGGAGACTCCACAGCCTCTCTGGGCAGCCTGTGCCAGGCTCTGGGACCCTTCCAGCCAAGAAGTTCCCACTTGTGCTGAGCTGGAGCCTCCTGTGCTGCAGCTTCCATCCACTGCTGCTTGTCCTATCTCAGGGAGCAGTGAGCAGAGCCTGTCCCCCCCTCCTGACCCCCAGCCCCAGACATTGATTCAATCCTCTCTCAGTCTTCTCCAGACTCAGCCCCAAGTCCCACAGCCTCTCCTGCTCGGGCAGTGCTGCAGTCCCCTCCTCATCCTCACAGCCCTTCCTTGGACTCTCTCCAGCAGATCCCTGTCCCTCTTCAACTGAGGAGCCCAAAACTGAAGGCAGTAATCAAGATGAGGTCTCAACAGGGCAGAGTAGAGGAGGAGGAGAAGCTCCCTTGGACTGCTGGACACATTCTGCTTAATGCCCCCCAGGATCCCTTTGGTTAGGAAGGAGTTCTTTAGAGTGAGGGTGGTGAGACCCTGGCACAGGTTGGGGTTGCTGAGACCCTGGCACAGGTTGCCCAGGGAGGTTGTGGAGCACAGAATCACCTTTGGTCACATTGGGTGATTCTGTGCTCCACTGCCTCCCTGGAAATGTTCAGAACCAGGCTGGATGAGGCCTTGAGGGACCTGTTCTAGTGGGAGGTGTCTCTGCCTGTGGCAGGGGGGTTGGAACTGGCTGATCCTTGAGCTCCCTTCCAACCTAAACCATTCTATGATTAGGAAGAAATTCCTGACAGTGAGGGTGGTGAGACACTGGCACAGGTTGAGGGTGGTGAGACACTGGCACAGGTTGAGGGTGGTGGGACACTGGCACAGGTTGAGGGTGGTGGGACACTGGCACAGGTTGTCCAGGGAGGCTGTGGCTGCCTCCTCCCTGGAGGTGTTCAAGGCTTTGAGCAGCTGAGTCTAGAGGAAAGTTGTCCCTGCCTGTGGGATCACTGAGGCTGGGAAAGACCTTCAAGGTCACTGAGTTCAGCAGGGCTGGACTGAGCTGGTTGAGCTCTTAAATAAGGGCAAAGCCTTTTCAAAGTGCCTGATTGTGGAAGTGATAACCCCAAAGACTATCAGGGCAGAGCAGCTGTGCTGTGGGGCAGGAGACAGGAAGAGGCTCTTGTGCAGAAGGATGTGCATGAGGAGGAGGAGGAGGAGGAATGTTTTGCTCTATCCTTTGTGTTGCACCAGCAAAAAAACACCACACAGAGAGCAGAACCATGGAGCTTTGAGGTGCTCAAGTCCAGCCACTCATCCAGAGCTCACAATTCCACCCCTGCTGCTGAGCTGCCACCACCAAACCATGGCCCTCAGCACCACATCCTCACAACTCTTAAACCCCTCCAGGGCTGGTGACTCCACCACCTCCCTGGGCAGCCTCTTCCAGTGCCTGGGAAACCTTTCTGGGAAGAATTTTTGTTTTCTAATACCCAACCTGAACCTCTCCTGCCATGAGTTGAGGCCATTTCCTCTTGTCCTGTCACTTGCTGCATGTAAGGCCAAGCCCCACCTGGCTCCCACCTCCTTTGAGGGAGTTGTAGCAATCCAGAAGGTCTCCACTCAGCCTCCTCAGTTCCCTCACAGGGACCTGTGTCTTCACCAGCTTAGCTGCTTTGCCTTGGGCACACTCCAGCACCTGCATGTCCTGTCCATGGGGAGTAAAATCCCAACACTTCCAATCCCAGTTCTGGCAGCTCCTGATGTGAGCCCTGCTGGAACCCAGGGGGTGATCCTTGCCAGTGTCCTCACTCTGGATTCTTGTTTCCTTCCTCCCTTTGCTTCCAGACTCTGCTGTTCTACCAAGGCTGTCAATGTCTCTGCTTCTTTAGACTTAGAGAATTGTCAGGGCTGGAAGGGACCCCAAGGATCATCCATCTCCAGCCCCTGTGCCATGGGCAGGAACACCTCACACTAGATCAGGTTCTTCAGAGTCCTGTCCAGCCTGGCCTTAAAAACTTCCAGGGGTGGAGCTTCTGGCACCTCCCTGAGCAATCTGTTCCAGTGTCTCACCACTCTCATGGTGAACAACTTCTCCCTAACATCCAATCTGAGGGAGGTGGTGGAGTCCCTATCCTTGGAGGTGCTGAAGCCAAGCCTGGCTGGGGCACTGAGTGCCATGGTCTGGTTGATTGGCCAGGGATGGGTGCTGGGTTGGGCTGGAGGAGCTTGCAGCTCTCTTCCCACCTGCCTGATTCTATGATTCTCTGAGTTTCCTCTTCCCAAATGTTTTTGAGTACCTCCAGGATTAGGAACTAGAAAGAGACTTTCCTCATCCTTCACGTGCTGAGTTGGAGATGCAGCCAGATCAGGGCTGTGATTAAGCAGCCAGGTCTGCTGGCACCACATCCTCCTCCTCACAGAGCTGTTGGAGGTGCCCATGACACAGCCTCAATGGTTCAATCTTCTGTCTAACTTCTCTCTGCTCTAGACAAAAGAAGCTGGAACAGATGATGGAAGAAGAAGGCTTAAAAGATGAGGAGGTAAGGCCTGTGGAGAAATGACCTTGCTACAGGGGATGTGCAGATGGAGAGCTGCCATCTGGGTGTGGAATTGCTGTGCTCTCTCTGGAGCCCACCTGGCAGGATTCTCACTCTGCTTTGTTTCTTTCCTGTCCTCCAGAAGAGGATCAGGAGGTCAGCACATGCCCAGAAGGAGACGGAGTTTCTTCGGCTCAAGAGGACAAGGCTTGGTCTGGAGGACTTTGAGTCGTTAAAAGTGATTGGCAGAGGAGCATTTGGAGAGGTGAGGCCAGGAGAGGTGGCTCAAAGCCTCACAGGGAGCTGCTTGAGACAGCCCAGCCCAGAGCCCCAAACTGCTGCAGGCAGTGAGCACCTCCTGTGAGGCCAGGCTGGGGCTGGGAGCTGGCAGCAGAGGAGCCTCAGGGCTGCCCTCAGTGCTGTGCTGAGGATGTGCAGGGCTGCAGCCAGGCTCTGCTCAGGGGTGGCTGAGGACAGGCCAAGGGACACTGGGTGCCAGCTGGAGCAGAGGAGGTGCCATGGGCACAGGAGGGAAAAGTTTGTCAGTGTGAGGATGGCAGAGCCTGGAGCAGGCTGCCAGAGAGGCTGTGGAGTCTCCTTCACTGAAGAGCTTCCAACCCCCCCTGGATGTGTTCTGTGTGCCCTGCCCTGGGTGCCCCTGCTCTGGCAGGGGGCTTGGGCTGGATGACCTCCAGAGGCCCCTTCCAGCCCCTCTCATTCTGTCACTCTGTGACCCCTGGCAGCTCTGCAGGTCAGGCTGTGTGGGGCTGCCAGCAGCCTGCTCCAGCTGCAGATGTCCCTGCTGAGTGCAGGGGGTTGGGTTGGATGAGGTTTAAAGATCTCTTCCCACCCAAACCAGTCCAGGCCTCTCTCTCTGGTCAGTCCAAGTGCTGCAGAGGATGCCTCACAGTGATGCCACTGAGGGCTTCCTTCTCTGTCAGGAGCTGCTGCTCTGCCTGCCCTCAGCCTGCTCTCTGCTCCCCAGGTGCGCCTGGTGCAGAAGAAGGACACAGGACACGTCTATGCCATGAAGATTCTCCGCAAGGCTGATATGCTGGAGAAGGAGCAGGTGAGAAGCATCCCTGAGTTCCAGCCTGGCTTCCAGTCTGTGCCCCTTGGACTGCCCCTGGGCACCACTGAGCAGAGTCTGGCCCCAGCCTCTTGCCCCCAGCCCTTTAGCTCTTACTGAGCGCTGCTCAGCTGCCCTCTGGGACTGCTCTTGTGCAGGCTCAGCCCCAGGGCTCTCAGCCTTTGCTCCTCACAGGCCCCTCAGCAGCTTTGTGGCCCTCAGTTGGGCTCTCTCCAGCAGTTCCCTGTCTCTCTTGAGCTGGGGAGCTCAGAGGGCAGTTGGAAGCCTCATTTTGGGCACAGATTTTGGGCAGGTTTAGCTGTGGAAGGGTTTTGAGGGCTTTAGCTGTGGCAGGCTCAGTGATGTTTGTGCCTTCCTGCAGGGGCCTGGCTGCCAGCTGGGCACTCTTTGATGCTTTTCAGTGTGAGATTGGAGTTGTCTGTGAAGTGATAAATCACTCATGAACTGCTGAGCTGGAGTGAGCCCAATGCTGTGTTCCCTGCAGGTTGGGCACATCCGTGCAGAGAGAGACATCCTGGTGGAGGCTGACAGCCTGTGGGTGGTGAAAATGTTCTACAGCTTCCAGGACAAGCTCAACCTCTACCTCATCATGGAGTTCCTGCCTGGAGGTAACTGCTTCAAGCCATGAAGCTGCTTCCCTTCTACTCTGTGGAGCTCTAACTCCTCAGCTCCAAGCAGAGGCTGGGCTGGAGAGGTTGTGGTAACCACCCTGGGCATGACGTGGGGAGGGCACAGATCACTGCAGAGCTTCCTGCTCTGAGGAGGTTCTTTGGTCATGCTTGAGGTTATCTGCTTGGGTTGTGTTGTTTGAAACTTGGCCTTAATGTCCTTTCAGTTCTCCTGGCTGGCTGCAGGACCAGCTCTTGGGTTTCTAACCTCTGTGCATGCAGCACAAAGAGCTTGGAGTCCTTTGCTCTTTCAGAGGCTGCTGCTGCTGCTCTTCAAACCATCCCAGAAGCACAGAATGGGTTTAGGTTGGAAGGGAGCTCAAAGCTCAGCCAGTTCCAACCCTCCTGCCATAGGCAGGGACACCTCCCACTAGAAGAGGTTGCTCAAGGCCTCATCCAGCCTGGTTCTGAACACCTCCAGGGAGGTTGTGGAGCACAGAAGCACCCAACGTGATCTTTGATCACGTTGGGTGCTTCTGTGCTCCACAACCTCCCTGGGCAACCTATGCCAGGGTCTCACCACCCTCAACCTATGCCAGTGTCTCACCACCCTCACTCTCTGTGCTCCACAACCTCCCTGGGCAACCTGTGCCAGGGAGGTGGTTGAGGCTCCATGCCTGGAGGTGTTTGAGGCCAGGCTGGCTGAGGCTGTGTGCAGCCTGCTCTAGGGTAGGGTGTCCCTGGGCATGGCAGTGGGGTTGGAGCTGCCTGATCCTTGTGCTCCCTTCCAGCCCTGAGTGGTCTGTCTGTCTGTAGTGACCTCTGCTGCTCTTGGGGGGGGGTTTCCAGGGGACATGATGACCCTGCTGATGAAAAAGGACACTCTGACAGAAGAGGAGACTCAGTTCTACATCGCTGAGACCGTCCTGGCCATTGACTCCATCCACCAGCTGGGCTTCATCCACCGAGACATCAAACCAGACAACCTCCTCCTGGACAGCAAGGTAGGTGCCCCCCCACTGCCCCTTGTGCTGCCTCTGGGCACCTCTGAGCAGGGGCTCGCCCCAGCCTCTTGCCCCCTACCCTTGAGCTGCTGCTGAGCATTGCTGAGGTCCCCTCTGGGGCTGCTTTTCTCCAGGCTCAACAGCCTGATCCCAGCAGAAGGAGCAACTCCAGAATCAAAGGGACCTGCCCTAGAGTCCCAGCATGGTGGAAGTTGGAAGGGACCTCTGGAGCTCATCCAGCCCAACCCCCCCAGTGCCCAAGCAGGGCACCCACAGCAGCTTGCCCAGGGGCACAGTGCCCAGGGGAGGTTGGAAGCTCCCCACAGAAGAGACTCCACAGCCTCTCTGGGCAGCCTGCTCCAGGCTCCAGCACCCTCACACCAAACAACTTTCTCTTGCTGCTCAGATTGGAACCTCCTGGGGTCCAGTCTGTGCCCATTGCCCCTTGGCCTGTCCCTGGGCACCACTGAGCAGGGTCTGGCCCCAGCCTTTTGCCCCCCACATCTCCTTTAGCGTGGTGAGACCCTGGCACAGGTTGCCCAGGGAGGTTGTGGAGCACAGAAGCACCCAACGTGATCAAAGATCACGTTGGGTGCTTCTGTGCTCCACAACCTCCCTGGAGGTGTTCAGGACCAGGCTGGATGAGGCCCTGAGCAACCTGTCCTAGTGAGAGGTGTCCCTGCCTATGGCAGAGGGGATTGGAACTGGCTGATCCTTGAGCCCCCTTCCAACCCAAACCCATTCCATGACTCTCTGATGGTTCTCTTCTGTCTGTCTCTCTGTTTCCAGGGCCATGTGAAGCTCTCAGACTTTGGCCTCTGCACTGGCCTGAAGAAAGCTCACAGAACAGAGTTCTACAGGAACCTGAACCACAGCCTCCCGAGTGACTTCAGTAAGTTGGGTGCCCCTCGGGGGGGGCTGTGCACTGCCAGCACTCACACCCTGGGGTGGCTTAGGAGGCTGTGCTGGGGGAGCTCTGAGCACCTTGTTCCTAGTGGGAGGGGTCCCTACCTATGGCAGGGAGGGTGGAAGCAGATGATCAGCCCTGTGAGGAGAGGCTGAGGGAGCTGGGGGGGTGCAGCCTGCAGCAGAGGAGGCTCAGGGCAGAGCTCATTGCTGTCTGCAGCTGCCTGCAGGGAGGCTGTAGCCAGGTGGGGTTGGGCTCTGCTGCCAGGCAGCCAGGGACAGAAGAAGGGGACACAGCTTCAAGTTGTGCTGGAGGAGGTTCAGGCTGGGTGTTAGGAGGAAGTTGTTGGCAGAGAGAGTGATTGGCATTGGAATGGGCTGCCCAGGGAGGTGGTGGAGTGCCCATGGGTGGAGGTGTTGAAGCCAAGCCTGGCTGGGCACTGAGTGCCATGGTCTGGTGATTGGGCAGGGCTGGGTGCTGGGTTGGGCTGGAGGAGCTTGGAGCTCTCTGCCAACCTGCCTGGTTCTGTGATTCTATGATCTTTGAGGTCCCTTCCCACCCACAGCAGTCTGTGATCAGTGTGGCACCCTGGGCTGTGAGTCTGATTGGCTGTGGCACAGCTTGGTCAGGACAGGAGGGCTTAGACTGGAGAAGCCCTTCAGGATCCTCGAGTCCAAGCATGAGGTTCACACTGACAGGTCCTTGACTAACCCAAATCCCTCAGCACAGCATCCAGTCACTGTGAGTCTCTATGGTTGGAGAGGACCTCCAGCACCATCCAGTCCAACCTTCATCCCAGCAGCCTTCATCACTAGGCCACAGCCCCAAGCACCACATCCACTCTCCTCTCAAACACCTCCAGGGATGGTGGCTCCACCACAGCTCCAGTTAGTCCAACCTGCCCCAGCAGCTGTGTTCTAGGAGGCTGTCTCTGAAATGCACTCTGCTGGAGGTCCTCACCTGTGCAGAGAAGCTTGGGTGAAACCTCAGTGGCACCTGGGAGCTGCTGACTGTGCCCTCTGAGCAGTTTGCATTCCTCAGAGGGCACAAAGCCTCTTGGAGTGCTCAGGGATCTTCTCAAAGGGTCCTTGGTGCTCAGTGATCTCAAAGGGTATTGTTTGGGACTGAGAGAGGCAGAGGCAGAGTGGAGAGAAGGGAGAAATGTTTGGCACTGAGGGTGGGGAGAGCCTGGCCCAGGCTGCCCAGAGAGCTGGGAGCTGTCCCCTGGCTGGCACCACCCCAGGCCAGGCTGTGTGGGGCTGTGAGCAGCCTGCTCTGGCTGCAGATGTCCCTGCTGAGTGCAGGGCTTGGGCTGGAACAGCTCTGAAGGTCTCTCCCCACCCAACCCAGTCTGGGACTCAGCATGCAGAAAGCTTTGGCTGCCTCTGCTGCTCCTTCAGCCCTCGTTCAGCATTCTATGACCCTCTGATCCATGACCCACTCTTCACTGTGACCAAGGCTGTAGCAGGGCTCAGTGATGTGTTCCAATCTCCTTCAGCTTTCCAGAACATGAATTCCAAAAGGAAAGCAGAGACTTGGAAGAGAAACAGAAGGCAGCTGGTAAGTGAATTTCACCTGCCTGGAAGTGTCCTCTGCTGGGCTGTGCAGCCAGGGGACCTCTGCTACTGCCAAGGGACCTCTGCTGCAGCCAAGGGACCTCTGCTGCAGCCAAGGGACCTCTGCTGCAGCCAAAGGGACCTCTGCTGCAGCCAGGGCACCTCTGAGGCCCTGAGCCAAGGGACAGAGGTCCTGAGCCCCTTCTGAGTTCTCAGCAGTGCTGGGACAGAAAGATCTTGCTCTTAAAAAGAAGGACTTTGCCCCTCACCTGCTGCCCAGCTGCTGCCATCTGTGCCCTGCCACAGCTACTTCCCCTGCTGCCTGCCAGCTGTGCCCCTACAGTGGATGCCACAAGCAAGGCCATGCCCAGGGCAGTGCTGCCTTGCCCCATTCCAGGCTCCTTTCCTTGCAGAACCTGAAAGGGCTCCCAGGGAAGGGATTTTTGCTCAGGGCCTGGGAATCCCAGGATGAGAGACAATGGCTTGGAGCTGGGAGAGGGGAGATTGAGAGGGGAGGGAGACAGTGGCACAGGTTGAGGGGTGGGGAGACCCTGGCAGAGGTTGCCCAGGGAGGGGCTCAGCACCAGGCTGGATGAGGTCACTTCTCTCTGGTGACAGCTTGCTGGTGTCTCTTGCAGGCTTTCTCCACTGTGGGCACTCCAGATTACATTGCCCCTGAGGTGTTCCTGCAGACTGGCTACAACAAGCTCTGTGACTGGTGGTCGCTGGGGGTCATCATGTATGAGATGCTGATTGGTAAGAACTGATTGGCATTTCCCTCTGGCCCTCAGCAAGGCCTTCTGGCACTGTCCCAAACCACATCCTGGGGCTCCAAGCTGGTGAGGCCTGGGTTTGGTGGCTGGGCCATGAGATGGGTGAAGAAGTGGCTTGGTGGCTGCAGCCAAAGAGTGGCTGCGTGGCCAAGTGGGGGGCAGTGACAAGTGGAGTCCCTCAGGGATCACTCCTGGCACCAGGCTTTGTGGGTGCCATGGACAGAGGCACTGAGTGCAGCCTCAGCAGGTTTGCTGCCCACACCAAGCTGTGTGGTGCCCTGGCAGGCTGGAGAGGGCAGGGATCCAGCCGTGCTGCCAACCCTCCTGGCACTGCCCGCGGGGCTGCAGCCTCAGGGAAGAGCAGGCAAGGCAGAGGTGTGGGAGGGGACAGTTTGTCTAAGTCCTGCAATCATGGAAGTGGTTTGGAGTGCCCAGCAGGAGGAGGACACCAGGGGTGGGTGCCAAGAGGCTCTGAGCCCAGCTGAGCTCTCAGCAGTGCCTGCAGGGCCCTAAGGAGCAGCTGAGTGCTGGCTGCAGCCAGAGCAGTGTGGGCAGCAGGGCAGCAGAGGGGATTCTGCCCCTTGGCTCTGCTCTGCTCAGACCTCCTCTCCAGTCCTGCCTCCAGCTCTGCTGTCTCCAGCAGGAGGAGGCCACAGAGCTGCTGGAGTGAGGCCAGAGGAGGCCACAAAGATGCTGCCAGGGCTGGAGCAGCTCTGCTGTGAGCTCAGGCTGGGGGAGCTGGGGGGGTGCAGCCTGCAGAGGAGAAGGCTCCAGGGGCACCTCAGAGCTGCTGCCAGGGCCTGAAGGGATCCTGCAGGAAGGCTGCAGAGAGACTTTGGCTGAGGGAGTCTGAGCCAGGCCAAGGGGGAATGGTTTGGAGCTGAGGCAGAGCAGGGTGAGAGTGGAGCTGAGGGAGAAGCTGTTGAGTGTGAGGGTGGTGAGAGCCTGGCACAGGCTGCCCAGGGAGGCTGTGGCTGCTTCCTGCCTGGGGGTGTTCAAGGCCAGGCTGGGTGAGCAGCCAAGTCTGCTTGAGAGGTGTTCCTGGGCATGGCAGGGGGTTGGAGCAGATGAGCTGTGAGGTCCCTTCCCCCCTGAGCCTGTCCCTCAGCTGCACCTCCCTTCCCTTCCAGGCTATCCCCCATTCTGCTCCGAGACTCCTCAAGAGACCTACAAGAAAGTGATGAACTGGAAGGAGACTTTGACCTTCCCTCCAGAGGTGCCAATATCTGACAAAGCAAAGGATCTTATTTTAAGGTGCCAGCCTTATGGTTTGCCACTCAGTGCAGTGCTGAGTGTCTTGTCTTGCACACTGTGCTGTGTCCCCCTCATGGCTTGCTTCATGTGACACAAAGCTGCTGCTTGTTGAGAGCTGCACAAGCAGCAGAGGCTCAGCTCCCTTAACATCTCTGCCTCAGAGGTCATTTAGTGGAGCCCCAGACTGAACCAGGCCAAAACCAAGCTGTGTGCTGCAGCAGCCAGGCTGGAGGGCAGGGATCCATCCAGAGGGACCTGGACAGGCTGCAGAGGTGGCCACAAGCCAACCTCAGGAGGTTCAACATGACCAAGTGCAAGCTCCCATTTGGTGCTGTTAAGCTCCTGTGCTCTGCTCTGCTCTGCTGAGACCACACCTGCAGCACTGCCTCCAGTGCTTGCCCAGCATGAGGATGTAGAACTGTTGGAGTAGATCCAGAGGAGGCCCCAAAGATGATCAGAGGGCTGGAGAGAAACCTCCCCTGTTGGGGCAGGCTGGAGCTGTTCAGCCTTGGAGAGCTCAGTGGGGAGACCTTAGAGCAGGTTTGCAGTAGCTGAAGGGGCTCCAGGAGAGCTGGAAGAGAGACTTCTGATAGGGGCTGGGAGTGACAGGATGAGAGGGGATGGATTGAAGGTTGAGGAGGGCAGATTGAGAGTGGAGATGAGGAAGAAATTGTTGAGAGTGAGGGTGGTGAGACCCTGGTAGAGGTTAGAGGTTGTGAGGGGTGGTGAGACCCTGGCACAGGTTGTGAGGGTGGTGAGACCCTGGCACAGGTTGAGGGTGCTGAGACCCTGGTACAGGTTGCCCAGGGAGGTTGTGGAGCACAGAAGCACCCAACGTGATCAAAGATCACGTTGGGTGCTTCTGTGCTCCACAACCTCCCTGGAGGTGTTCAGCACCAGGCTGGATGAGGCTTTGTGCTGCTGAGAGCTGTCCCTGCCCTTGCTTTGACCTCTTCCAACCCATCCTGTATGAATTCCATGCAGCCAGGAATGTTCCTGCTCTCTCTGCCAGCTTCCCATGGGTGCAGCTCCAATCCTCCTGCCACAGCAATGTGAGGGTGCTGGAGGCTATGAAGAGGCTGCTCAAGGAGGTTGTGGAGTTTCCTTCTCTGGAGGCTTTTCAAAGCCAACCTGGTTTTGTTCCTGGGGGTTGGCCTGGATGATCTCTGGAGGTTCCACTCCATGCCCTGGAGCACAAAAAGCTGCCCCAGAGCCTCTGTCGTTGCTGTCAGTCCCTTCTCTGCTCTCAGGACAGGAGCAGAAGTGTTTGAGCTTTTTAGGCTTTGGATGTTCTCAGTGGTCCTGAGCTAGCAGGGAGCAGGAGACCTTCGTGTCCTGGTTGTGGCCTTTGAGCTGCCAGCCCTGGCCATAGCTCTGTGTTTTGCAGGGGGAGTTCTTAACCCTCTCCATGTCTTTGGCCCCAGCTCTGGAAGCTCTCCCATCCCTGGATGGGAATGCTTTCCTTTTCATTCTTCCTTCATTGTCATTCTTCCTTCCATCCCAGATTTTGCTGTGAATGGGAGCACAGAATTGGTGCATCTGGTGTGGAGGAAATAAAGAGTAACCCATTCTTTGAAGGGGTTGATTGGGAGCACATCAGGTAAGAAGCTTTGCAGCAGAAGCAAACTGCTCTGTGTGGTTTCTCTGCAGCCCAAGGGAGCAGCTTGCCTGGCAGTTACCATCCCTGCAGCTCTTTGGTTCCTTAGCTGGAGCTTTGCTGAGGTTTAGGTACCTTCAGTCCTTGGTTCTGTGAGGAAATGGGAGGTGGCTGAGTGCTGCTGGTGGGATCTTAATGCTGCCACTGCTCTTCTTGGCAGGGAGAGGCCTGCAGCCATCTCCATAGAGATCAAAAGCATTGATGATACCTCCAACTTCGATGAGTTCCCAGAGTCTGATATCCTGAAACCAACAGGTAAAGGCTTCCACCCTGCCTGGGCCCAACCCTTCCTCCTGTTCTGGGCCTCTCAGTTTAAGAAAGATGTTGAGGTGCTGGAAGGTGTTTGGAGAAGGGCAGCAAGGCTGGGGAGGGGCCTGGAGCACAGCCCTGTGAGGAGAGGCTGAGGGAGCTGGGGGGGTGCAGCCTGCAGCAGAGGAGGCTCAGGGCAGAGCTCATTGCTGCCTGCAGCTGCCTGCAGGGAGGCTGTAGCCAGCTGGGGTTGGGCTCTGCTGCCAGGCAGCCAGGGACAGAAGAAGGGGACACAGCCTCAAGCTGTGCCAGGGCAGGTCTGGGCTGGATGTGAGGAGGAAGTTCCTGGCATAGAGAGTGATTGGCATTGGAATGGGCTGCCCAGGGAGGTGGTGCAGTGCCCATGGCTGGAGGTGCTGAAGCCAAGCCTGGCTGGGGGGCACTGAGTGCCATGGTCTGGGTGACTGGGCAGGGCTGGGTGCTAGGTTGGGCTGGAGGAGCTTGGAGCTCTCTTCCCAGCTGGCTGACTCTGTGATTCCGAGGCTGATTTGCTGTTCTTTCCCCTCTCTGCCCGGGCAGGGGCAGCAAGCACCCACCCAGAGACTGACTACAAGAACAAGGATTGGGTTTTCATCAACTACACCTACAAGCGCTTCGAAGGGCTCACTGCCCGAGGGGCAATCCCCTCCTACATGAAAGCAGGGAAGTAAATCCCTGCTGGGACTCCTGCTGAGCCATGGAATTCTCTCCCTGGACTTTGGGCTTTATGCCCATTAAAGAACTTTTTGTCTGGTTTTTTCTTACCTATACCTGAGGGCTCTCAGCTCCTGGAGCCTGCTGCAGCCTCCTGCTCCGTTACCAATCCTGCTTCTTGCCGAGCAGGTTTTTGCCTTTCTGCACTATTGGAAAGAAATTCCACAGCAAATCTGCCCCAGCCCTGCTCTTTCAGGAGCTGGAGTTGGGGTTTTGTCTCCTTTGGAAGTTCTTTGCCCTCAGGAGGTGAGGGCAAAGCCTTCTCCTTGCCACCTGCTGCCCACAGCAGCCTCTTCGCCAGCCCCGCGCCGAGCGACAACCTCCATCTGCCAACTCTGCTGCTTGAGGACTTCAGGACAGAGGAAGCAGAGCAATAATTACAGCTGGAACTGCACAGCTCTGCAGGGAGCTCTCCTTAGAAGGGCACCACTTGGATTGCCTTAACCTTAGCGTGCAGGGCTGGGTTGGATGCTGCTGCTTGGAAGCCTCTTGAGTCTCCTCTCACCCTCCGTGGCAGTGGCCTCCAGCTGCCATGCACTTCACTGTTGGTACTGAGCTGCAGGTGACTTTGGGACAGTGACCTCCAAACCAGCCCAGGGCTGGGTCTGAGGAGGGTTTTTTGGGCTTGTTTTTTATAAATTAAATCCTTGTGCAAGACTTTTTCTTTTCTGGGCAGGCAGAGGAGACCTGAGGCCACTGCCCCAGCAAGCACCAGCAGCCTTCGGCTCCTGCCTGGCAGATGGAGCCAGAGACAGGGACAGAGCCGCAGCTGGGAGCTCCAACTGCATCTGGGACCAGAGCAGAGAGGGAAGGAGCTTCGTTTAAGCTGGTCCTCGGTGGGCACAGCTCAGTCCTGGGCACGGCTCATTCCTGGGCACGGCTCAGCCCCGGGCACAGCTCAGCCCCGGGCACAGCTCAGCTCAGGGCACGGCTCAGTCCTAGGCACAGCTCAGTCCCGGGCACAGCTGGCTCAGTCCTGGGCACGGCTCAGCCCCGGGCACAGCTCAGTCCTGGGCACGGCTGGCTCAGTCCTGGGCACAGCTCAGCCCCGGTCACGGTTGAGTCCCGGGCACGGCTCAGTCCCGGGCACAGCTCAGCCCCGGGCACAGCTGGCTCAGCCCTGGGCTTTCCCGGTCCTGCTGCTGCCCTCTTGTGGCCACTTCCGAGACCTGCACCTTCGTGGCTGCGAGGCAGGGACTGTCGCCTGTGGCCCTTTTGCTCTTGGGTTGGATCCTTCCAGGAGGCCTCTCTGGCTTCTCCCTGCAGGGCTGCTCTTGTCCTGGCTGCACTGCCTCTCCCTGTGCCCTGCCGCAGAGCTGGGGCAGTGGAACTCACTGTGCCCACTCTCAGATGCTTGTCTAGGGTCACTTCAAGCAGTACCTCCAGTTCTGAGCAGGTTGCTCTCCAGGAGAGCCCCAAAGTGCCTTTCCTTGCCTCGGTGTCCCTCAGCTGCATTTTGGGAGGGAGGATTCTGCCTTGGCTGAGCTGTTCCTAAGTCCTTTTCCTCCCTGAGCTCCATCTTTTCTCCTCAGCTCTGCACTTGCAGGGCCCAGGTGGGGCTCTGGGTTCCAGGCTTCCATTCACACTTTGCTTTGGTGTGAAAACCAGAAATTAGAGTTCTAAAAGTGGTTGGAACTGGCCTGGGTCCTTGGAAGCTTTGAGTGCAGCTGAGCACCAACTGCATGGCACAGCCACAACCAACCCCAAACAGCTGCCTCGGTAGGCACCAAGTGGGAGCAAAGTCTCCCAGGAAGAGGAAGGCTTCAGTCATCCTCAGTTCCAACTTCCCCAGATTAGGGAAGGAAGGGAAGTGGATTTGTAGTGAATCTTCTTTTTAGGAGGTGCTCTTAGGGCATTTTTACCTAGAGGTGTTCTGAAGTGTGCCATTGTCAAGGACTGCTTCAGCATCTTCAGCATCTTAAGTTGGAGGAGCCCTCAGAGGTCATCTGCTTCTGCTTCACAACTCGGCTGCTTAAGGCCTCACCCAGCCTGGCCTTGAACACCCCCAGGCAGGAGGCAGCCACAGCCTCCCTGGGCAGCCTGTGCCAGGCTCTCACCACCCTCACACTGCAGAGCTGCTCCCTCAGCTCCACTCTCACCCTGCAGAGCTGCTCCAGCTCTGGGCTCATCTTTGTGGCCTCCTCTGGCCTCACTCCAGCAGCTCTGTGGCCTCCTCCTGCTGGGCACAGCAGAGCTGGAGGCAGGA